>NC_061510.1:357052775-357088903 GCF_022539505.1 Lolium rigidum | reverse complement strand
CGGCTCCGGTGCTCGATCTCCAAATAATCATGAAACATGCAAAATAGATGAAATAACATAAGTATTGTGTCCCAATATGAAATATATCAATGAATAACAGCAAATTATGATATAAAATAGTGATGCAAATTGGACGTATCAGACGTCGAAGCAGCCGCAGTCGACGAGGTAGATGGTGAGGTAGACGAGGTAGGAGCCGGCGGAGACGACGAAGGACTGGTCGGAGTGGCTCGGAGGATGTCGCTGCGGCGGCGGCCATGAAGAACCCCGGGCTCGCAGCGGCGGCCATGGAGCCGGAGGTGATCATCTCGTGGATCTCCTCTTCGTTCGGCGCCGCCATCGCGCCGAATGGGAGCGGCCCTCGTCGCAGGGCCGGCGAGGTGTCCTCGAACAGGCCGCCGCCGCCGACGTCAAGCTCGGGCGGCGACATCGTGGACCTGGGCGGTTGGACGTGGGCGCCCTCTTGGAACACGACGGCGGCGGCGACGGCGAGTACGAGCGAAGGGGAGAAGGACGACGGGGAACCGGTTGTACCTTGCGTCGGCCATTGGCCGGGGAACATGCTCGCCGCCGCCGCTAAAGGCCATGCTGATCAGCCTCGCTTGTTCGTCCGGGCCGCCGCCGCCGTCCTCTTGGCGGCGGCTCTTTTCACCCTCTCCGCCCTGGCGCTTGTTTCCACCTCGCGCCGTTTCTCGTCCGCCGCCCACTCGGCGTTCGACATGCCCGGCGGCTTCGTCTTCTTCGCCCGCATCTTCTCGCCGGGCGCCTTCGGCGGCATTGTGGTGGACGAGAACACGAGGAGGAGAGTGGTGGTGGACGAGAAGGCGCCGCCAAGAACTGGAGCTGGAAGACGAGGAGATTGGGGGATTTCGGCGGGAGAGAATGGGGATATGCAAGCAAAATTGGAGGGAATGGGGATATGCAAGCAAATTGGAGGGAAAATCGACATGATTTGGTTTTCCGGCCGCCGACTACGCGGGTCCACACGACGTTTCGCGCCAAAATCTTTCGTCCGGAGTCCCCGAGCGCGCCCCGGGGGCCGGGGATGGCGTGGGCTCGCCGGATGGATGAAGGGCCAAATCCGGACGAAAACGAGGAACCGGGGGCGCGACTGGGCCGAATTTCGCCGTCCGGATGGAAAAAACGTCGCTCGGGGGCCTCGTCGGGGGGACGAGTGGAGATGCTCTAACCCAACATGTTTGTTTGGGCTCTTTGGCATCTCCAACGGGCCAACTTTTCGGGTTACCGGGTCATATAAAATAGGTGGATCAGCCACACATGCTCTATTGGAGCGGTCCAAATAGACATCACGACTCATTGGAACATTAAATCTAAAAATCTATAATAGATGCAATCCTATGGAGCACTCATAGCAATTTGAGCATCGTGTCCGTTGAATCTTACTAGATGGTAAATATTGGTCGCCAATCATTTTTACCGTGACCGTATAAAAAGGCCTGCAAAACCTATCTGCCACCCACCCAACCCAGCTCGTGAGTTCCTCCCCAGTCCCCTCTTGGCTCCACTCCCAACCCGCCGCCTCGTGTCTCTCCCCCACTCATCTCCCGTCTCTTCTTCTCCAATCATCACATCTGCCTCTTCTCCAATCCCCTCCCGTTCTCCTACACAAACCATCATGGGCAGAGCTACAGTGTAAATTTGGGGTTAGTTGACCCCTATGATTTTGACCCAACCCCTTGTACATATACTAGCTCAGTACAACAAAATGACCGCATTAAAATTAAAGCTGACCCCGGCAAATCAAACTCAACTCAAGTGTGCGTGCAAAGTCCACGAATCTAGCCCAAAATGTGCAGCACTAGCATCCCATAGCTCGTTGAATCAATCGAGCCCAAAGAAACTATCGCTAGGAGTAGGCCTAGCTAGGAGCCCAGAACTTCACGATCGCTGCTGATCGTTTCGCAAATTGCTCGTCTTTTGTGCCTCCGCAGTTACTACGACTCTCCTCGACAGATCGGCGGACATCTTTCATCGCCATTCTCCTCCTCAACAAGATTCGACGGCTCCTTTTCATTTATATGTAAGTGCGACTTAAAAAGGGTCTATGCATCTAATTGATCCGACCGATTCTCAGTTCCCAATTCTCAAATTATCTAGGGTCTGCCGTGTGTTGATTACTCTAATTCTTTGAAGGTTTGGGTGGGATTTGGGCAGTACTGAGACATTGATCACATGGATTAAGAAAACCAGGTTAGATCTAGAATGTCCCCTTACATAATGTCAGGTAATCTAACAAACATTGTACAGTAAGTTTTCATGTATACTAAATTGCAAGTATTTTGGTACTAATAGTTTCTTTTAAATTTGACATGCAGTAAAAAATTAATAGAGACGCAAGGTTGTGATAGACCGTTTTCTCAAGATGAAAAACCGTAGAGGCAAAAAAATAGAGAGGTAATTAGTTTTGTAATTCAATTTCATTTTTATATGACATGTTGACCATTATTATTTCTTATTATGTGAGTTTGCTAGAGTATACTCCCTCCGATTCGGTATTATGGGCTTAATAGGAATAGCACCGCGACCAAGGTGCAAAACTATTGGCTAAGTTGAGTCTCGTTTTCCCGTACAACTCCACCAATCAGCATGCCATTTTGATTTCTTCCACTAAGTACAGCTATTAAGGTGGGTAAGTGAACCATCATTTTATCCCACCTCATGTAAAGAAACTGTTTCACATAACCTAGGAAAAAGGAGAGAGAAGCATGCGGTGTGGCTAGGAGTAAATCTAGGAGGCAATTAATTAGGGAATTAAATGAAAGCATGCCTTAAGAGTTTTGGAATAAATAGTTTTTCACAAGAAGACTACTAGCCTAGAATACCGGACTGGAGGGAGTACATTATAGAATTGTTAATTAATAGCAGCTGCAAATCTAGGCGTGCAAAACATATATACACATTGGTGTGTTTTATCGGCACACATTTTTCTACTTGTTTGTTCTGACCCGGCGATCATTTTTCCTGGCTTCGCCCCTGCAAACCATCTTCCGGCCTTCTCCATGGCTGGAGCAGGGAGAGAGATGGAGAGATGGGTGGAGGAGGCGGAGATCAACGTGGAGCACGTGAGGAAGCCGCAGGTAAGGATCAGCTTCCATCACCGGCTGCGGGCCGTCGACCGGCCTCTGCCCCTCCACAACAACCCCTCTTTGTCATGTTTGGGGACAGAACGAGAAAGAAGTCTATATAACCCCTCTAACTATCAGGTTTGGGACAAAGACCCCCCGTAAGTTTAAAATAGGGCACTTAACCCCCCTAACTATGGGATACCAGGCAATTGACCCCCTCAGCACCATCAGAGCTGTTTCCCTGGGCGGTATTCGATGACGTGGACAGTGGTTTCAGCCATGCGGTCATATTTTGTTTCCTCTCTCTGGAATTTGGCCGTAGAGCTGTTAAATTTTTTTTTTGGCCGCATGTGGTAGAATGGAGGGGAATACAGAGCTCCGCCGGAGCTGGGGAAGATAGGGAGAGCCGCTGGCACGGACAGCCGCTGCGCGGACAACGTCTTTCACATCTGCTCCCATGCTCCTGTGCGCGGACAGCCGCTGGCACGGGCAACCGGCGCCGCCCGAGACGCCGAACGTGCTCTCCTCGGTAGAGAAGACGCGGTCTATGGGGAGCAGCTCCTCGGAGCGCGCGTGTTGGCGCTCTGTCACGGCCGCAGTGCCCAGGTCGAAGAAGTCGGCGGCGAAGGCCTGACTTGAGCCTCGCGAGCGCAGCGGCGGCGAGCAGCGCGTCCCCCGCCTGCCCCGTAGCCGTCGATGGCTAGCACACGGACACGCCCATCATTAGCTCCGAGGCCGGCGGCGTGCTCGCGGCCATGCTGTTCCTCAAGGGCGCCGACAGGCGGCCCGTACTACATGGCCGAGGAGGCGCTCGCCTTCGTGGCCAGGAGCGTCGGGAAGGACTGGGGTGGCCGGCGCCGCGGGTTAGCCAAGCTGTTCTGCGGCGGGGCGCGGAGCGCTTCGAGGTCATTCCGGCGGGTGTTCCACACTTCGGCGTTGCCACGCTCGGCAGGGACACAGTGTCGCCGGTGCTCGTGCCCTGCTACGACCTCGCCACGGGCGCGCCCTTCATGTTCTCGCGCGCCGGCACCGTCGAGAGCGACAGCTTCGACTTCTGCCTCAGCGACGTCTACGCGGCCACCTGCGCTGCCGCCGGCGCGGCGGCCGCCGTCAGGTCCGTGGGCGGGCGCACGGTCATCGTGGCCGCGTCGGGGGCCGTTGCCGCCATGGGCAACCCGGCGTCCGCGGCGATCACGCACGTTCTCCAAAAGTTCTCCGTCGCGGGACGAGCTGGCGCGCGACGCCGGAGGTGACGAGGTTGTCGATCTCCTCAACCAAAAGCTCGAGCTTTGCCCACTACCGCTGGTACAAGCGGGGCGGCGTGAGGAGGCTGGCCAACCTCGTGCTCGCCTGCGTAGAGAGGAGCTGGCCGCCGATTTAGCTGTTCTCGATAAAATTCCGGGCAAAACTTTGACCGGAAAGGTTATGCTAAAGCGTCTATGTGGCTCAAATCAGTCCAAGTTAGCAATACCGCTGCCCCAAACCACTCTTATTATGTTGAGGGGGTTAAGTGTCTGGTATTGCATAGTTAGGGGGTAAAGTCACCCATTCTAAACTTAGGGGGGGTCTCTGTCCCAAACCTCATTTTTTTTTCGAAATGGGGGCTGACCTCATAGTTAGGGGGGTTATATAGACTTCTTTCGACAGAACGATGTCATCAATAGAGCCGTTTCCGCGCCGCCGGCAACATAGAATGACACCTACGATGGAAGCTCAGCCTCCATTGCCGGCCACCAGTCACCCTCTGTCCCTCCACCACGGTCCCTCTATGTCGTGTACGGGGATAGAAGGACAACATCAATGGAGCTGCTCACGCCACCTCCGGCAAACCCTAGGGTAGGGCTTCTGTCTCTTCCACTACTACCTTTTAATTTAACCCCTCTCATGTTTGTTTGTCCGTCTGCTCTTAAGTTTATGCCTACAAGGTGTTTGATAAAAGGCCAGCATAAAGATTAATCCCGGCGGATAGGCCGGTTTGGTATCCATTGATTTCTTTCACACGCCACTCATACATGTCTGCATGCTAATCCTTGGTTCTATCCCATCTTGGTGGCTGATGTATCAAATGAAATATTTGTTCGCTACTGTATCTGTAGCACCCCATATATTAAGTTCTTTTGATCACAAATGTAACATATGCTTACATCAGGTAAGTAGCGTGGGTTCTAGTGCAGCTATGCGACATTTCAGCAAGTAGAGGAGATAGGATGAATGGAGAGGATGAGCTAAAAATATATCAACTCAATTATCACAGACATTACTTATTTGTAGCATTTTAAAAACTCCAAAGTGTTCAATGCATCTACTTATTTGTATGTTTATAGTTCACAGAGGAAATGATTTTCTGACTTAATGTTTCTTCTGATTTAGATACTAAAATCCTTGCATATTATCACTATTAGTGTTGTTTTGCATCATTTACCTACTATGGCTCTACACATAATTGCTTCATTATTTTTTTAATCTCGAAGCCATATTAAGGAAAGGCGAAAGAAACCTGATGGCGAGGAACTCGATGTCATCATATCTCAATATGTGGGGAGTTCCCCTTCATGGTCATTGTCATGGCTCCATGTGTGACTGGCCATTTAGGCTACGGTACAAGTACATATTCCTCTTGATTTAATTATGCTACTGCAAAACCTGATTTAATTATTTCTTACATTCCACAATATTCCATTTGATTTTATAAGCATACGATGTAAATGCATGATTTTATAGCCATACAAATTCAGATTGGTTCACGACGTATATAAATTCAGATTTTTAATAAGCAAATATATTTCATTTAGGCTGAAGTTAGATTATCTTTGTGTGCTCCTTCTGATTATATCATCCTTCTTCTGTTTTGTTATACTACTAGTACAAATGCCCGTGCGTTGCCACGGGACGCAAATTTTATTTCTAATGGCACATATATCATGGATACACATTTATTCTAGCAAAGAACTTCAATGAAATCAATTTTGTCCATACTATGGTTCAACTCTAATCACCGACTCATTGTTGGCACACATGTTCACAAAAGATGCAAGAAACTTGAAATTCAGCGATAAAGCAAAAATATTGTTATATTTTTCGACCAAGTAATCACATAAAAATCATTCCTTTGCACAAATCTATCAATTAAAAAGCAACATTAACAACACGACTCCACTTACTTCTATCACTGTGCGCGCCATGGAGGGCTCCGCTGCTACTTCCAGAGTGGATGGTCAATCCCCTCGCCACTTTGCCTGCAGATGGAGGAGGCAATCTTCGGGCCATGGCCCTAGTGGGCGCCGTTCTGGCCCGGGAACTCCTACTCTGTGCCATCCCAGCCCGTTGGCGCCGACCTGCGCATCCTCGAGCTCGGCGCGGAGGGATTGGGGTGCTGCCGTTCCACGAGTTCGTCGGCAACAAGGAGCGACTCCAGTCCACCCACGCTCCTGCAATAAGGAGCGTCGCTGCGACCACCGATGGGTACCCCTGCTCGGCATACTTCGTCGACGGTGAGGAATTCGAAATCCCCATTTGGATAGTTTCGGACATAAAATGTGTCCAAATATTGGGAAAATTGGGTCTATACCATTAAAAGATCCGCTCTTTCGGTTTATACCATAAAAAACTTCTTGTTTAGGTTTGTACCACCCAAAGATTTCAACGTTACTGATTTCGTCCATTCCGTATGCTTCCATTAGGGCATCTTCAACGGGGCGACACATATCAGACGCCCAAAAGTGATCGCGAGCGTCCGTTTGCGTAGCCCCACGGACATATTTTATCCGCGCGTCTGTTTGCGTCTGGGTGTGCTCCCAGCAGTGCGACCCATTTTTAGATTTGCAACATATTTAGAAATCATAGAAAGAAGTACATTCAAAACTATACAAAGTAGTTCTAGAAGCCTAGACTACTTGTTGCCTGACGGGCTGGCCCCGTCGTTGCGTTCCTCCCTCGTCTGCTTCTCCGCCGCCTCCCGTGTGACTGCTAGGGCTCGGTGCGCCGCCGCGTCCTCTAGCAGGCACTGCCGCATCCTCGCGTTGGCGGCGTCGTCCTTGAGCGTCTCGAAGGACTCGACTAACGCCCTCTGCTCCAGCGCCTTCTCCTCCGGGGTAGGCGCATCAGGGTCATCAGAAGAACATGAGATGTCGGAGTTGGAGTCCTCTGCGGCTGTGACGGTCGCCACCCTGCGGCGTTCCATCTCGGCGTCGAACGCCGCGTGGGCCGCTCGCTCCTCCTCTACTTCCTTCTCCACTTCAGCCAGGGCCTTGGCGTCCCTGACCAGGTCGAGGAGGTCGCCGGTGTTGTCGTCGTCGTCGAACTCCTCGTCGAAGCTCGAGGTCGGGGGATGTGGAGTGGGAGGTGGAGGTGGAGGCACGACAGCCTGGCCGCGGCTGGCGCTGCTCATGGTGGCTCCGGTGGAGGCTGAGCGGCAGCAGCGCTACGGTGGAGGTTGTGCGCCGCTAGGGTTTAGTGGGGAGGAGTGAGATGCTCGCGCCCCTGTTTATATAGGTCGGAGGTAGGGCGACGGCCGCGGCACGCGTGACATCGCCATTACTTCGTGCGCAGAGGTAGGCGACGGTCGCGCGCCACACGAGGCATCACCATTTACGCGGCCGTAGACTGCCGAAGCGACGCCTCGGCGGTAGTACTGGCATTGCTGAGAAGACGTATCGACGCCGGGTCACTGCAAAGCGGGCCCGACGAAACGTTCTGGCGAGCGAACGCTGCGCGAACGCGACGCATCCGAGGCGCATATTTGGGCTAGGTTTGCGTCGCCGCGGATGGTCCGGTTACTTCGCGTCGCCCCGCTGAAGGTGGTACCAGACGCATTTTACGGCCGGACGGATGCTAACGGCCAGCCGTTTGAGATGCCCTTAGAAAGATCTTTATTTTGGCCGATTAATTAATTTAACTACCCATGTGGCAGAAACGAGTGAACTGAATGATATTTCTCTTCACCGTGAACTGAAATCACGAGCAGAGTTCACAGAGAAACTCCGGCCACCCCATAGCCTTCCCGACGGCGACTACCACATCCCAGGAGCCCGGCGGAGGATCTCCTCGGTGGCATGCCTCCATCCCTACCGAATCGCGGTCACGGAGGCATGGAACTAAGCGGCCTGTCCAGCCGCCCGAAACCCTAGCCGGAGCGGCCTGCGAGCTCGCCGACGCGGCCGGCCGCCGCCGTCGCACTTCGTCCGGCCGAGCTCTTTTTCCGTCTGCGACACGACCCAGAAGCCCGCGGCGCCCGACCTCCCTGTGCTCATCCCCGACTGCCCCCTGCGTATTCTTGCTGCTCGCTGGGATGGACCCTTGCACAACCTGGGTAATGTTCTCTTACCTGTATAAATACTTGTATTTGTGTATGAGCACAGGACCTACGATTTGTTGTGAGGAGTTCCGAATTTTTGTTCTTTGTTCCATGTGTTTCTATCTAGTGTAGGATTGAACCCAAAAAAGCCGGTCGATTAGAGATTTGATTTTCATGATGAAAGGGTACCGTGGTCATCATTAACGGAGACTTCACAGAGTTGGTAAGAATAAAAAGGATTGCAACCTTTCGGTGGTACAAACCTAAACAACAAGTTTTTGATGGTATAAACCTAAAGATTGGATCTTTTAATGGTGCAGACCCAATTTTCCCCCAAATATTACTGAACTTTGAATGATCCTTTACATCTTCAGGTGCTTCTCTTGTATTTTTTCAGTTCTAAAGTGTTGCGCTAGCATGATCATGAGAACATAGGTGCGATCTGAAAGAATAACAATCTTGTTTATATTTCATCATGGAAACTCTACATTCTGCAAATATAGCTCTGGATGCTAGTTTTCTCCACTGGTCTTTTCTTATTTATGAGGAATGATGAGAATATTTCCGTGGAAAATGTATTCTTACAGCTACAACTTGAGGAGTTAGACATTAATATTAGCATGCTCTCCACACATTTGTTATTTTAAGCCCTAGGTGAAGGTCTGCATGAATATTGAGGAGCCTGATGAACATTGAGAAGAATTCAGTTGGTTGTTTCCCAACAGGAGTCACACTCCTGTATAAATTTGATGCACCTTCCAGGTGTATTCTCGAAAACAAATAGTACACCTCACTGACATGAAGCTCAGTGTTGCGACGTTCTGCTAGCTGCCGATACGCTATCGCCTCCATCTTGTCTCCCTGTCAAATTGCAAAAGATAGACACTTATGAAAATATAGCCATTTTGCAAAAGATACCAACATTTTGCAATACCAATAAGTACCACACATTCCTGTTAAAATGGCACCTTTGCACTACTGGGTATGAAAGAATAGATGCATTTCCGTTAAACTTGTATCGGAACATGGACATCACATAATTACGGGAACCTGGACTAAAATCATTTTATTCTGAAGCTTGGGCGCTGCTACACTGCCTTACTCATGGTCCTTATTTGCATCCTATTTTTAAGAATGTCTACTGGACTACTTTATTTATATTATGAAATGCTCCTTACATCCTAACGAATTGAAAGAAACACAAGCAGGTAATGTATGCAGTAAGGAGCATTTACATAGCATTGCGAGAAGAAAGTTGTAGCTACTGGATACCAAAAATGCATTAGAGGATTCACATTTGTGTCAGCTAGGATGGCGTGGTAAATAAGATCTCCCATCCGAGTCACTTTAATTCGTGCGGTCACAATTTTCGCGATCGTCACCCAACCATGACCGTACGTGTGCATGTCTTCAACAAATCGGAAACTAACATGCCTGAGAAATGAGAAGAACACATGTATCAGTCAAACTAACAAATGAAATCTTTGATGCAGTATTATAGTGTAGAAAGAAGAAGTTAGAAGTGAGGATTCCAGGCGAAGCGAGAGTACGGCCTTGGTGGCATTATTCTCTTCGAGCAGGCGCCTCCGAAGCTAAGTTGTACCGCCATGGTTACTTTGTAAGGTTGAAGATTGGTTGCTAATTTCTAGGCCGGGCCTTGCTTTTGTACATCAAGTATTCTGCCTGGGTGCTATTCACGTCGTCATTAACCTTGATTCCATTTTTCTTCATATTACCTTATGGGACGATCTTGATTATGGAATGATCTTGATTATGGGGCGAAATTGATTCTGGGCGAGTTTGACTGTGCGTGATTACATTCCTTTTGGGAATTATGGGAAGATCTTGATTATGGGGCGAGATTGATTTCAGGCGAGATTGATTCTGGGCACATTCCTTCTGGCGAGATTGATTCTGGGCACATTACTTCTGGGCGAGATTACAGATGTTGCGATTTCTGGTGCGGCCCATTCGGTGCGGCCCATTTGGGTGACGACCAAAACTGGTTGTAGTGAGAGGTAGGCAGAATAGGGAACATGTTCCTCCTTTTTAAGTAGTGTAGATTTGTTCAGGAAATTGTTATTTGTTTTTACTGGGTCATATACTTTATCCATGATAGCAAGTACGACGGCCATAATCCTCTCCTCCTCCGACTACATCGGTTTCAGCCTCATCTACTGCCCCATGATCCAGACTGCACCGTTCGCGGGAATGCGTATTTGGGGTTGCTGCTAACATACAGGTTAGTCGAATTGTCTATCTGTCTGCGTGTGGGCGTGTGTTCACTTATGATCACCTTCTTTTGTCATTATATCAAATAACAGCACTATTGTGTGGATTTTCCTGTAACGATGACCAATTCCAGGGCTATGTCATGCGCTTGGCAGTAGTACAGTGTTCTTGTTCGCATTCGTTGGAATCCAAATGTATCTTTGTTCTTTTTGTTTTCTTCAGACATTCAAACTTCACCAGCCTCACAGCCCTCGAACATGGTTGGCTAACAACTATCAATCATCTAATGGTGTAGGCATATTTTTATTACCAGGTAAACAGGACCAGATCAGTAGATCACCCTCTCCCCAGTTGGTTCTTGTGGAATGCAAGGTAACCAGACTCACCTCGCTTATATTTTTTTTATACCGGCAGAATTATGAATTGTTCTGGTAAAAAGAGCTCCGGGCTGTGTATGCAGTGCCATTTTTTTGTTTATATCTTGAGGTTCTGATACATGTGTCAATTGTATGAATTATACAAAGTTTTGGCCCATTCATGGTTGATCCACTAACTTGTATCAAATGTGAGATGCACTAAATTGTATCAAATGTGAGATGCCAGTTACTAATAATTATAAACTTTAGTGTTTAGATAAGACAAATACTTAGTATTGTCAAAACTGCATCTTTTTTTGATGTGACAGGATGCATGTTAAGCTGATTGTGTTGCATTTAAAAATGTTTCACCATGAGCTACTTGATTCTTCCTGGAACAACATTTAATCATCTACTCTGCAAATATACTTCTTTCACCTGTAAATGGCTTTTTCTTTCTGAAAAATTATTTGATTGCAAAGTAGCAACTCACTGTGTGACTTATATTTTTGGGTACCCGAACTGCATTTTAGCCCTCACCTACAGTATATCCATTTTATCGTATGCTACAAACTGAGGTGCATGTGTGGAATTTTAAACTACTTGATTCATGTACAAAATATGAAAGTCTCTGGTTCTGGGTTGCTCACTTTATTCGGCATCTCATGGCAACAATCTATCTCTTTATTCTTTCTGAACTAAGACACTACTTGGAGATTCCGAAGGTGATATTATGTGCATCAACATATAATCATGTTTCTTTGTTCTTTTGTTTTCTTCAGACATTCAGACTTCACCATCCTTTGCTTTTGCTTTTGCTTTTGCTTTGGCACCTTTAGCCTGCTCTGGTAATAATGTTACATGCACATCACTTTTCTATCAGAGTGCCGTGTTGTTATGTGGGTGGTGGCTTCTTGTATCCTGTGAACTGATGTTATGTGGACTTGAGTATTGGGTTGTGTTGAAATCAGGAACCTGTTTGTAAGCTATTCGAACCTTGTGGTTGCCGTGTGGCTTTATATATAAAGCCGGGCCTATGGCCTTATGTTTAATATGTGATGGTGAGTGCTCATTTGAAAAAAAAAACAATGGTAGTTGTGTTTCCATGCTCTGGTAATAATGTAGACTGAAGCTGCTCAGTTTTTTTTTCAGTACTCCAATATTTTTAGCCAGAAACCAAACTACTCCCTCTGATGCATACTAGTTGTCACAGATTTAGTATTACTTTTTCCTAAATGAGCGACAACTAATATCGATCGGAGGGAATATAAGACTCAGTATGTAGTTATGTACTATGTAGCTTAGAGCCAGGAAAAGTGCAATACCATGTATTTGTTCTGTAATCTTTTAAATGATGTGTTTCCAAATCTGATGATAGACTGTATTATTGCTGGCCCTCCTCTTTTCTTGTATAGTTAAGAACGAGGCCTATATGTGTACGCGAATCTGCACCCAATCAATATATTGTGTGTTGCATCCTATTCTACACTTCTAACTAAAAAATTGTCGATTGTTCACTCTTTAAGTGCTTTGAGAAGAGGCAAACATCCTTACGTTAATAAGGAGGGTCAAACTTGTTCATGAACAACGAAATGAGGTTGTACTTGGTAGATGAAATTATATTTAGGTAATTTAGGAGTAGTTGTCTGTTTAACACTCAGCAAATGACTTATTTGCCGAGTCCCAAACTAAAAACACTCGTAAACAGGCGTATACTCAGCAAAAAATGGTTTTTGGTAGTACGTATATGGTAAACTGCAATATATGAAAATGAGGGGTGATCCTCAGTCCATACGTACTAGAGAAAGAGCAAAAGATGGCCAGAAACTAGTGAATGAGGTTGTACTTGGTAGATGAAGTTATTTAGGAAACCTTACAAAAGAGTTACATAAATAGGAACACACAAGAATAAGTTTTCACTTACTTTGTATATAAGGCAATAATGCTACACCTACATAAAAAACCTACGGGAACAAGCTACGGCCTGACGTGGAGTACGATCTCAAAACATCCTTTCGCTCGGTTGCGTGAAATCAGAACAAAATGGCCACACACGAAAAAGGAAGTGCCCAACAATTACGTAAGGAATAAACAGAAAATCCCGCATATAAGGCATTCAAGTATTTGTACTTGTTACAATATGTTTTTTCCTTCCTATTTAGAGAGAGACATCTACCAAACCTAGAGAATAGGAGAAGAGTGTTCTTGAGAGTCGAGAGAGGGGGCAGCGAGGGAAATGATTTCCATAATATAGGGTCTCTTTAGATTGTAAGAATTTCATATGACTTTTGTAAGATTGCAATCCTTAGGGTTTTTGTTTCTATGGATTGTCTTAAGATCAAAAGAATTGTGGTAACAAAATTCCTATGTACTGGATTTCTATGCCTTAATTTCATAGGAGTTTTAGCATGCACTGCCCTTTTTTTATACTCAAGTGTGTAGGATTGAGACAACTTTTTCTGTGTTTTTCTCATGTTCCATCCAAGCGACTATTCATGTGTTTACCAGTGTTTTACAATCCTCTTTTTTGCACACAATCCTATGATGTTTACATATTTTTTCTTATTACTGCGTTTTCAATCTTTCAATCCAAAGATACACATAAATTGAAATAATTTCATCATGATAGAATCTCTAATTAAACACAACGTCATTCATCCTCTGAACACGATAGAACATGGGACATACTGCCGCCGGTACACCAACTAATCTAACATGCGCTGACATCAAGGAATTTTGAGGCAAAGAGGTGCCATTACTACGGTAGCATCTCTTTCTATGGTGGAGTTTGGAGTTTGGTAGTTCCTTTCAACTTTCGGCAACGATCTGAGCTCATAGACTCTGAAGAGACTGAAAAAGGATCATGTTTGAAAGTTTAGCGCAACACTAGCACGGTACCTTTTTTTTGCAGGGGCATGAACACGGTAATGCTGACCTTCACTTTTAGTATACGGAGTAGTACAATTTGTTTTGTTATTTGAATTTGCTCCCTGATTATTAGACTATGCGGTGTGGGTTTCGCTTTCAGTGAAAATGGAATTGTGTCACCACATATTGATCCAAAATATACTGGATTATGCTAATCTGTCGTTCAAAATATACTATAGGGTACAAGTAAGTTTTAAGGGTGTTAAGTAAGTCCTAATGGTATAAAAAGTGTGTTTATTTCGTCAGTATAAAAAATGGCTCCGAGCAAATTCTGCTATGATCCGCATACATAGCGGATTCAGCACCCCCTGTAGGCCGAGTGTCAGTTGGCGGCAAAACATCACCACGACCGTTAGTAAGAAATATTTGAAATTATCACAATAAATGTATTTATTTACTACCACTCTTTTGCACGACCCTTCCCTCCTCTCTTTCTCTCACCTTTGGTGTTCTATCCCTCTTCTCCGCTCCAAGTCTCTCTCTTTCTGTCCTTGATCGTATTCAAAAAGCGTGAATTATCCAATGCTATAGCAACAACACTGTCGTTTATATTTCTCTTGTCGTCACAGCAAAATAAAAGGAAGCTACATGTCAAACAATGCTGCTCACAAAATCATAAAATCGAATAAAACCACATCTTTCGGGGGGGAGATGGATCATCGGTTGGGAACAAAACATGATTTAGGCAACTGCCACTACATGCCTGCCAGTGTAACTAAGAAATAATTCAAAAATAGTCATCATAAATGTTTTCCTCCATTCTCTTATTTACTATCCTCCTTTTCATAAATCATCTATCTCTTTCTTCCCTTTGGTGATATGTCCTTCTCCTCTGTTCCACCTCTGATGCTCTCTCGTTTTAGTTTCCTTTACACCCAACCTAATGTCTTCTCCCCCGCCCTCATGCCTTTGATGGAAAGGCGGGAAAAAGGGTACTTCAACAATGCTCGGTGAAAATGCGGCCATGTCGGTCGCCTCTACCTTGTAGATTGCCCCAAAACATGTTGACCCTTGGTCTAGTGGTAGTGGTCAATCCACCACACACACACACATAGGTTGGTGTTAATTCAGCCATGATATATAGGACATGACTTAATAATATGCACCGGAATACTTTCATACAATTGGGAAGCTCCCGATACATGTATAGGAACTTCAACATTTTTCTGTGCACTATCTGAACTTTTTGCCGGTGTATTCCTGAAAGCGAGAATTATCCAATACCGCGGCGGCGCCATCTCATATTTCTTGTCGCCACAGAAAAAGGAAAGGAAAACGCTGGCAGCAGCACAAAGCTCCTCCGCCTCGCGAAGCCGCAAAAAGCCATTAAAACCGCACCAGCTGGAAGCGGCGCCACAGAGACGCGCTCCGCTCAACCCACGCCGTCGCACGAACTCCTCGCCCAACTCCCAGCCTCGATTCCTTCCACCGCCATGGAGAAGGCGCTCGTGGAGCGGCTCGAGGCCGCGGTGGCGCGCCTCGAGGCCGCCGCCGCCGCCGGGCCGTCCGGCGCCTCGCTCTCCGCTACGCCGCGGGACCTCGAGGGCGTCCCGGCGGCGTCGGATCCGGCGATCGTGGCCTACGACGAGTTCGTCGACCAAGCCTTCGGCCGCCTCAACGCCGCGGCCGAGAAGATCGGCGGCAAGGTGCTCGAGGCCACCAAAGTCCTCGCCGAGGCCTTCGCAGTCGCCAAGGACCTCCTCGTCCGGGCCAAGCAGCTCCAGGTACGGCTCACGCGCTCTTCGCCTCCCTCGATCCGGTCGCTTCGGCTGTGCTCGGCGCCTAGATCTCCGTCTGTTTTGGTAATCTAAAGCGTGTCTGGGGTAGAGTTATGCAAAGGTTAGAATTTTAGGATTTGGTTGATCGGGACGTCTGGGGCTGAGCTCATTCTGTTGGAATGGCTTCTCTAAACAGTAATTCAGCATAGGAATACAGGATCCCGCGATGTACAAGCAGTACAGATTTATCGGCAATGCATTAGCACATGAAGCAAAGTTAGCTTGGCGCTTGTTGGATCTGGAAAATGCGAATCCTGTTCTTACTTCACTGATCATTTTTTTTTTTTGGGGTTTTGCAGAAACCTGCATCAATGGCCAGTGTGCAGGATTTCTTTAAGCCTCTGAATGATGCTTGTGCAAAAGCAGCTGCTATGACTGAAGGAAGGAGGCCTGACTACTTCAACCATATGAAGAGTGTTGCCGACAGTCTCGCTGCCTTGGCTTGGGTGGCCTTCTTAGGAAAAGATATGGGTTAGTGAAATTTCTTTGTAGGCTTCTATGTTGAGTCACGTCAAGGTTATACAAGTTAAACCCCTGATTTCCTTTTATTCTTCCTCTCTGTAAGGCATGAGTTTCCCAACTGCACATGTTGAAGAAAGTTGGCAGATGGCGGAGTTCTACAATAACAAGGTATATGCCTTTCCTATTATGCCATTTTTTTCAATTTTGTTCCGCTTTACATGCGGTATTTGTACTTATTACTACTGCTGTTGGATTAGCGAACAATGCTTAGGTTTTGTTTCCTTTTGGGAAAGGTCTACAATAGATTAATGGGATGTAGTAATAACACACCGACTAGCATCCTTTTTTGTTCGAGCAAACACCCCATTTAGCATTTATGTTTGTCCCATTACTAGCTCCTAGACAACCTTGTTTTCAAAGCCATTTTCATCTGGAGAAATGGAACCCTACGAGCATCAAAAGCAGTACCTGTTAGGACAATTGAGATAAGCTTGTAAGGTGCTATTTCCATGAATGAGTGAGGAAGACGAGCAGAGGAAGCGACAAGGTCAACCTGGCTATCATCATATTCGTGGAAGGGAATTTCAGGGACTATTGCTTTTTTTGACAATTTATCTATTGTTCATGTTTTAAATGAGCTTTTTAGGGTAAGTTTCAAATGATCTAATACTATAAAATGGCCTACAAGACTACAACAATAGCGTAAAGTTCATAATAATAATATAATAACAATGGTTTTCTTCCTAAACTACAACGAAGATTCCCTATCTTTTATATATTCGTTAATCCAAGTATATGCTAATTTCAAAGCAGTTCATCATGTTCTGCCTGCATTGTCTTGTCATATTGATTAAAGTTCATACAATTTTCTCAAAAAAGAGTAATTTATGTAGTGCATCACATTGCAATGCCATTACAAATCCAGCTGAAAGTTTCCATGAAACCATGAAACCAAATTCATATTTATATAGTTTTATATGGTTCATGATGCTTATACACCATTTTTCTCGTAGGTTCTTGTTGAGTACAGGAACAAAGATGCTGACCATGTTGAGTGGGCTAAAGCTTTGAAGGAGCTCTACATCCCAGGCTTGCGGGATTATGTAAAAAAGTATTACCCTCTTGGGCCTGTCTGGGGTGCTGCTGGAAGTGCACCTGCTGTCCAACCAAAGGCTGCTGCTCCAACACCTAAAGCGCCGGCGGTTAAGGGCCCCCCTCCACCAGCTCCACCTTCAGCTCCTCTTTTTAGCGCAGATAAAACTCCAAAATCTTCACAGCCTAAACAAGGAATGTCAGCTGTCTTCCAAGAGATTAGTGCGGGCAAAGCTGTTACTACAGGTAGATGAAAGCACCTGCTTTGTCTATGGCAGAGGATTTGTTTTTCTCTTTCACAAATGAATAGCAGACATACGAGGCCCTGTCTTTTCTGTGCAGGATTGCGAAAGGTTACTGATGACATGAAGACTAAAAACCGTGCTGACAGAAGTGGTGTTGTTAATAGTACTGCTGCTGCTCCTGCTCCCGAGAAGACTTCTCGTGCAGGATCATTTGCCTTCAAGTCTGCACCCCCAAAACTGGAGCTTCAGATGGGTCGCAAGTGAGTTTTGACCATAGTTAAGAAAATTGTCACAATATCGACATCGAGCATATATTATCTAGGATGTTAGTACAGGTTGCCACTGGTACATGCAGGCCCAACAATGTAAAATAATCATCAAGGCCTTGTGTTTGATTATTTGGGTTAGAGAGCGGGCACATAAGGTGCAAGAATGTTATTTGGGCATGGTTGATAGGGAAGCTAAAAGTGAGATGGATCTATAGTCCTGGACGGTTACATGTTAGGTGAATGTATGTGTGTGTTAGGTTTGTAGCATACAATTAGATCGATTAATGATTTTAACTAAGAAAAAGAGCCATTATGATGAAGCAACAAATAGCTTTCATGGTGTAAGAAAAAAAGATCACCTTGCACAGATAATTAAATGCGATATATAAAAAAAATATTACAAAGAGAATTAGAAAAGCACATGGAATTAAGTTTGAACTAAGGACGAGATACAATTTTTTAACACAGAATATAGTCCCATCTGATGTGCAAGGAGGCAATTTCCTATGATGAATTAATTTTCTTAACAGATATGGTAATTTTAAAACTAATCCAACAGGGAGGAACCTGAATTGTGCCATTTTAAATAGGTAGATCCCACCCGGGTGAGATGCCTGAAATTTGCCCCTGACAGGATTCGAACTATGGTCAGCAGCTATGCACCACTGTGACCAAGCCACTAGACTATTGCCTAGCTCTAAGTTATGGTAATTTTTATATGCTGTTTAGCGGAGTTTCCATCATTTAATGAGTAGGATAATATTGTCATTCTGGAAAAATGAAAACTTGTCTCTTTACAGTTCATTATTCTATTTTGTATTCTCTCTGAATTTAGAAAAATGGCAGATGGGTGGTCGAAAATCAAGTTGGTAAAAAGGACCTTGCTATTGATGATTGTGATTCGAAACAGTCGGTCTATGTGTATGGATGCAAGGATGCCGTCCTTCAAGTAAATGGTAATGTCTATGAGTATATTTACTTTGGATATTTTGCATTTCTGTTTAAGCTTTTGCTATATGTAAAAAAAAAACATTTTGCAGGTAAAGTTAACAATATCACTGTCGACAAATGCACCAAATTTGGAATCGTTTTCAAGGTTAGCGAACACCTTTCTTGGACAAGAGGACATCGCCTAATTAGTATTGTATATATCAAGGCTAAGTTAGTTTACTATGTATTGCAGGATGTCGTAGCAGCTTTTGAGGTTGTCAACTGCAACGGTGTTGAGGTTCAGTGTCAGGTATATTGAATTATTTTGTGAATTTATGTCTATAAATTGAAGTACTCCCTCCGTCCCATGAAACATGTTGGAAGTTTATCTAAATTTAAATATATCTAGACACTAGATATGTCTAGATACGCCCGAATTTAGTCAAAGTTCCGACATATTTCACAGGACGGAGGGAGTATTTAATTCAGTCTCAGTACTACTCTTCCCACTCTAAAAGTATCACTTTACATGCTGGTCAAACCGTTTGAACCTTGACCCTCATATGTTTGTAGTAGCAAGTTTGAGCACGACGAAATGATGTAATATTACCTGTCTTTCAAATTCTGCTAAACAGTATTTTCATAGACATTCAAATATGTATGTCAACCAATTGTCGGTCAAAATTGCGCATTAAATATCAAAAGATAAAACTTTGGACTGGAGAGATCAATCTGTGACAGAGATGAAGCCATTTCATTTATGTAGAAAACTTATTTCGTTTCAAGACTGCTGTACTTGAAAAGAAGATGTTTCATTTAGTGCAAAGATAACAGGAATTACGCAATACAGCAGCTTATTGGAATCTCCAATTTGCAGATATCTCCTTTTTTTATCTAGTTATTCTTAGATAATCTAACAAGAAAACTTTTTTCTTGCTATTATCCTTTACTGACAAAGGTATCTGGTGTTTTAGATGTTCTTTTTCTGGGATTGTTTTCCACATTGTTCTCTGTTTTTCATTTTCTTGTTATCCGTTTCCTAGGAAGTTCATTGTAACACTTGTTGCACTTCTAACTGATATAATTTCTGTCTTATGTGCATTCCCTTTTCTTTGTCCGCTATGTGCTTTGGCTTCTTGACATGAGATTTGATTGCCTCTTACTTGCTTGAGTCTTTTGTTATGAAAATTTATTTTTCGCATGGTGGTGACGGCAACCTTGCTTATTTGAACTCCTGGGTTCATGTTTCCCGTTTTAGATCATCCTCAATTTATGATTATGAAGTTAATAGGCTCAAGTGTTCGGTAGTTGCTAATTTCAAAGTACCATTGGAAATTTGGAGACCCAGACCCCACAAGTCCTCGGTTGCATGTTATTTTATTTACTCCTTATTTGCTATAGTACTGAGTAGTTTTCTCAATCACTCTGCACTCTATTTAACTGCAATCCATATAAACTCACTATATTGGATGCAACTTTTGTTGATTCTGTTACTTATAGTGTCATGAAGGACTAAATGTATCGTCTTTTTACCTGTAGGGTACTGCACCAACCATATCAATCGACAACTCATCTGGGTGTCAGTTATACCTGAGCAAAGATTCCCTGGGAGCTTCTATTACTTCGGCTAAATCAAGTGAAATGAATGTATTGGTTCCTAGCGGCGTCACTGATGGTGACTGGGTAAGATGTCATTTCGTGTGTGATTTGCTACCAAACGCAGTAGTGCTATGAGTAGCCTAGAGCCTGTTCCATGAGCAGGCGGGTTATAGGTTGATGGACGCGTAATCCCATTGTTAGAATTAACTTAACCACTTGCACCTAACTTGGGTTCTTATACTGCAGGTGGAGCATGCGTTGCCTCAGCAGTACATCCACACTTTCAAGGACGGACAGTTCATCACCTCACCGGTTTCTCACTCTGGCGCATAAATCTGATGATGTATTTTTTGTGTGTTGTTGTTTGGTTGGTTGATGCTGCCTGTCTTGTTTTTTAAGATGGTGGTATGCTGAGAGTTGTAGAGCTATACTTGACTTCTTATGAAGCATTAGGTGTTGCGTGCAGATTGTTGTTTCTGTTGTCCTTGCCCAGTGCCCAGTGTGTGCGGGTTGTATGTTGTGCTTACACATGGTTGGTGTATTTGTATGCCAGCGAGCAACTTTGTGTATCTTTCAGCTGGTCATTCTTTTTACAACATGATTGTCAGTTTGTCATTGCACTGTATGCGTCTCTTTGATGTGATTGACTGTTACCTCAACGTCTTGAGGCTGCCTGCTGCTCTGGAAATGGTATTCCTTGCACATCCACATCGTATATGAGTTGAACTTTTGTTTGACAATGCGAAGACACAGATTGGCATAACATGATTTTGCCTCAAGCCCTCAATACACTTCACAGAAATTGCAGAACTGAAGTAAAAGATCAGACCAACAAAGCCATAAACCCGAAACATGCAAAAAGATGGAGCGCCGAGAAAGTGCGGGACGATTCAGCAGCACTACGAGTGTGACGAGAAGACGCTGCCGCCGCGCCCGGCTGCACTGGAGGGGTCGGAGTCACCTGCACCAGTTGGAAGCGACAGCTCCGTCGTAAGTTCTCTAAGCAAGAAACTTTAAACAAAGCACAGATCACACGGTGTGATCAAAAGTGAAAACCCACCTGCGGCGTCGCCGGCGGCACCTTCTGTGCTGGCGTCGGCGCCGGTGCGGGGGCCAAGCCCGCGGTGCCGTTCCTCATCAGCCCCGTGGGGTACGTCTCGGTGAGCGTGGTCTGGAACAGCCCGAACGACTTCTCCGACGCCTTCCCGGGCTTGAGGTCCTCGTCGTACACGGCGAAGAGGTACGTGTCCACCGACTTCCCCGGCATCCGCGGCGTCCCCACCATGGACCGCAGGTGCGACACGAGGCCGGACACGAACGCGCGCGCGTTCTCCACCGACGCGCCGGCCTCGTCGGCGCCGCCGCTGTGCGGCCACCCGGTCTCCGCCACCACGACCTCCACGTCCTTGTACCCCTTGGCGTCCAGCGCGGCGCGCACGGCGTCCACCTGCGCGTCGAACATGCTGGTGTACGTGAGCCCCGACCCGGCGTCCGGCCGGCCGGCGTTGGGCTGGAAGAGGCAGAAGGCGAGCGTGTCCGGCCGCGGGTCGTCCTGGTACGCGAAGTACGGGTACGGGTTGACGAGGAACGGCGAGCCGGTCTTGCTGAGGAAGGCCAGGAGCGGGTCGAGCGCGGCGGCCAGCGCCGGCTTGAACGTCCCCGACGAGGGCGGGTCGGAGGAGGCCAGCACGTCCATGGCGTTCACGGTGGAGACCTTGATGCTGGAGTTGGGCGGCAGCGCGTCGTACACGTTCTGCAGCGCGGGGACCAGCTGCGCGGCCAGCGTGGCGTCGTCGGCGAAGAGCACCTCGTTGCCGACGGAGATGCCGTTGATGGCCGGGGAGGAGGTGGAAGGGAGGTGGGAGGCCACCCATGCCGCGGCGGCCGACGGCGAGGACGCGAAGTTGGGGATGTCGCCGTTGGCTGCGCCGAGGAGGAGGGAGATGCCCGTGCCCGCGAAAGCGGTGACGACGGCCGGGTCGGTGCGGTAGAGGCGCACTTTGCCGATGGTCGTGGACTTGAGGAGGCGCGCCGTCGATGACGGCGGCGGCAGGTTGTCGGCCACGTCGCCGTAGTTGATACCGATGAAGGACTGCGGCGCTGCACGGGCGCAAACGTGTCTCGGCGTTAAGGAGTACACAAGACCAGTTGACAAAATGCACTCAAGGGTTGCTCAGCAACTGCAACTGCAACTTCAAGTAGTAAACTTTTACAGAACAGTAAATTTGTGAAGAGCAAAGGAAATTCTGCAGAATTCAAATGAAATGTGTACTCCAACGGTACAAGTCACCGTCACATGATGACATGACGAGCGAATACGATTTTATCACTGAGTACTCATGCATTATTGGATCATCTCTCTTTCTGTTGTAGTTTGCGCGGCTGAGAAGACTCCAACAGAACTGACACGGCTCATTTCATTGTCAATTTGTCACCCGCATTCTTTCTGAAAACAGAACCATGTCGACAAGGAAGGAGGATCGACATCGCAAAAGCAAGGATGGAAGAAACAACACCACTTTCGGCTGAAGAATTCCGAAAGCTACGTAAACCATGATCAGGCCTCATCTACTCCACTCCACCGCGAATTATTTACTCTATGTACTCCTTACTTTTCGAATAGCAGGAATGAAGAAAGGAATCAAATATGTGGGCATGTGCTGCTCGGTTCAAATCTCAAGAAAACGGAATAATAGAGATACGGAGAAGCTTCCAAAGTCCAAACACCTCAACGGCAAGAACAGAACTGAGATACGCACACTTGACCGACAGAACCGACGATCAAAGAAGAGACTCCGTACGTACCTGCAGAAGGGACATGGGCGAGCAGCAAGAACCCCAGGAGGAGGAGAGGAAGAAGGAGAGGCCGCCTGCTCCTCCGCGCCATCGCCGCTCCGGCCATGTCGATCGAGCTCCGGTTACTTCTGTCTGCCGCTTCCCTTATGGAGCTCTCGATTCGCTTCCTTGCTTCCGGCAGGCTGCAGCTTAACTAGTACTCCTGCCGCTTACTAAGGTTGTCCCCGGACGACGATGAGTTGCTTAGCGAGGAGGAGAAAGAAGGACACGGTGGGCTCTCTCCCTCTCCCCCTCCTTCTCTTTCTCGCGCAATTTTATTGCTGGCAAAAGCAGCCAGAGGGCGACCAAGCAAAGCGCTAAATCCCCTCTCTCAGGCCGCTCCTACAGTACGAAAATAAGATAAAGCTCCGGCCGGTTAGCTGCTTCGAGTCGAGGAAGGAAGCTGCAGAATTTGAATGAACGACTTTGGTGGCTAAATTCGAAGGGAGGTGGCCCAGGGACGCTGGGATCTGACGGCAGGTGTTGCCGCGTGGGAAGCATCGTCGGAGCATCTCCACCTGCCCGATACATTTTAAATATAAAAAGTATTTTTTTTGGTTCGTTTGTATCAAGTTGCGGACACAAAATTAGCCGTGACATGCCCATCGTTCATTTGGGTCGGAACCTTCCAGCTGCCCGACGTATTTTTTATATATAGATATTTTCATGGATAGGAAATGTAATTTATATAGATTAAAGAACAGGAAATATTAAAAAAAGGCCGAGATCCAGGCCTATTCTAGTGGCTATCTCCGTCGTCCTTCGTGAGGTCCACGATCTCCGGTATCGTCCACGGCTAGCGGCGGAGGAGGAGGAAAGGGCGGTGCAGCCGGTGGCCGCCGCGTCCAAGGACGATGGGATCCGAGGACAGCAAGTGGATACGCTCTTGGTGGAGGCGCGGGCCACTAGTCCCTTGACGCTAGAGGCGGGGGCGCAGGCCACCGGTCCCATGGCGCTAGAGGTGGAGGCGACAACATGCGCGAGGCGTCCATGACCTCCCATAGAACCTCCTCCTCGGACTGGCCTAGAGGCATGAACGCCGCAACATAACACATCGGCGCTTGCGGTGGAGGCAGCGACGGTTGCTCCTGCGAGGCCCTCATGGCCTCCTCCTCGTCCACGTCTTTCGGCATGAGGGGAAGATGGTACACCTAACCATCCTCCTTGGCTTTCTCCTTGAGGTGGCTGAGGTATTCCTCGGTGTCGTCCCGCTCCTCCTCTCCGGGGGTTTGGTCGTAGACGGCACGTGGCAGCCTCCTCGTCCTCGTCGTTGTCCTCCTCTTCCTTCACCGAGCGCGAGCGAAGCGACGTAGTTGAACTCGTCGTCATCGAGGAACATCGATCGGTACCTCGGATCCCATTGAAGATCCCGAATGAGTCCTACAATGGTGAGTTGATGTCGTATGCGGGGTTGGAGAGGAGTTCAGGTGGCAACAAGTCCCAGTGTTGGACTATTTATTGCCTACTCTCCCAACCCTGCCACGACACCGACAACATGGGAACGCGCTGGTGGCTAAGGAGCCAGCCACCGGGGAGGTGGACATCATTCCACCCTGATGCGCACAGCGTGTGGCTGCGGTAGAGGGCCCGGGCCGGTCGGCTGTGACGGGAACATGGATGCGTGACTTCTTCTTCGCCGACAATGATCCGGCCTCTTTATCATTCTTCGTCTTCCTAAAAGGCCATCCTTTGAACATGGTTGTCGCGCTGTCTCTGGGAAACAGGAAGGGGATACGGTGGAGGAAAGGTGGATGAGCTGGTGGCGCAGCTTGGGGTCGCGTCCGCTATGAGGAAGTGATGCGGCGGCGCAAGAGACGAAGCAATAAAGGCCACACCCACCGCCAGCCGGGCCCGAGTGGGGACCCAGCCGGACACTCGTTGCGCTCGTGTTGTGTCCATGCATACACTTGCCGGTCACTTTGCGTCGAACCATTAGTCTATGATTTTACGCATTTTCTACCGTGACAACCTAAATGGACAAATTTAATCCGTTTATGTCCGACCATGGAGATTCGCTTGGGATGAGGATCTAGCTGGGCATTGTGTCCTAGATGAGACAACTCCTCCTCCCAAATCCTACCTACCCGGCCGGTGTGTAGCTAGTGGCGTGACGCACGGGCACGCATAACAGACACCACTGTGTGTGATCATATCAGGATGGCATCCGGAAGTGGGTGATGAATGTGCTGAAAATCGCTGTTTATTGTGGCCTGAGTTTCGTGTACCACACGCGACTGCAGTACGGTGCTCGCTAACTGTTCAGCCTTCCGATCTGGCTCCAAGTCGAGCAGCACGGGGGCCTCGATGGGCGCGTTTGGTAGCCTACATCTAATTCGTTGGTCAATGCATTAGCGAGATGGGCTTACCTGCGCGTCGAGCGCGTCGAGAACGAGCCATAGGCTATGAAATTCGGGTCATTTGGTAGACTGGGCGGCCTTTTCTACGCCGAAGAGGAAAGTCAGGCTCCATCGTTTGGTTGCCCGTTTCCACTACTTTCTTCGCTGCTCGTGCAGCCTACAGCGTGTTTGGTTGCACATAGATGCGTACTGTGGTAACCCTTTCCCTTAGAGTGGTGAAGTTACCCAAGACTCGAATAACATCACACATCAGATTCAGCTCATCACAAAAGGTGCTGGTAATACACAACAACTACTTAAGTGGGCGATGCATCACGAGCGAAGCAACTATTTCGTGATGCATCACAGTGTTCATCACACGAGGGGTTAGTATATACCACCTCGAAGAAATTCATCTGTAGCAAGTCCTAGCTAATGGAGGGATACAAGATCACCTCCCAAAATCAGCGTGATGAAGGAAGCAGAAGCACTAAGCAGGAAACTGGTTGCGGAGCCAGGTCCTAAGCCAGCTCCTCTTCTCCAATGGCTACAGCCTTACGGTACACGGGCATACTCTCCTTCGTTTTCTCGCAATGAAGTCGATAGCCCCGACCAGCAAGTTAGGCCGGAACAGCTTGTGCCTTACACATAAACCAGGGCGTGAAGATCGTCTTCATCTAAGCATAGTTCGTGATCGGGGTGCCGACGCATCGACGGTGCTTCGGGTACCACCGCAATCCACAAGGAACAACCGTTAGTGCGGACGACATTCACATATATACTTTCAGATCTATGCAAGAACTCAATGAGGCTTCGTACCTAGATGTACTTGTCCCCGTCTCTTCATCACCATCGTAGAAGCAGCAACCATGTTCGTCCAGTCCAGAATGCGATCGGATTTCATCTTCATAATGACGCGCCGCTTCGTCCTCCAGTTTCTGATGTGGTTGTACAGCTGAAGAGTGGTGACATGTACGCTAGCGAATGCAAGAATATCCACGGCTACCTTCTTCATCTGCTGCTGCTTGAATCCCATGTTGAAGCAAACGCCGCTACGGACGAGCTGAAATAACCGGTTCAGCACAAACTCTGATAGCTCAGGTTTCCAAATTATGGCTGGTTTGCTTGCAATCAGACATGGTTGAGCATTCACAGTAGGCGCAGACAGATCAGGGGAGCCCAAAGGTATGATCGCCAACATGACAAACACTAGAAGATCAAAGAAGTACCACTACCACATCCAGATCCTTAAGCACTAGCGCATCTTATGGACTATCACCACTACGAGTACCACATCCACATCCACATCCTTAAGCACTAGCGGATCAATGCACTACCACTACCACATCAATGAACATCGAGATAAGTAAGAGCGGTCTTACAGTCAAAGGAGCCACACACAGCACCGAGGTTGGGGAAGCAAGGGACCCTGGCAAAGATGCAGGCAGCACCACGGCACCACCATCCCAGTGGAAGAGTCAACGGCGACAACGGTCCCCGTGGTAGAGTTAGATGCAACCTGGACAACGTCCAGAACCTCGACTGGCGACGAACGAATGTCCTACAATGGATTCGTTCAGACCCTCCTTGTGTACCCAAAAGATCTAGATCTAAGGCTAGGGTTTGCAGAAGCTTACCACAACCGAAGTCATCGACGCAGAGGAAGAAGACGACCATCCGCGGCCAGTAGCCGCCGCCTTAGCTACCGTCGGCGCCGCAAGCCTCACCGATCGTGCGGGTGAGGTAGAGTCGGCCAGTGTCGCTAGATCGGGAACGGTGGATGAGCTCGAAAGGGGGAAATGGGGGATTTGTATTTGCCGGTGAGAGAGCCGCCTCTATATACGGTGACGAAAATTCAAGCGCGGTGACCGAATTCATCCCGCCTATATTTCACCGTCCCGCGCGAGTTCCCGCCATCTCCCGCAGTGGCTCTGCGAGGACGCGGCGTTCTCCACTTCTGCGGAAACGGGGGTGGCTCGCTAGAAATGGCCGAACCGGGCATTCCTCCAGGGCATGACCCGAGAGTGCTTTGAGAAGCGGTTCGTGCAAGAACGCGGGCTCGGGCAGGTAACCAAACGGGCCAAAAAAGCTGGGCCGATGCGAGCCAAGGACATGCAGTCTACCAAACACGCCCGATAAGTCCCAACGGCTACCGGCGACCTGACACACTAGTAACATAACTTTTTTTTGGCGGGTAATACCAGTAACATAACTTGCATGCTAGGATGATTACCGGTCATCTTGTGAGGTATTTTGTAGAAACTAAAACTGATAATTTCAGTTGGAATTCGGTGGTAATTTATGGAGCAGCTCAAGAATCATGAAAGGAAGCTTGCTTGGGAGAATTTGCACGAGAATTATATTTCCTACAATCTTTGGTGGGGTTTTCATCTCATAGGAAATAGTTTTGAGACTGGTGAAATATTGGGAGATCCAGCATTATATATTCAAGATTCTAATTATCGAAATAATAACTTGTTGGAATCGGAATTCTCAATCGCATCGGAACCTGTTTGGTAGGAATACAAGCGAACCATGGGCTCTTAAACTGTAAAATCTTAGAACGATACCCTTTTTTTTATCAAGAACAATGAACAAACCCATTTGTTTAGGGTTTCGTGGGGTCAATGCCTCCAGTTATCTCGTATATATATAGACCAACATACGATGTACAATACAGCAGGTACCCATATACAAAGCGTATACGAGTCCGTTTCCAACACACCCCTCAATCTGAACTACATCTACTTACTATTACATACAAGATTCAGATTGGACTGGAAACGTTCTAACATATGCCGTGTAGCTGGTTTAGTAAACACATCAGCTAGTTGGTCATTAGTCGAGATGAACCTAACATCAAGATCACCAGAAGCAACACAAGCAACACGCTCTCGCACAAAATGGAAGTCTATCTCAATGTGCCTCGTCCTTGCGTGGAAGACTGGATTTACCGTTAGGTATGTAGCCCCTAGATTATCACACCACAAAATGGCGGTATGCTGTCGAAGTACACGAAGTTCCTTCAAGACAGACTCTATCCACATAGCTTCAGCGACACCATTTCCCAAAGCTTTATACTCTGCCTCGGTACTGGATCTTGAGACTGTTGGCTGTTTCTTGGCACTCCACGAAATAAAATTCGGTCCAACAAAAATAGCAAACCCACTAGTGGAACTGCGGTCATCAACATCTCCTGCCCAATCAGCATCTCGGGAAAATACTAACACCAGTGGAGTTTAGACTTACGTATCCGTAGTCCCGTATCCAAGTGTCCCTTTAACATATCGCAATATACGCTTGACAGCTTTCCAATGCAAGTCGACCGGCTGTGACGTAAACCGGCACACCTTATTTACCGCAAAGGATAAATCAGGGCGAGTAAGCGTTAAGTACCGCAATCCACCGACAATGCTGCGATATCCGGTAGAATCCTCAGTCCCAAGCAATACTCCGTACTCACGGGCCAGATGTTCCGTGGTAACAAGGGGTGTCGAAGTGGGTCGACAATTCTCCATACTCACTCGATGAAGAAGATCCAAAGCACACTTGCGTTGAGTGAGAACCATCCCCCCTGAATTGTAAGACGCCTCGAGACCAAGGAAGTAGGACAGTGTGCCAAGATCCTTAATAAGAAAACTAGCTGAAAGCTCCCGAACCAGGCGATCCACAGCTGCAGGGGTAGAGCCAGCAATAACAATATCATCCACATAAACCAGCATATAAATCTGAACGCCATGGTGAGAGAAGATAAATAGCGATGTATCAGCCTTCGATGAAACAAAACCAAGCTGAAGCAACCGGGTACTCAACCGGACATACCAGGCACGAGGAGATTGCTTGAGGCCATAGAGAGCACGCTGAAGCTTGCACACATAAGAGGGATACCGAGCATCCTCAAAACCTGGTGGCTGCTGCATATACACATCCTCAGACAAATAACCATGCAAGAAAACATTACTGACATCAACCTGTCGCAACATCCAGCCACGAGAAACTGCAAGGGACAACACCAATCGAACGGTGGCAGGTTTCACAACAGGGCTAAAGGTATCCCCATAATCGATGCCATGCTGCTGGGTGAATCCGCGAGCAACCAAACGAGCCTTGTACTTATCAATGGAACCATCAGGATGTTGCTTGGTTTTAAACACCCACTTGCTTCCCACAATATTAACTCCAGGAGGACGGGGTACCAGCTTCCAAGTCTGAGTGTGACATAGAGCAGCAAACTCATCAGACATAGCCGCACGCCAAGCGGGTTCACGGAGAGCGGCAGATGCGAAACAGGAGTCGCAAAGAAAGCCCGACGAGTGGAGTCATAACGAACGATGCCATCCGTATATTCTTTCGGACGCCGCGTGGCATCACGAGTACGAGTCACCATAGAGTGAGCTGGAGGGGCCAGCGGAGGTGGCACGGACGAAGTCGGTGGCGAGGACGACGCCTGTTCCGGCGTCGAAGCACTGGCAGCATCAGTGCTCGGCGAAGACGCGGAGCTGGCCGGGGACGGCCCATCAGGCGAGGGAGAGCACCGCGGCCCAGCAGTGGTGGGCGAGGAAGGCGGCGTCGGGGCGGCGTGGGGATCCGTGCCGCCATGCACATCGATCGCCCGTTCGCCATGCACGTCGATCGGTGGCGCAACCTGCACACCAAAGTCACTGGTACTACCAGGTTGATTAGTAGCCAAGTAGGTTAGGTCATATTTGCGCACAGGGACACTAGTAGCCGGTTCAGTAGATGGAAAAGTAATAGCATCAGCTAGGGTAGACACATCTACTGTAACACCGGGTGTGGCAAAGGGGAACACGGACTCATCGAAAACAACATCTCGAGAGATATAAATCCGCCCGGTAGAACGATCTAGGCACTTATATCCCTTATGCATAGGACTATAACCAAGGAAAACACACATCTTGGAGCGAAACTCGAGTTTATGAGTGTTATACTTGCGAAGACTAGGCCAGCATGCACAACCAAAAATACGGAGAAACTCATAATTCGGCTGGATCTTAAGAAGATGTCGGATAGGAGTGTCCCGCTGAAGTACTGGTGTAGGCATGCGATTGATAAGATAACATGCTGTAAGAAACGCCTCCCAATACCGTAATGGGAGAGAAGAATGAGCGAGCAAGGCTAGGCCGGTTTCAACTAAATGACGGTGTTTGCGCTCGGCAACGCCAATCTGTTGGGAGGTGTGCGGACACGAGACTCGATGAGCAATACCAGTGGGCTGAAAATAGCTATGCAACCGATGATATTCACCACCCCAATCAGACCGGACAGCACGAATCTTAGTGTCTAAAAGACGTGCCACATGAGCTTGGAAGGTGTAAAACACCCGCTCGACATCGACTTGTGTTTGAGAAGATATATCCAACAAAAACGAGAATAGTCATCGATGAAACTCACACAATACTTGTACCCCCGTAAGAAGCACGAGCAGGCCCCCAAACATCGAATGAATTAATTCAAGAGGCACAAGAGAAACACGAGAAGATGCAAGATAGGATAACCGATGACTTTTACCACGTTGACAAGCATCACAAACTAGAGTTGAATTGTCTCGAAGGATTACATAAAAGATCGTTTTTCCTAACAATGGAGTTCACAATATTATTGGTGGGATGACCTAGACGCTGGTGCCAATGGGACGACGTAATCTTGATGGTGGACGCCGCATGACGAGGTGAGGATGACTGAGCTCGGCCAAGCGGAAGAGGGTAGAGGCCGCCTGATACGTCTCCGACGTATCGATAATTTCTTATGTTCCATGCCACATTATTGATGATATCTACATGTTTTATACACATTATATGTCGTATTTATGCATTTTCCGACACTAACCTATTAACGAGATGCCGAAGAGCCGCTTGATGTTTTCTCGCTGTTTTTGGTTTCAGAAATTCTAGTAAAGAAATATTCTCGGAATTGGACGAAATCAACGCCCGTGGTCCTATTTTTGCACGAAGCTTCCGTAAGACCGAGGGGGAAAGGAAGTGGGGCCACGAGGCGCCGCCACAGCAGCGGCGGCGCGGCCCAGGTCTAGGCCGCGCGGCCCCGGCGTGTGGAGCCCTCGTGTGGCCCCCGCGTTGCCCTTCCGCCTACTTAAAGCCTTCGTCGCGAAACCCCCAGCATCGAGAGCCACGATACGGAAAACCTCACCGAGACGCCGCCGCCGCCAATCCCATCTCGGGGATTCTGGAGATCACCTCCGGCACCCTGCCGAGAGGGGATTCATCTCCCGGAGGACTCTTCACCGCCATGGTCGCCTCCGGAGTGATGAGTGAGTAGTTCACCCTCGGAGATATGCCCAAGAGGCAATAATCAATTAGTTATTGTTATATCTTAGTGTTCATGATAAATGCTTACATCCATGCTATAATTGTATCAACCGAAACATTGGTACATGTGTGTTATGTAAACAACAAGGAGTCCCTAGTAAGCCTCTTGTATAACTAGCTTGTTGATTAATGGATGATCATGGTTTCGTGATCATGAACATTGGATGTTATTAATAACAAGGTTATGTCATTAGGTGAATGATATAATGGACACACACCCAAATGAGCGTAGCATAAGATCAAGTCATTAAGTTTCATTTGCTATAAGCTTTCGATACATAGTTGCCTAAGTCCTTCGACCATGAGATCATGTAAATCACTTACACCGGAAGGGTACTTTGATTACATCAAACGCCATTGCGTAAATGGGTGGTTATAAAGATGGGATTAAGTATTTGGAAAGTGTGAGTTGAGGCATATGGATCAATAGTGGGATTTGTCCATCCCGATGACGGATAGATATACTCCGGGCCCTCTCGGTGGAATGTCGTCTCGATTAGCTTGCAAGCATATGATTGGATCATAAGAGATGACATACCACGGTACGAGTAAAGAGTACTTGTCGGTAACGAGGTTGAACAAGGTATGGAGATACCGATGATCGAACCTCGGACAAGTAAAATATCGCGAGACAAAGGGAATCGGCATCGCATGTAAATGGTTCAATCGATCACTAAGTCATCGTTGAATATGTGGGAGCCATTATGGATCTCCAGATCCCGCTATTGGTTATTGCTCGGAGAGGAGTCTCGACCATGTCTGCATAGTTCGCGAATCGTAGGGTGACGCGCTTAAGGTTCGATGTCGCATAAGTAGATTCGGAATGTGAGATGGAGACCGAAGTTTGTTCGGAGTCTCGGATGAGATCCAGGACATCACGAGGAGGTCCTGAATGGTCCGGAGAATAAGATTCATATATGGGAAGTTATTTTCCGGGGTTCGGAAAAGTTTCGGTGTTTGACCGAAGCTTCTAGAAGGTTCTAGAGGGCCACCGGTGGGCCTACCACCCCGGGAGGGACCACATGGGCCAAGGGAGTGCAGCCTGGCCTAATGGGCCAGGGGAACCTAGCCCTCAAGGCCCAGCCGGCCAGCCCCCCTAGGGATAAGATCAAATCCTGAGGATAAGATCAAATCCCTAAAATCGAGGGAGCAATTTTGGAAGGGGAAGCAAACTTGGAAGGGGATGATTTCTGATCCCCCTTTCCTTCGTACGCTGGTGGGGCCCAAGGGGCTGCCTTGGCCGCCCCTCCCTCTATAAATAGAGGAGAGGGGCAGCCGGCCACTTGCCCCCACACACCAAAGTCTTCCGCCCCCTCTCTCCTCCACCGCAAGTCTGCTCCGGCTTGGCGAAGCCCTGCAGCTTTTCTCCTCCACCACCACCACCACGCCGTCGTGCTGCTGGGATTCCGAGGGGATCTACCACACCTCCGCTGCCCGCTGGAACGGGGAGAGGACGGGCTTCATCGACACCGTACGCACGACCGAGTACGGAAGTGCTGCCGGATTGCAGCACCGGAACGATCGTCTACACCAACAACGAGATTAATCTCGTAGGCTTTGGAATCTTCGAGGGTTAGTCTCATCTCCATCTCGTTGCTTCGATCTTGTAGATTAGATCTTGGGTGTTCCATAGATTAGATCTATTGGTTTTATTCGTCTTGCGGTAGGAAATTTTTGTTTTCTATGCTACGAACCCCATCGAGTGGTATCGAGCCATGTCTATGCATAGATGCATGTTGCACGAGTAGAACACAATGGTTTTGTGGGCGTTGATGCTCTTGTTGCTTTAGTTTGTGCACTTTGCATCTTGCGGGATGGTGGGATGAAGCGGCCCGGGCTAACTTTACATGACCGCGTCTCATGAGACTTGCTCCACGCTTGACATGCAACTTGTATTGCATAAGTGGCTTTGCGGGTGTCCTGTCTCTCCCACCATAGTGAAGATTCCAATTTGCACTTTCTATTGTCAACACTAGTATCACCGTTGTGGTTCATGTTCGTAGGTAGATTGGATCTTACTCGAAAACCCTAAACCACGTAAAATATGCAAACCAAATTAGAGGCGTCTAACTTGTTTTTGCAGGGTTTGGTGATGTGATATGGCCATGATGTGATGATGATTATATTTGATGTATGAGATGTTCATTATTGTATTATGGCAACCGGCAGGAGCCTAATGGTTGTCTTTAAATTTGTTAAGACCTGCGTGTCTATTCTTCATGTAATAGCTTTATTTCAAGTAGTTGTTATAGTAGCTATAAGTGATGGACAACCATGAAGCAGTGTGATGGCGTGTATTTCACACGTTCGTTGGGCAACCCCAAGAGGAAGGTATGATGAGCACAGCAGCAAGTTTTCCCTCAGAAAGAAACCAAGGTTTATCGAACCGAGGAGGAGACAAGAAGCACGTTGAAGGTTGATGGCGGCGAGATGTAGTGCGGCGCAACACCGGGGATTCCGTCGCCAACGTGGAACCCGCACAACACAACCAAAGTACTTTGCCCCAACGAAACAAAGTGAGGTTGTCAATCTCACCGGCTTGCTGTAACAAAGGATTAACCGTATTGTGTGGAAGATGATTGTTTGCAGAGAAAACAGTAAAAACAAGTATTGCAGTGATTGTATTTCAAGTAAAGAGAATTGGACCGGGGTCCACAGTTCACTAGAGGTGTCTCTCCCATAAGACGAACGACATGTTGGGTGAACAAATTACAGTTGGGCAATTGACAAATAAAGAGAGCATGACAATGCACATACATATCATGATGAGTATAGTGAGATTTAATTGGGCATTACGACAAAGTACATAGACCGCCATCCAACCGCATCTATGCCTAAAAAGTCCACCTTCAGGGTTATCATCCGAACCCCCTCCAAGCATTAAGTTGCAAGCAACAGACAATTGCATTAAGTATGGTGCGTAATGTAATCAACAACTACATCCTTAGACATAGCATCAATGTTTTATCCCTAGTGGCAACAGACACAACACAACCTTAGAACTTTCGTCCATTGTCCCAGGTGTCAATGCAAGCATGAACCCACTATCGAGCATAATTACTCCCTCTTGGAGTTAAAAGCATCTACTTGGCCAGAGCATCTACTAATAACGGAGAGCATGCAAGATCTTAAACAACACATAAGCATAACTTTGATAATCAACATAACAAGTATTCTCTATTCATCGGATCCCAACAAACGCAACATATAGAATTACATATAGAGGATCTTGATCATGATAGGCAGCTCACAAGATCCGACAATGATAGCACAATGGGGAGAAGACAACCATCTAGCTACTGCTATGGACCCATAGTCCAGGGGTAGACTACTCACTCATCACTCCGGAGGCGACCATGGCGGTGTAGAGTCCTCCGGGAGATGATTCCCCTCTCCGGCGAGGTGCGCGGAGGCGATCTCCAGGATCCCCCAAGATGGGATCGGCGGTGACGGCGTCTCAGTAAGGTTTTCCGTATCGTGGCTCTCGGTACTGGAGGTTTCGTCACGGAGGCTTTAAGTAGGCGGAAGGGTAGGTCAAGAGGCGGCACGGGGGGCCCGCACCATAGGCCGGCGCGGCCAGGGGTGGGGCCGCGCCGCCCTAGGGTTTGGCCACCCCGTGGCCCCTCTTCGTCTCGCCTTCGGTCTTCTGGAAGCTTCGTGAGAAAATAGGCCTCTGGGCTTTGATTTCGTCCAATTCCGAGAATATTTCTTTACTAGGATTTCGAAACCAAAAACAACGAGAAACAAAGAATCGGCACTTCGGCATCTTGTTAATAGGTTAGTTCCGTAAAATGCACGAATATGACATAAAGTGTGCATAAAACATGTAGATAACATCAATAATGTGGCATGGAACACAAGAAATTATCGATATGTTGGAGACGTATCAGCATCCCCAAGCTTAGTTCACGCTTCGTCCCGAGCGGGTAAAACGATAACAAAGATAATTTCTGGAGTGACATGCCATCATAATCTTGATCATACTATTTGTAAAGCATATGTAGTGAATGCGGCGATCAAAACAATGTGTATGACATGAGTAAACAAGTGAATCATAAAGCAAAGACTTTTCATGAATAGCACTTCAAGACAAGCATCAATAAGTCTTGCATAAGAGTTAACTCATAAAGCAATAATTCAAAGTAAAGGTATTGAAGCAACACAAAAGAAGATTAAGTTTCAGCGGTTGCTTTCAACTTGTAACATGTATATCTCATGGATATTGTCAACATAGAGTAATATAATAAGTGCAATAAGCAAGTATGTAAGAATCAATGCACAGTTCACACAAGTGTTTGCTTCTTGAGGTGGAGAGAAATAGGTGAACTCGACTCAACATTGAA
>NC_061510.1:356986379-357052675 GCF_022539505.1 Lolium rigidum | reverse complement strand
CGCTTAGCGAAGCTCCGCCGGACTTTTCCACCACCATCGACACCACGCCGTCGTGCTGTCGGATTCAAGAGGAGCTACTACTTCCGCTGCCCGCTGGAACGGGAAGGTGGACGTCGTCTTCATCAACAACCGAACGTGTGACCGAGTACGGAGGTGCTGCCCGTTCGTGGCGCCGGAACCGATCGTGATCAAGATCTTCTACGCGCTTTTGCAAGCGGCAAGTGAACGTCTACCGCAGCAACAAGAGCCTCCTCTTGTAGGCTTTGGAATCTCTTCAAGGGTGAGACTCGATACCCCCTCGTTGCTACCGTCTTCTAGATTGCATCTTGGCTTGGATTGCGTGTTCGCGGTAGGAAAATTTTTGTTTTCTATGCAACGTTATCCTACAAATAATACACGAGGTCAAGTCTTTCTTGTCAAAGTGCTTTGATATGAAAGATCTGGGAGAAGCTGATGTAATTCTGAACATCAAGCTTATTAAGAATGAGAGTGGGATTACTCTAACGCAATCCCATTATGTTGAGAAGATCTTGAGCCGGTTCGGCTATATTGATAGCAAGCCTTCTTCAACACCTTATGATCCCAGTGTGACACTACGCAAGAACCGGAGGATTGCCATAGATCAATTGAGATATTCTCAGATCGTTGGCTCACTCATGTACTTAGCAAGCGCGACTAGACCCGACATCTCTTTTGCTTGTTAGCAAGTTGAGTAGGTTCATGTCAAACCGGAGTGCGATCATTGGCATGCACTTGATAGGGTCATGCGCTACCTATGTGGTACAATGAGTTATGGGATTCACTATTCGGGGCATCCGAGCTGTGCTTGAAGGATATAGTGATTCAAATTGGATCTCGGATGTAGCCGATCCGTACGCCACAAGTGGGTATGTATTTACCTTTGGAGGTGGTGCGGTGTCATGGAGATCTTGTAAGCAAACCATATTGACGAGGTCAACTATGGAAGCAGAACTTACTTGCTTTAGACACAACCACTTGTTGAATCAGAATGGTTGCGTGAGCTCTTGATGGACTTGCCTGTGGTTGAAAAACTGTTCGGCAATCCTTTTGAATTGTGACAATCAAGCTGTGATTGTCAAAGTGAACAATTCTAAGGATAACGCGAAGTCATCAAGGCACGTCAAGAGACGTTTGAAGTCCGTCGGGAAATTGCGAAACTCCGGAGTAATAACTGTTACATATATTCAAACGGACAAAAACTCGCGAGATCCCTTTACAAAGGGACTATCACGTAATGTGATAGAAAGTGCATCGAGGGAGATGGGTTTGAGACCCGTTGATGTTATACCATAGTGGTAACCCAACCTTTGTGATCGGAGATCCCGTGAATTAGGACACTGGGAAGAACAAACTAGTGGTTTAATTGAGAAGAGTATTATGTAACCCTCTCTATGTGAAGATGCACAACTCTCGGTTCTTGTAAGGCGAGGTTGGCAACAAGCCTTAATGTGTTTATGTTGGCTATTTTAGCAAAGATGCTTGTCCTACAGAGCATTCTTGAAATAACACACCTATATGAGTCCGATTGTTAAACGTCGCAATCTATGAGATTTGGGTGATCTCTAGTAAACTCATGAAGAGACCATGAAGTATGACGCATATGCTTCACCCGCGGGGTAGGCTACGGCAGCCATGTACTGGTCATGACTTTGAGTGAAATCCTGTTCACGCAAAACTTGCAATTCAAGGCTTAGTCCATTGTTCAAGTGTGAGTGGATGTAGCTTAAGGTTCTAGGCGGAAGTTCAACTTAACAGTCTCATTGAAACATCTGGTATATAAACAAGCGGCGAGTATTGGTAAATCTCTAAATGGGATTTGAGATCTGGTGGGGGATTGTTGAAATATTGGGCCCACTTTTAGTGGCCCAAATTAGATTTCAGTTTTTCCTATAAATCTCAAAGCCCACATAGTGGCAGCCTTGTGAGTTTGAGCCCAAGTTGGTGGCAGCTCACTAGGGAGTGGCAAGAGGTGGGAAGTTTAGTCCCACATGGAAAGTTGGGAGGAAGTTAGACCACCTTATAAGGTGGGTTGTTCCACCACTAGTAAGTGAGTGAGAATAGGAGTGCTACACGCGCGCTCCTCCTCCTCCTCGCTCGCTCGTCTCGTCTCGACTCGACTCGACTCGACTCGACTCGACACGTCACGACGCGCGCCGCGCTCGTGGTGAGTGGATTGAGCCTCGAGCCGAGACTTTCCTTACTTTTTGCAGCTCAGGAAAACGAACGGAGTCCTAGACGGACGCGTCGCGGTTAGTCGGTTCGGGTCGCTCCGGATCGTGGGCTATCTGTAACCGACTCGAAACGTTCGTGCGACGTGGGCGTGGCCCACGTTGCCTAGGGTTTCCCGAGCCTATATAGTCTCCTGCCCGGCTACCGCATAATCACATAAAATACACGAGTTAGGGTTTCCACCTCTCTCTGCTTGCGCCGCCATCGTAGCCTACTCCATCCCGCGCGCCGACGTGCATCGGCGAACGGGAGAGCAGGTCTCCGGAACCACTCGTCCTTGCGATCCTGTACGGGAGAGGGCGAGTAGGTTTTTGGGAAGCGCTGCGCGCGCTTGCTCAAGCTCTTCATCACGGGTCGCCTTCGAGTCCAAGTCGGGCGGTGCTGCCTACCGTCGTCTTCAACGTCGTCTACTTCGACCCGTCGTCCCCGTCATCAACAACGTTGTCATCAACAACGTTACTGCTGCGACATCATCTGCTACACCTCCACCGCCACCTCCACCAGATCGGTACGTGCGACATATCTCGATCTGTTTACCGATGGATGTTGTACTTGTTTGCTATGCTACTGTCCATGTTGATCACTAAATCTAGTATGTTCGAGTTTCACATGTTAGTAGTTATTGTCGTCATGCTTAATATTCTGGAATTAATCATGGAAATTGTGCCTAATTCTCCAACAGGATGTTGTCGCCCCCACACCATCCCCGCTTGAACATACTACCACCAAGATCCATCGCCGAAGACAGAGTAACTGATCTAGTGTTTTTATGAGATACAACCATTTTTTATTAGAAAAATGGCATGTCCCGAGCAAGTCAAACTATACAATTAAAATTTCAGGGCTATTTAAAGCGTACAACGCACATCATACTGAATTTTGCTTCCCTTGACAACGAAAGTTCGAATAAAGAAGAAATATAATCCTATTATCTGGACAGTATAGTTGTAACAATATGATTTTTTTTTAATAATGATCTTTTCTACTGTACAACTTTGTAAGAATCAAACTGAGCCCAGGGCTATGGCTACTTGAATCATATGTGACTGAATTTGCACAAAAGCTTGCCTGCTTGCACCACCATAGGTAAAATAATACGAAGGGACTCATTGAATTGCATAACATAGGAACCAATGGTCATGACATGTTGAATCATGCAATATTTGATAACACACCAATGCATAACCGGAGGATAGGCGCTAGAGCCGACGGACACTCAAATTCCACCGTTTGATCATGCGGTGAAACTACCGCAGAGCTTGAGGGCTTGCCCCGCCGCCGCTGTCCGAGGCTTGGGTGTAGCCTGACCGCCTCCTCCAATAGCGGCGAGTAGCAGTTGAGGAGAGAGAGGGGCAACGCGTGGCGGGTAGGGTTTTCCCCTTCCCCGCGAGAGCAGTGTGTGGGTTGTTTGAGCCTTCTGTTGAATGTAGATGGGCTGTAGCCCAGTAAGGCAGCCCATATAGTCTACAATTACTGAAATCTTAAGGCCCATCATGTTGGCAGCTTGGGACAGCCTTGGGGGACAAAGTTTAGTCCCACATTGCTAGTTGGGAGAGAGTTAGAGTGGTATATAAGGGCTGATGTTCTACTCCTTCCAAGTGAGTGAGAATAGAAGGAGCCCTCGCGCACTCCTCCTCCTCCGCCCGCCCCGCCTCGTCACGCACGCACGCACATCGCGTTTCGTGACTCGAGTTCGAGTTCGAGACACACTCAAGGAAGCCTAAATTTTTGCTTGGTGCACCAACTGTGTTGGGTACGTGTCGACCTGCATGTGCATGTTCGCCGCGTGTCCCTAGCTTCCTACGCGTGGCAACGCGGTCGGGTCGGCTTCCCAGGCTATACAAGGAGACAGATCAGATCTAGAGAAATATACAGTTCTCAGAACTCTCTAGTCCATCTCTCTCGCGGAGTTCCTTTTGCTGCGCTACTCTCTAGTCTTCCCCATCCCGGCGACTGCGTGCACAGCCGTCCGGGAGAGCAGGCCTCCGAAACTCCATCCGTTGAGATCCTGCACCGGGAGACGGGCGATAAGGTTTTTGGGGAGCGTCTCGGCGCGACTGCTCGCTGCTGTTCGTCTTCTTCTTCGACGATCCGGTTGCTTCATCGACAGATCCGACTACACCATGGGCGACATCAACAATACCCATGGTGGTGGTGGTACTGCTGCTGGTGCGACCTTCCCGGTCGCGATGTACGTGCTTTTCCTCTCCTACCTTGCACTGCTACTTGTTCCATGTTCGGATCCGATGCATGTGCGTAGTTCGATGTGTGTGGTTAAGTATGCTTGTGCATCCGTAATGTTGCTTTCGGTAATTAATCTCATATGGAAATTGCCTAATAATCCAACAATCCAAAAACCTTATGTGCTTAGGCAATTTTCACCGTACGGTTTCTGTCTGCGCTTAAACCGAGTCCGTTTACGGGTTCTCATTTCAAGAGATGGCAGAGTAAGACCCTCTTGTGGCTCACTTCTATGGGCGTGCACCGAGTTGCGGAAGGTACTCCCAGAGGTCCGCTTACTCCTGACGAGGATAAAGCGTTCGGGGATGCCACCGTAATCTTTGTGGGTGCCGTCCTAAGTGTGCTTGGAGACAAGTTGGTTGATGCTTATCTGCACATACGAAATGGGAAGGAACCAGTGGGATGCACTTTGGACGCTAAGTTTGGTGCTTGCCGATGCCGGAGGTGAACCGTATGCTATGGAGCAGTTCAATGACTACGAGAATGGTTGAGAACCGATCCGTAGTAGAACAGGCTCATGAGATACAGATCATGGCAAAGGAACTCGAGCTCCTCAAGTGTGTGCTACCAGACAAGTTTGTCGCGGGATGCATTGTCGCTAAGCTTCCCCCTTCATGGAGGAACTTTGCCAAGGCATGAGTTTTCTGTTGAGAATATCATGGGCTCTTTAGATGTTGAGGAGAAGGCGAGGGCAAAAGACAAACACACTGGAGGAACCGAGGGACGTTCTGCTGCCAATATGGTGCAGAAAAATGCCCACAAGTCCAAGGGAAAGAACAAGGGAGTCTCCCAGACTACCAACTTTAAGAAGAAGGGGAAAACGGAGAAGAAAGATCCTTGCTGGGTGTGTGGCGAGACGGGCCATTAGGCTAATCGCTGTCCACAACGCAAAGGAAAGAAATGCCAAGGCTGGACGAACTCAAGTCTGTCGGCATGGTCATTGGCAACACGGAGGAAGGAACTACGGGGTATGGTAATATGTTACCTCTTCGTTCTTTCGGTGTTTCAGCTCACGGAATGGTGGGTTGATACGAGTGCCAATGTTCATGTGTGTGCTCGACATCTCCATGTTTACCTCTTATCGGGCCCGAGGTTCCTCGGTAATGATGGGGAATGGGTTACATGCTCTTGTTCGTGGTGTTGGCACGGTAGATCTAAAGTTTACTTCGGGAAAGATCGTGCAAGCTGAAGAACGTGCTTGCATGTCCCTTCTATCAAGAAGAATCTCGTTAGTGGCTCCCGTCTTATGAAAGATGGGTTTAAGTTGGTGTTTGAGTCCAATAAAGTTGTACTGTCTAAGTATGAAACTTTTGTTGGAAAGGGATATGAATGTGAGGGAATGTTTCGCTTCTCTCTAGAAGACTTCTGTGATAATGTTGTGAACCATGTAAGCACTAGTGTTAATGAAACTAATGTTTGGCATTCACGACTTTGTCATGTTCATTTCGGTTGTATGACGCGGCTTGCTGATATGAGTTTAATTCCGAAATTCACCTTTGTCAAAGGCTCTAAGTGTCATGCTTGTGTGCAAGCAAAGCAGCCTCGCAAGCCCCACAAGCCCGCGAAGGAAAGAAACTTGGCACCACTAGAGCTCATACATTCAGATCTATGTGAGATGAATGGTGAGTTGACAAGAGGTGGAAAGAGATATTTCATGACTTTGATTGATGATTCCACTCTAGGTACTGTTATGTGTATCTCCTGAAAACTAAAGATGAGGCTCTTGATTTCTTTAAAATCTATAAGGCTGAAGTTGAGAATCAACTTGAAAGAAAGATAAAAAGGGTTCGGTCCGATCGTGGTGGAGAGTACTTTTCTAATGAGTTCAATTTATTCTGGCGGAACATGGTATAATCCATGAGAGGACGCCTCCCAATTCCCCACAATCCAATGGGATTGCGAAAAGGAAAAATCGTACTCTAACAGATTTGGTTAACGCCATGTTAGATGTTTCGGGTTTATCCAAGGAATGGTGGGGGGAGGCTATATTGATTTCATGTCATGTCCTAAACCGTGTTCCAACCAAGAATAAAGAGATTACCCCTTATGAGGAATGGGAAAAGAAAAGACCAACACTCTCCTACCTACGAACTTGGGGTTGTTTGGCTAAAGTGAATTTACCAATCACCAAAAGCGAAAGCTTGGACCAAAAACCGTGGATTGTGTCTTTCTTGGCTATGCTGCCCATAGCATTGCTTATAGATTTCATGTGGTGAAATCTGGAGTGGACGACATGAATGTTGGCACCATCTTTGAATCAAGAGATGCTACATTCTTTGAGGATATATTTCCTATGAGAGATATGCATGGCATGTCTAGTTGGGAATCTGATCCAATACATGAAACTCCTATGGAGTCTGATGACGAATCTGATGATGAGAGTTAAGATTCTGATGAAGATGACAATGAAGCTCCCACAAGGAGTAAGAGACAAAGGACTGCAAAGTATTTTGGTAATGATTTCATTGTGTATCTTGTGGATGATACTCCCACTACCATTTCAGAAGCTCTCGCATCTCCTGATGCAGACTACTGGAAGGAAGCGGTTCAAAGCGAGATGGATTCCATCTTGAATAATGGAACGTGGGAGTTAACTGAGCGTCCTTATGGGTGCAAACCTGTAGGATGTAAATGGGTATTTAAGAAGAAGTTTCGAGCTGATGGTACTATTGAGAAGTACAAAGCTCGGCTTGTATCCAAACGCTATACCCAAAAGGAAGGCGAAGTTTTCTTCGATACTTACTCACCTGTGGCGAGATTGACCACCATTCGAGTACTACTGTCATTGGCTGCCTCACACGGTCTTCTTGTTCATCAAATGGACGTTAAGACGGCTTTCCTAAATGGAGAGTTGGACGAGGAAATTTACATGGAACAAACTGATGGTTTCGTACTAGAAGGTCAAGAAAGAAATGTGTGTAAATTAAAGAAATCTTTGTATGGTCTTAAACAAGCATCCAAACAATGACATGAGAAGTTTGAAAGAACTTTGACATCTGTGGGCTTTGTTGTTAATGAAGCCGACAAATGTGTGTACTATCGCCATGGTGGGGGTGTGGGAGTTGTCCTATGCTTGTATGTGGATGACATACTATTTTTTGGGACAAGTCTCAAAGTGATTGAGGAGGTAAAAACCTTCTTATCTCAGTGCTTCGAGATGAAAGATCTTGGAGAAGCTGATGTTATATTGAACATCAAGTTATTGAGAGATGGGAATAATGGGATTACACTTGTGCAATCTCATTATGTTGAGAAGGTGTTGAGCTGATTTGGTTATGCTGATTGCAAATATTCTCTCACACCTTATGATCCTAGTGTCTTGCTTCGAAAGAATGAAAAGACAACTAAAGATCAATTGAGATACTCTCAAATCATTGGTTCACTCATGTATTTAGCTTGCACTACGAGGCCTGATATCTCGTTTGCTGTATGCAAACTTAGCCGGTTTGTGGCCAACCCGGGAGATGCTCATTGGCATGCTCTTGAAAGAGTGATGCGCTATCTAAAAGGAACCATGAGTTATGAAATTCATTATACCGGGTATCCAAGAGGACTTGAAGGGTTTAGTGATTCCAATTGGATTTCTGATGCTAAAATGAAAGCCACAAGTGGATATGTTTTCACTCTTGGTGGTGACGCTGTTTCCTGGAAGTCTTGCAAGCAGACCATCTTAACGAGGTCAACTATGGAAGCAGAACTCACAACATTAGATACGGCTACTGTCGAAGCGGAATGACTTCGTGAGCTCTTGATGGACTTGCCTATGGTTGAAAAACCAATACCTGCTATCCTCATGAACTGTGATAATCAAACTGTGATTATCAAAGTGAAAAGTTCTAAGGATAATATGAAAAGTTCCAAACACATCAAGAGGAGATTGAAGTCTGTCAGAAAACTAAAGAACTCCGGAGTGATAGCATTGGATTATGTCCAAAGTGCTAAAAATGCAGCGAGATCCTTTCACAAAAGGACTATCAAGAAACATGATAGACCTTCCATCGAGGAGATGGGTTTGAGACCCATCTGAGTTGCCGAGGGGTAACCCAAACTATGTGATCGGAAATTCCGTGAACTAGGACACGGGAAAACAAACCGAGATGAATCGAGTTGAGAGAAAATTTAATACACCCACTCCGACTGCGGATGCAATTCTCTCATAGCTACTTGTAAGGCAGGTTGACAATGTCTTAATGTGTTCTGAGCGGCTCTTGATGAGCGAAGACGCTGGCCTACAGGGCGATCTTTTGAAGAACACACCTATATGAGTGACACTACTGGTCCTAGTGTGGGAGATTTGGGTGAATCTCTAGTAAGCTCATGAAAGGCCGAGGAGTATGACTTATAAGCTCCAATAGAGGGGAAGGTTATGGTAGCCTAGTACCGTGCCGGCATTGAGCGAAACTTGCTGCACAAAGACTGACAATTCAAGGCATAGTCCATTGTTCGGTTGTAGTCAAGTGTAGCACCTTGCCTAGGTGGAAGTTCAACTTAACAGTCTCCACTAAAGTGCAGGTATATTAAACAGTGAATGGAACTAATGTGTCATCTGATGTGCATATGAGATACGGTGGGGATTGTTGAATGTAGATGGGCTGCGACCCAGGTAAGGCGAGCCCATATAGTCTACAATTCCTGAAATCTCAAGGCCCATCACGTTGGCAGCTTGGGACAGCCTTGGGGGACAAAGTTTAGTCCTACATTGCTAGTTGGGAGAGAGTTGGAGTGGTATATAAGGGCTGCTGTTCTACTCCTTCCAAGTGAGTGAGAATAGAAGGGGCCCTCGCGCACTCCTCCTCCGCCCGCCCCGCCTCGTCTCGCCTCGTCACACACGCACGTCGCGTTTCGTGACTCGAGTTCGAGACACACTCAAGGAAGCCTAAATTTTTGCTTGGTGCACCAACTATGTTGGGTACGTGTCGACGTGCATGTGCATGTTCGCCGCGTTCGCTGGCTTCCTACGCGTGGCAACGCGGTCGGGTCGGCTTCCCAGGCTATACAAGGAGACAGATCAGATCTAGAGAAATATACAGTTCTCAGAACTCTCTAGTCCATCTCTCTCGCGGAGTTCCTTTTGCTGCGCTACTCTCTAGTCTTCCCATTCCGGCGACTGCGTGCACAGCCGCCCGGGAGAGCAGGCCTCCGAAACTCCGTCCGTTGAGATCCTGCACCGGGAGACGGACGATAAGGTTTTTGGGGAGCGTCTCGACGCGACTGCTCGCTGCTGTTCGTATTCTTCTTCGACGATCCGGCTGCTTCATCGATAGATCCGACTACACCATGGGCGACATCAACAATACCCATGGTGGTACTGCTGTTGGTGCGACCTTCCCGGTCGCGATGTACGTGCTTTTCCTCTCCTACCTTGCACTGCTACTTGTTCCATGTTCAGATCTAATGCATGTGCTTAGTCTGATGTGTGTGGTTAAGTATGCTTGTGCATCTGTAATATTGCTTTCGGTAATTAATCTCATACACCTAATAATCCAACACCTTCGAGGGTTGGAAAGAGGGTTTTGAAACACGAAAAACAGAGCAAGTCGTGCATCATCCGGTCGTAAAAAATTTGATGATCCGAACAAAGCCGTGCGTTCGTGGCAGTGGCACGGCACATCGGATTGTTTGTGTGCACCGTGCACCCCACCCACCCACACACGCGCGCGCACGGTGGCGAGCACGACCCGATCTGCAACGGATCCTACGACTCCTGCGTGCATGCGGACCCTCGCTAGTCAGAGCAACCTGCCCTCTCCCTTCCAACGGTCAAAAATTAACTCCGGGCGCAGCCACCGGAGCGAACGAAAGGCAAAACAATTTTGAACGGCCACCCACTCATATTCGTAGCCTGCGCGCAACCAATGCCGTGCGACCGCAGCAGCACAGCAGGAGCCATCCCACCACGTACGTACACCCGTTCCCCCGTGGACGAGGTCAAGGCCTGTACTGTACAGCAAGTTTCTACCGTTCAGAAGAGAAGGGTCCACGGACCGGGTGCATCTGAAGGACGAGTTCGTCCCGTCCCGTCGGCTGCGGAACTCGAGGGAGCCACGACCCAAGCCCATGCCTCCCGTTTCTCGGGCCACTTTCCCCGAACCCGAATTCACCGAAATTTACTTACTGCCATGTGGGCTCACAGAACCCAGCTCGCACAGCGTCGCAGTTTTGAAACTTGGAACGTCCGCCCTAATTGACCGAATTTACCAGGATGCCCCCGGCACTACACACGAACGAGCCGGGCCAGCAGCAGAGAGAAATGCGACTGGTGGCAACTCCGTGAATATGTACCTTTCCGCGGGGCCTTTTGCGTTTCTCTATATCCTCCAACTTTCCCGCCCGAACCCTCCGCCCTCTTTCTCTCTCTGCTCTGCCGTCGCAGGCGCGAGGCCCGCACCACCCACGCCTCCCACCCGCGTAGACCTGTTCCTCCATAGACCAGCACCGCACCTCCTAGGTGGTCCCCACAAGTCAGCGAGCAGTCTACAGCAAACCGGTCGTATCCAGCGGATCGGCCGTACCAGCCCACTCTGCAGGGATCGAGGAGGCCCGTGCCTCCCATTTCCCGGGCCACCTTCCCCATTCACCGCGCCACGCCCAACACTACCAGCCGACAAGTGGGGTCACCACCATCGGCCCCACACGTCAGCGAGAATACCCGGCCGGCGAGCGAGAACCCCACCCAGCCCAGCCCTCCTGCAGTAAAACCACGCCACACTACGGCAGAAACGGCAGACAGTTTACTGCAAACTCCTCTCCCCACGAACCACTCTCTCCCAGCCGCCGCCGCCGCCGCCACCCTTCGTCCGTCCGCCGCGGGCGCTCCCGCCCGCCGCCTCGACTCCGTAGGCCATCCCCGAGGTCGGCCTCGGCGCCTTCCGAAGCCGAGATGGTCGCCATGGCCAATGGTGTCAAGGTGGAGCCCGCCGCCGCCGCAGCAGACATCACCGCCGCCGCCGCCGCCAACGGAAAGGCTGACTCGCCTATTTCCGTTCTCGGGGACGAGGTGATTTATACCTACAAACATCCATTTCTAGATCTATTGCTCGATTTTCGGTTTGTTTTCGTTTGGGGGCGATTTCTGTATTCTGCCTGTTCGGGTTCTCTGACAGTTCATATTACTTAGCAGTATGAATCTGAATTTTTTCCCTGCGAAAATGTCGAAATCCAATGATGGAAACACAGTTTTGGGGCCAATGTTTGTATTTTCTCCTAGCAGTTATCGATCCTTTCACCTGATGCGATTGTTTTTCGGGCCTCTGCACTAACCCAGAAAATGCCGGAACCCAAGGTCGAGAAGGCGGCCCTCCTGGACACGCTGAAGGTGGAGGACACGGCGGACGAGTTCCTGGACGCGCCGTCGTCGCTGCCCATCGACCTGGAGGCCAAGAACGGCGACGCGGCGCTCATCACGGAGGTCATGGCCAAGGAGGAGGAGGAGCTGTGCCAGGCGCGGATCAAGGCCGAGGAGGAGGAGGAGGCCCGGAGGAGGGAGGAGGCCGCCAGGCAGGCCGTCGACCGCAAGGCGCGCTTCAACAAGCTCGACGAGCTGCTCACGCAGACGCAGCTCTACTCCGAGTTCCTGCTCGAGAAGATGGACCAGATCACCGATGTGCATGTACGGCTCTCTCCGACCGTTTTTTTTCTTCATGTCTTTCGGTACTTGTTATTGCTAGTTGTTCGCCCTTGCGTGTTGATGATGGGTCGACATTGGTGTGACTTATTGCCTGTAGTCCACGCCCAAAAAAGCTGTTGAAATCAAGGAGGAAGAGGAACCTGTGGAGGAGCAGAAGAAAGGGCGTGGCAGGAAGAGGAAGTCCAATGCTAAGCCACAGTATAATGACGTGAGTTCATCAGACTTCATATGTTATTACACATTGCAACTACAGTTCTAGTCTGTGTGTGTATGCTTTGGCTGTCTACTAGATGATTACCGTTGCTGTACTGCAGTATAAAGTGTAGTCAGTGTTACCTGCTCAGTGGACTTCGGATTATAACATGTATTGCTGCTTGAATAATAATTCTATTAAGGGTGCTTCATCTCTTGCTATTAACTCTTCATAATGTCCTGATTACTATTCCATTAGGAGCTTCCTTCTATCGCAAGTTCACAAATCTTAGTTAAGAGAGCTATTCAGGATTTGTTGCAGCACAATGTACTGAATGTCTGCATTACTTTGACTTGTTGGATTTGTTGATGTCACTTGAACACCATTTATTTTAATATTTTCCTGGAGATGGGTCATCATTCCAATTTCTAAATGGACAACTTGATCTATCAGTAGTGATAAGAATGTAACATTATTCATGTTCATTGATTAACATTATCTTGCTTTTGATAATCAAAAATATTTTTTTTTCAGAAGAAGGCTAAGACAGCAGTGGCAGCCATGCTTACAAGAAAGCGTGAAGATGGTGCTGCTGATGATGGTACTCTCACAGAAGAAGAAAAGTGGGAGCAAGAGCAAGCCAACCTTGTTCCATTATTGACTGGTGGAAAGTTGAAATCTTACCAGATTAAGGGTGTTAAGTGGCTGATTTCTCTGTGGCAAAATGGGCTGAATGGGATATTAGCCGATCAAATGGGCCTTGGGAAAACGATCCAGACAATTGCATTTCTTGCCCATCTCAAAGGGAATGGTATGCACGGTCCATACATGGTTATTGCTCCCCTTTCAACTCTGTCAAACTGGTTGAATGAGTTAACAAGGTAAAGTATCCAGAATTGTGATATACTGTGCTTAGTCTGCTGTCTTACATGGAATTCTTAATTTCAGGTTCACCCCATCTGTGAATGGTATAATTTACCATGGAACTAAAGACGCTCGGGCAGAGTTGAGGAGAAAACACATGCCCAAAACAATCGGTCCTGATTTTCCGATAATAATCACTTCATATGAGATGGCCATGTATGATGCGAGGCTTCTTGCTAATTATAAGTGGAAATATGTTGTTGTAGATGAGGTGGTTCACAGGCTCTGAATTATTGTCCTTGTACATTTCGCCCCCTTCCCTATGTACTTATGCCTAATGCTGATACTTCTCTTTGCAGGGCCATCGGTTGAAAAATACCAAGTGTAAATTATTGAGGGAGTTAAAGCGCATTCCGATGGATAACAAGCTCCTTTTGACTGGAACACCTCTTCAGAATAACCTAGCAGAGCTGTGGTCACTGTTGAACTTCATTTTGCCTGATATATTCTCATCCCATGAGGAATTTGAGTCATGGTATGATCCGCTGAGCCAACACATGCATCACTGCCAGCGCTCTACTCTAGTATCTGTACATGCTATTATTGTTCAGAGTCTCCATATTTTGCCTGTACTGCTTGCTGTCTTGTGTCCTTTTTTTTTTCCTTCTATTGATTATAATCATCCAATGTGACATTTGTCTAGCTCTAAAATAGTTTTGCTCTGCCACTGGTTAGATTTTATATTGAGTGTTGATCTATGTGCGAGTCTAACTGGACATATGCCTGTTTTGTCATGATTTGTAAAGTTATCAGTGTTCAGTCCTTGAGTGTATATTATAAATAAATCAGTTGGTTTTTTGGTAACCTGGCGGGGCACCGCCCATTCATTAAGAAGAATATAGGAATGAGTAGTAACACTAGTAGCATTTTGGCCCTGTTTTCAATCGTATAGTCTGAAAAATTACAACCCAAACATATGACTACTTAAAATTTGGGATTACCATAGATGGCAGGGGGCACCGCCTGTGCTCTCTGCCTGATCTCCTCATGGGCTAGATGGTCCATGTATATCAGCTGCAGTCTGAAAAATTACAACCCAAACGTATGACTACTTAAAATTTGGGATTACCATAGACGGCAGGGGGCACTGCCTGTGTTCTCTGGCTGGTCTCCTCATGGGCTAGATGGTCCATGTATATCAGCTGCTTGAGTATACAACACACTCTGTATTACAAATGGACATTCTTGTGAACTTGGGATATGTAGACCCTTGAAAGAACACCCCCATTTGAAATGTGGTATCTGCAGTAGCAACCACATGTTACAGCATTTCTGTCTGATTATTTTGTGTAACGGATGCTGTATATGTCTGTTGATTTGCCTATTAATTTCTAGTACAGTTTTATCTTATATTTTCTATGTTGTGTGTTGATATCTTATCTTTGCCAAGATGTATACTGATGAATAAAGTTATATGTACATAGTGTATTATCTTGTATTTTTTTATGTTGTGTGTCTTATGTTTCGCTAAGATGTATACTGAATTACTGAGGAATGAATGTGTATATGTACATATTATTAAAAACTATCCAGACAACACCTTAACATTAACATGAGGTGTTTTTTTATACGCAGACAGGGAAGTTATATATTTCATGTATATTTGTATTATTTTGCCTCCATCCATCTGATGACAATCTTCTCTCAGGTTTGATTTTTCTGGGAAGGTAGATGAGGAACAACAGGAAGAAAGTGATGAGAACAAAAGAGTCCTTGTTGTCTCAAAGCTTCATGCCATTTTGCGTCCATTCCTTTTAAGGCGGATGAAGGAAGATGTAGAACTCACGCTTCCACGAAAGAAAGAGATAATCATTTATGCTAACATGACTGAACATCAGAAGCAAATCCAGAATCACTTGGTTGAGAAGACATTTGATGAATACTTGCATGAGAACATGGATATTGGTATGCAAGGCTCATGCATGTCGTGCTGCATTCTTATACTTAACCTTGTGCATTAGTAAATAACATTTCTAATATGACAAGTTTTTGCTATATTGTAGTTTTGCGTAAACCTGGCATCAAGACGAAGCTAAATAATCTACTCATTCAGCTGAGGAAAAATTGCGCCCACCCTGATCTTTTCAATATTTCTTTCGACGCAAACAGTATGTCTCATTTGGCCTGTCCTATTTGCATTGCTCTATTTGATTGGTTATTTTATTTTTAGCTACCTTGTTATTTATTTATTTATTCTGTTTACAGGTCTCTATCCACCTGTTGATAAGCTTCTGGAACAATGTGGCAAATTTCAGCTGTTGGACAGATTACTGGATATTCTACTCAAACGGAACCACAAGGTTGATGTTCTCTTCTTGTTCTAGTCTTTAGATCTACTATCTCAATTGATATGTCAGACCTGAGATGATTTCTGTTTGTCAGACCTGAAATATAGTTCAATTGATATGCTTGTAGGTCCTAATATTTTCGCAATGGACAAAAGTTTTGGACCTCCTTGACTACTATTTGGAGGTAAAAGGCCTGAAGGTTTGCCGAATTGATGGTAGTGTTAATTTGGAAGTTCGGAGGAAGCAGGTAATGTGGTAGCATTCCAATGTGTAACTAACTTACTGAATATAATTTGTCTTACATATGCTTGTGTATACTGAGCTAACTATTCATGGCATGATTACAGTAGACGTGACAGTCACTTTCTAGCTAACCTTTTCTTTTGTTTCTGCATTTTGCTTTCGCTAATTTTTTGCCTTCATAACTTTTTGCCCCTTCTGTGGGTTCTTCTAATACAAAGTGACAGCCTTTTTTATGTGTGTCTGAGGATAAAATATAGAAACTAACATATCATATCTCTATTTCTACTTTCGTAACAATGATCCTTATCCATATAAACCCATATTTGGTTGCCTTGTGCTACACATGAAAATGCCATTCTAGATCTGGAAGAATAGCAATATACTCTTTGGTGCTAATTTACAAACGAACTTTAGTTTCCTATATGGGTACATGAATAATTTAGAATGTAGCTTGTTGTCATGTGTTGAAATATATATTTTCCTTTATATCGCTTGTTGGTTACATGCTTATCCTTTTATGTTAGATAATTGTTGGTGGCTGTTGTTATCTCACAGTATATATTTGGTCTGGTATCCTCTGGCAGATAGCGGACTTCAATGACTTGAACAGTGGCATGAATGTCTTCATTCTAAGCACACGTGCTGGTGGGCTTGGTATCAACCTTACTTCTGCTGATACATGCATCCTGTATGATAGTGACTGGGTAATTTTCTATCTTTCTGTCATTCTGTGATAGTTTAATCCAAATGAAATGAAATGCTCCATGGTTACAATGCTTGCCTTCAATTAGCTTTCGTAGCTGTGACATGCTTAATATTTGATTTGTTCTGCAGAATCCTCAAATGGATTTGCAAGCTATGGATCGATGCCACCGGATTGGTCAAACACAGCCAGTTCATGTTTACCGGTTGGCAACATCTAATTCTGTGGAGGTATGGTTGAGGGATAACCTGTGGACTCTTGATTGGCTATGCTTTGTGGCATCAGCGCTCATCATATTGTTGTTGCAGGGACGGATTATTAAGAGAGCTTTTGGAAAGTTGAAGCTAGAGCATGTCGTGATCGGCAAGGGGCAGTTTCAACAAGATGCCGCAAAGCCTAACGCCTTAGATGTAAGTGCTTCTCTTCTGTGTATATAGGCTGACCTTGTAAATTATTTCTTCAGTCATCAAACACTAGAAGTACAAAAAAGCAAATAGTGAAGCAAGACATTGTCGTTGATGTGTTCTTTTCCTTGTCAAAAATGCAGGAGGCGGAGCTGCTGGCGCTGCTTAGGGATGAGCAGGCTGAGGAAGACAGGATCGTTCAGACAGATATCAGCGACGAGGACCTTCTGAAGCTGATGGAACGGACCGACCTCACAGGTGCTCCTGCGGCCGCTGGTGCCGCCCCTCTTGTCCCACTGAAAGGGCCTGGGTGGGAGGTGGTGCTTCCAGCCAAGGGCGGCGGCGGCATGCTCTCTGCGCTCGCCAGCTGAGCCCAGCCTATGAATGACACAACGCTTGGTGTTGCGGTCCTTAGGCTTGTTTGCCGCTAATTAGCCTATGTTATGTAACGTGACAACAGTATCCCCCCTAATTAATTATCGACCGGGTGTTGCACTGTCTAGATTAGGAAGCTGATGTTTTGGCGAGCTGTATTGTAACTTGAGCTCGTGCCTTGTTCGAAGGCCAACCTATGTAAGACTGTTGGTGGTATGGTAGTCATGCTAGGCAGGTCGGGAATGGCATTGTGCTGTTGCTGCTGCATTGTTTAGTTTTCTAGCGTGGCCTGAGCATAGTTCTTTTTCCATTTCAAGCTGGCTGATGAGTGGTGACACGAATTGGATCCGGCTAATTCTTAAAGCTTTTGTAAAGCAAAAGTACATGACAAACTCTTGACTGTTAAGAAATGTTTGGTCCTGTCATGGGTAGTTTAAGCAAAGAACCACGGTGCCAGCGAAAGGAGAAGATACACAAGACGGTCCCCCAAACAGTCGCCCAAAATACTTTCCAGGCACCGTCTGATGCTCCCTTCCGCCTAACAAAAGAAAGCTCTCTGTTACCTTAGTTAATAATGGCCTGCCTTTAGAAAAAGAAAAGCAAGATTGATGAAAACCGCCCCCTTTTTACACAACCATCCAGAGATTATGCAAGAGTATTTCGCTGCAGGGCTGGACTGCAGGGCTTTATCAACACACAACCATCCAGAGATTGCGCGTGATGAACTATGATGACAAAAAGCAGTCGCTCTCCTAGCGAGTCGTGGCAAGGAAACTGGGGAGGAAACGGAATTGGCACCTAGGGTTACCTCAATGATCGCATATAAAGTGTAATCAATCCATCAGACCCTGTTTAGGTGTCCCATTTTGGTGCCTTCGTTCGTCATACCTAAGACCAGCTGTCGGGCTGGGCGTGGTGGTAGCGTATGTGGGCAAATTCTATCTGTCTAGACGGATCCTGTGACTGGATATCCATGGTTGAAACTGTGCATGCCTGTATTTTAGCCGTTGGAACTTGTCGAGGCCCCCACGCCACGGCTGCTGGTTCAACTTAGCTGCGATCGACCGAGCGAGAACACAGTTCAGGAACAGATTAGGAGGTCTATTTGCAGTTGAGTGTGTGCGTGTCGCACGAAATTCAGGCCAACGGCAAAATGTATGCCAATCTTTTGCACGCTCATCACGCAGTTCCCCCAACATTGGCGTCTGTTATGCGTGCCCGTGCGTCACGCATAATACTTTCCACCGGCTAGTGGCTGGTAGTTCTGGGAGGAGTTGGTATGGTGAAATAAAAAACGTCCCAACCACCGTAAATTTGTGAGATCGTCAATTTCGGATGCAGCAATACTCCACCCCGAACACAAATGCTCCATATACACTTATTTAGGCCCAACATTTGCAGCACTACTTTATTGGAAAAAATGGTTGGCGGGGAGGGAATATTCAACTCGGAACTCGCGTCTTCACCGCTGCTGTAACCGCCGGAGAACGATTCCGGCAAGCGGGCGGCGGAACTCGGAGCGGGAGCGAGTAGGGCCAGGGTAGGGCCACAGCCGGACGGCGGGAGCAGGGACAGAGGTGGGTGTGGCCAGCCGGAGCAGGGATGGGGGCAAGCGCGACCAACTGGAGCAGGGGCGGCGAGAGGGCGGAGGGGCTAGGCGGGGCAGACAGGAGTAGGGCGGGGCGGGGTCGAGCAGGCACGGCGGGCACGGCTATGGGAAGAAGATAAGAGGGAAAAAAAGAAATATTTTTTATTAAGAAATATACCTTTTTACAGTACAATTATACTTTTTACTCTGGTCCTTCTCATCACCTTGAATGCGCATTCAGCGCTTCCGATGGGAGTAGCCCTCGAGTCTAGAGACGAATGCTTGCAACCATGCGTAGACTCAGGTTGTACTACTCGAAGATTCTGATGTCGATGCTTTCTAATTTTTCTTCATCATCCGCTATCTTTTAGTATATCAGGTTATTAAAAGCTTTGGGTGAAGCCATAGAGTATGATACTAGTAAGTAAGTGATAAAAGTAACGAGCCCAACCTTATTCGATAAATCAATGCTAGTTAACTGCTGATGGCAAAACAATGTTACTCTATACGCACGCATCCTCACAACCGTAGAGCGTTTCTGGTAAGAAGTGAGGCCAAGCTTACCAGTGGCATCCTTCTTTAACTGAAAGTAGTTATTATATTCCTTCACTCCGTGCAGAATACGTCATGAAAATTTTCATTGACATCCCAAAGCGTCGATGGGAAAGATGTGCCTTGAACAAAGATGAAAATTTTCCTTGATATCCGAAAACGTCGCCGAAAAAGTTAGCTTTCCAACAAAAATATTTCATTTCGTATTTTCAATCCATTCCACATAACAACATATGTAATCATATTATTCACACAATTATTATTATTACTTATCCATAGTCTAGTGTTCCACCGATTCATTTTTGCAATATCACAACTAAGGCATAAGTGTTCCACCGATTCATTTTCTGAACAAAGCAGACAGCACATGCTGGCGCACGAGGTTATCTCTAGTTAGAACTTTATTATGAGACATTAAACACATAAATACTTGCATCCTAGGAGGTATATTCAACTTCCATACAGCTAGGACAGATACAAGACCTCTAAAATTCAGGACATCATTATTGAGAGCTATAAACTTGAGAAGTATTAAGCTTCAAAACCATTTGGTCAGCTCTATCAGAGAGTACTAGATCCTGAATAATAGCAACCAGTCCCCCCCCCCCCCCCTCCCATGTAGGTTCAGTATTTTTTGATTTAAACATCCTAAAAGAGAGTTTAACACTTTAACCACCCCATCAGCCCATACTTCATTATATGCAACATTTTGTTCGTTACAAATTATATGCAGAACCCAGAAATGAATTGCAAGATTAGTGCCTCGGAACCATGTATCCTCCAATTTTTTTTTTATGTTTTTACCGTTTCCAACTGTCCAATGGTACCCAAACTTAGCAGCATTCATAGGCCACATAACCCATTTCCAAAAAGTACAAACTTTCACATCCCTACAAGCATTTTTTTTGGATTATGTGTATTGTATTTACTTTGAATAATTTGTTTCCAGATTTTACGTTCAACAAGATGTATACCTTTTAATCCAGGAGCACAACAAGAAAATATTAAAGTCTATAATACTAAGGATCCCTAAACCACCATACTCTTGTTTCATACTTACCAACCCCCAAGTTTGCCAAGTGATACTTGTGATAATCATCATAATTGCTCCACAAACAATGTGTCATTTATGAGTTAATTGCTCTGACCGCACACTTATGGAATTTAAGCACTGACAACAAGTAAATAGGAATATTTGCAAGACATGATCTAATCAGAACCAGCCTACTGGCATGAGACAACAATCTCCCTCTCAACCCTGCAATACGCATAATGATTGCATCAATAATTGGTTGAAGATCTACTTTTCTAAGCTTTTCATAATGCAATGGTACACCCACATACTGTATGGGGGAAATCACATTTTTTGCACCCAAAGATCTGCGCTAAAACGTTGCTTTCATACATTAATAGGTATCAGGTCGCTTTCATTGAAGTTTATTCTCATCCCGGAAATCTGCTCAAAAAGAGCAAGAATCCATTTCAACTTTGTTGGAAACGGACTCGTATACCTGCTGTATTGTACATTGTATGTTGGTCTATATATATACGAGATAAGTGGAGGCATTGACCCCACGAAACCCTAAACAAACTTGGTATCAGAGCCTAACCCGCGCAGCCGCCGCCGCCGCCATCCGCGAGATCAATCTTCGCGCCGCCTCCGTCTCCCTCCCTCATGGCGATGACGACCACCTCTGCCCAGTCCTCAACCATCCTCGGGCCCATCGTCGCTCCTCCGGCTGCTGCCGCTGCTCCGGCCGTGGTCACTCCGATCGCGGTTCGGCTTGATCGGGGCAACTTTGCTCTCTGGCGGGCGCTCTCCCTCACCAACCTCTCTGGCGCTTCTCTCCATGGTTTCCTCGATGGTACAGCCGCCGCTCCGGCCCAGACCATCACCGATGGATCGGGCGATGCTGCCCGGTCAGTGCCCAACCCTGCGTACGCTACGTGGTGGACACAGGACCAGAAGGTCCAAGGCGTGCTCCTCTCCTCCATGTCAGAGGAGATCGCGAGCCAACTCCTCGGCTGCTCGACAGCCGCTGCGGTGTGGACGTCGATCCATGCCATGTTCTCGGCCCAGAGCCGCGCCGACGTGCGCCATCTCCGGCGCCAGATCCATGCGCTGAGGAAAGGTGACATGACTGCCAGCGAGTACATGCACAAGGTGAAGGCTATGGCCGACGCCATGACCGCTGCTGGATCTCCACTTCGCGACGACGAGATCATCGACTACATGCTCACCGGCCTGGGTTCTCCCTTCAACCCAATTGCGGCGTCGCTCAATGTCGTCACCACCCCGGTGACCGCCGCCAGCTTCTACTCCATGGTGTTGAACTTTGAAGCGCTGCAGCTTTCGCAGCAGGCCGAGAACGAGGAGTGGACCTCGTCGGCCAACGCCACGATGCGGTCTCATGCTCCGAGCCGCCCGTATGTACAAGACCCTGGCCGTCCGTCCGGAGGCCGCCCTTCTGGTGGATACCCGCAGCAACATTAGCAGGGTCAGGGCAGTCAGGGCGGCCAAGACCGCCGCCGTCCCAATGGCGGCGGAGGAGGAGGCTACACCGGCAACATCGGTAACACTGGGCGTCGTCGCTGGCGCCCTCGGTGCCAAATCTGCAAGAACTGGGGCCATGAGGCCCCGGATTGCCGCCAGCGCTTTGACCAGGACTACTACTCCGGCAACCCTCGCTCCAGCAACTCGGCATCGACATCCTCCAACACCGACTCAGGGCATTGGGTCATGGACTCTGGAGCGACCGATCATCTAACTAGCGATCTCGAGCGTCTTCACGTTCGTGCTCCCTATGGTGGCAATGATCAAGTTCAAGTAGCAAATGGTTCAGGTTTGTCTATTTCGTACATTGGACACTCTACTATAGCCGGTTCTTCTCTTCGCTTGAATAATATCCTGCATGTTCCTCACATTAGTCAGCATCTCTTGTCGGTTTATCGCCTTGTCTCGGATAATAACATCTTTATTGAGTTTCATCGTTATTTTTTCCTTGTTAAGGACAAAGCCACGAGGAGAATTCTTCTTCGCGGTAGAAGCCAGGGCGGCTGATGCGTGTAGTTGACACGTCCGTTGGGAACCCCAAGAGGAAGGTGTGATGCGCACAGTAGCAAGTTTCCTCGCAAGAAACCAAGGTTTAATCGAACCGAGTAGGAGTCAAGAAGCACGTTGAAGGTTGATGGCGGCGGGATGTAGTGCGGCGCAACACCAAAGATTCCGGCGCCAACGTGGAACCTGCACAACACAACCAAAGTACTTTGCCCCAACGAAACAGTGAGGTTGTCAATCTCACCGGCTTGCTGTAACAAAGAATTAGATGTATAGTGTGGATGATGATTGTTTGCAAAGAACAGTAAAGAACAAGTATTGCAATATATTGTATTTCAGATGTAAAAGAATGGACCGGGGTCCACAGTTCACTAGAGGTGTCTCTCCCATAAGATAGCATGTTGGGTGAACAAATTACAGTCGGGCAATTGACAAATAAAGAGAGCATAACAATGCACATACATGATATGATGAGTATTGTGAGATTTAATTGGGCATTACGACAAAGTACATAGACCGCTATCCAGCATGCATCTATGCCTAAAAAGTCCACCTTCAGGTTTGATGGGGTTCGTAGCATAGAAAACAAAAAATTTCCTACCGCAAGACGAATAAAACCAATAGATCTAATCTATGGAACACCCAAGATCTAATCTACAAGATCGAAGCAACGAGATGGAGATGAGACTAACCCTCGAAGATTCCAAAGCCTACGAGATTAATCTCGTTGTTGGTGTAGACGATCGTTCCGTGCGGCAATCCGGCAGCACTTCCGTACTCGGTCGTGCGTACGGTGTCGATGAAGCCCGTCCTCTCCCCGTTCCAGCGGGCAGCGGAGGTGTGGTAGATCCCCTCGGAATCCCAGCAGCACGACGGCGTGGTGGTGGTGGTGGAGGAGAAAAGCTGCAGGGCTTCGCCAAGCCGGAGCAGACTTGCGGTGGAGGAGAGAGGGGGCGGCAGACTTTGGTGTGTGGGGGCAAGTGGCCGGCTGCCCCTCTCCTCTATTTATAGAGGGAGGGGCGGCCAAGGCAGCCCCTTGGGCCCCACCAGCGTACAGAAGGAAAGGGGGGATCAGAAATCATCCCCTTCCAAGTTTGCTTCCCTTTCAAAAATTGCTCCCTCGATTTTAGGGATTTGATCTTATCCTCCGGGATTTGATCTTATCCCTAGGGGCTGGCCGACTGGGCCTTGAGGGCTTGGTGCCCCTGGCCCATTAGGCCAGGCTGCACTCCCTTGGCCCATGTGGTCCCTCCCGGGGTGGTGGGCCCACCGGTGGCCCTCTAGAACCTTCTAGAAGCTTCGGTCAAACACCGAAACTTTTCCGAACCCCGGAAAATAACTTCCCATATATGAATCTTATTCTCCGGACCATTCCGGACCTCCTCGTGATGTCCTGGATCTCATCCGAGACTCCGAACAAACTTCGGTCTCCATCTCACATTCCGAATCTACTTATGCGACATCGAACCTTAAGCGCGTCACCCTACGGTTCGCGAACTATGCAGACATGGTCGAGACTCCTCTCCGAGCAATAACCAATAGCGGGATCTAGAGATCCATAATGGCTCCCACATATTCAACGATGACTTAGTGATCGATTGAACCATTTACATACGATGCCGATTCCCTTTGTCTCGCGATATTTTACTTGTCCGAGGTTCGATCATCGGTATCTCCATACCTTGTTCAACCTCGTTACCGACAAGTACTCTTTACTCGTACCGTGGTATGTCATCTCTTATGATCCAATCATATGCTTGCAAGCTAATCAGACGACATTCCACCGAGAGGGCCCAGAGTATATCTATCCGTCATCGGGATGGACAAATCCCACTATTGATCCATATGCCTCAACTCACACTTTCCAAATACTTAATCCCATCTTTATAACCACCCATTTACGCAATGGCGTTTGATGTAATCAAAGTACCCTTCCGGTGTAAGTGATTTACATGATCTCATGGTCGAAGGACTTAGGCAACTATGTATCGAAAGCTTATAGCAAATGAAACTTAATGACTTGATCTTATGCTACGCTCATTTGGGTGTGTGTCCATTATATCATTCACCTAATGACATAACCTTGTTATTAATAACATCCAATGTTCATGATCACGAAACCATGATCATCCATTAATCAACAAGCTAGTTATACAAGAGGCTTACTAGGGACTCCTTGTTGTTTACATAACACACATGTACCAATGTTTCGGTTGATACAATTATAGCATGGGATGTAAACATTTATCATGAACACTAAGATATAACAATAACTAATTTATTATTGCCTCTTGGGCATATCTCCAACAATCTCCCACTTGCACTAGAGTCAATAATCTAGTTTACATTTGAAAAGATATAACACCTTGGCCTTCTGGTGCTTATCATGTTTTGCTTACGGGAGAGGTTTTAGTCAACGAATCTGACATGCTCAGAACCGTATGTATTTTGCAATTCATTTGCGTCTCAACGCATCACTCATTTTCCAAATGAGTCGACATTAATCGTATATGTTCAGTCTTCTGGTGGAACCTTAATTCCGCGGTCTGAAATAAGTCACTAATATTGTCACACACAATATAGCTTCAAAGTTCTGACACTATCGGAACTACACCAAGTTCTCAAAGAACTCCTCGACTTAACACTCTTAGTCATTGTCAAAACAATGACATATTCTGCCTTCGTTTGTAGAATCCGTCACACTATTTAGAACTCTTCTAAATCTAGCAAAGACTTCTTCTAGCTCATTGCGCTACCTTTTAATCAACACTTATCCTAATTGAGATTGAAAAATATTTTTATATGTGACCAAACTAATATCGGTGCAACACCTTACAGCGATTTGTTTGTCATTACCCCATACAAAAACTATATATATATATATATCCTTGGTTCTTCTAAAGTACTTAGGGATATTATTACTGTTGTCCAATGATCATCACATGAATCATTCTGGTATATGCTCCCTTTTAGAGCACAGGACATCTGACTTTGTACATATTATTCGTGATCTAAAGTCACTCATGTGTTTTTACTCATTGAGTGTCAGATACACTCAAGTGTTGTTAAACCTTCACATGACAAGAACATTTTTCTTAATATTTCTATATTGAACTACTTCAATATCCATTCTATGTACTTTGACTTAAACTTATTATGTGTTTCAATCTATCTTCATAGATCTTGACACTAAATATATTTCGCTCCATATCCTTTCATTGAAGTTAATTCTCAATGAAACCTTTTTAATCAATTATATAATTACATTATTTATAATCAACGATATGTCATCTACATAAAGTATTATAAATATGTCTTAACGCTCCCACTTAATTTCTTGCAAATGCAAGCATCTTCATCGTTTCTGATGAAATCAAAAACTCTTTGTCTATTTCATCCGGTGAAGATTCCAACTCCGTGATACTCACTTCATCCAATTGAAGTTTGTATACCTATCTAGTATTCCACGGACCAGCAAAACTCTTGGTTGTATCTCGGTATACATCCTTCATACATACTTCGGTAAGGAATGTATTTCTGCCATCCTACTATCATATCTCATAAAAGAAATATGTAGCGATTACTAGAATAATCCACATAGACTATAAGCATTGCCACGGAAGATCTAATCTTATCGTAGTCAACTCTTTGAACTTTGTCGTAAACAATTTTTCGATAAGTCAAGCTTCTTTAAGGATATTCCATCCAAGTCCATCTATGTTATAGATCCATTTACTTTCAAAAGTATTCACCTATCTTGGATTTCATGGCGCATAGCCATTTTAACGGAGTCATGGCCCATCATAACTTCTTTGTATGTAGTTGGTTTATTATTGTTCAAAATCAATCCTTTGTCCACAAATCATTTATTTGATCATAAAGTAAACCATACCTACAAGGTTCAATAAGTACTTTGATCTCCATGACTATAACACTTTGTAGACATGGGAGCCATGATCTTCGTAGCAACTTCCGGAACCATTTCCGATGCTGTGCTACTCTGATCATCATGCTCGTGTTCATGAACCTTATCAAGTTCCATTGTCCTCCCACTCAAATAGTTCGCTAGAAACAATTTCTTTGAAATAAGTAAGAAACATCGACAAACACTTTTATCTTTGTCTCCATAGTGGAAAGAATTCCCAATCAATTCTCTGGGATAACCAACAAAGACATTCATCCGATTTTGGTTGTAAACTTATTTACTTATGCTATGCATACCAAAATTTAAGAAAGGACTATTAGGGTTTATACCCATGCCATAACTCATATGGTGTCATTTCAACGGATTATGATGATGCTCTATTTAGTGTAAAAGTGGTAGTCTCTAAAGCATAATCCATAAAAATATAATGGCATCAATATTTTATCTCATCTTTGATCCAACAAGGTTTGGATACGTATCTCGGATACTTCATCATCACTATGATACTCCAAGAAACGTGAGTTGTAGAACAACTTCATAACTCTATTATATGTTCGCTAAAACTCGTAATTCAAATATTTCCACTATGATCCAATCATAGATATTTGACTTTTCTATTACGATGATTTCCACTTCATGCTGAAATTTATTTGAATCCATTCAAATGTTTCAAACCTCTTCCTTATCGAATATATCCGCATATATATACTCAATTCATTGTTGGAAGTTTTCATGAAGTAGAAGAATCTCCCGCACACAACTATGCCCAGTGAACCACATATATCATCATGTATGTTTCCACTAAGTTAGTTGCCCGTTCAACTCTTGGCCTATGAACGGTATTTAAGTCATTTCCTTTTAGAAGAGATTTGCAAGCGCCAAATGATTCAAAAATCATATGACTCCAAAATTCCATTCAAATGGAGTTCCTTCATGCGTTCCTTTCTAACATGACCTAAATGGCGGTTCCACTAATGAGTGGAATTCAAATCATTTGCCTTATGGCATTTTAGCGTCAGTGTTATGTATGTGTGTTTCTGTTATCACCAGATTTTGGCTAAATCACGAGGTGGGCCGCGGTCAAGATGGGCTTGGAAGATTACACGTGGAAGATCTCTGAAGCGGCCTTGTTTGGGGAATTTGGGCTATATTGCCCATGTATCTTTAATTACCATAGATTGTATTTAGATTAAAAGTTAGAGTTTATCTCGTTCACGGTTTAGTGCACGCCCACATTAGAAAGTCCCCTGGACTATAAATATGTACCTAGGGTTTATGGAATAAACAACAACACAACGTTCACCACAAAACAAACCAATCTCGGCGCATCGCCAACTCCTTCGTCTCGAGGGTTTCAATCAGGTAAGCGACATGCTGCCTAGATCGCATCTTGCGATCTAGGCAGCACAAGCTCCACGTTGTTCATGCGTTGCCCGTACTGAAGCGTCTTTGATGGCGGGCAACGTAGTTATCATAGATGTGTTAGGGTTAGCATAGTTCTTCGTATAACATGCTTACGTAGTGCGACCCTTGCATATCTAGCCGCCCTCACACCTATCTCAGGTGTGGGGGCGGCACCCTGCTTGTTCATCATTTAGTAGATCTGATCCGTTACGATTGCTCCTTGCTCTGCAAGGATTAGTTTAATATCCGCAATAGTTAGGCCTTACAAAGGGGGGGAGGATCCAGCGGCACGTAGGGTGGCGTTCGCAAGTCCTAAACAGGATGTTCCGAGGATCAACGTCATGTTGGTTTTGTGGCCTTGTTTAGGATCGGCTTACGAGCACCGTGCGTGGCCGCGAGGCCCAACCTGGAGTAGGATGATCCGATTATGCGGTGAAAACCCTAAATCGTCGTAGATCTAATTAGCTTTATCTTGATCAAGCGGGATCACCAAGTATTCGTGCACCCCGTACGAATCGTGGGTGGATCGGCTCTTTGAGCCGATTCACGGGATAACTCGAGAGCCGATCGAGGCTCGTATTTAATGTTTACGTGTATGCCATGCAGGAACTAAGCGAGGCATCCCCATCACCTTCCCCGACCGGGTATAGGTCAGGTGGCACGCCTTGCACTTCGCATCGCCGCGTGTGACCAGAAGAGCATTGCGGGCCGTCGCTCGGAGGGGTCTCAGCCAGCCGCAGCTCTAGGCTCTTCCCGGCTCTACCGTGTTGACAGTCGCTGCCCGCCGATGGGTTTTGGCGGTCAACACATTCTGGCACGCCCGGTGGGACAACCTTCAACATCCACCACATCGCCATCTAAATCCGAGATGGCGGAAAGCACTCCGGTCAAGTACGAGGACCTGCCTGATGACCTCAAGAAGAAGCACGACGAAATCAAGGCAGTCATCGAAGCCGAACTCATCGGCTCCTTCCACCGGACCCGCTCCCATGGCGTCAGGTGGAAGGGTTTCACACCTGAAGGCGCACTCGACGGAGTGGACCCGTCCACCCCGTCGAAGAACGCACCGGGTCGCCGAAGTACGAGGATCTACCCGAGGAGCTCAAGGAGAAGCATGACGAGATCAAGGCAACCCTCGGAGCCGAGCCCATCGGCTCCTCCGAGAAGATCTGGCCCCACGAGATCAAACTCGATAGAGACTCAAGTCCGTCGCCCGGCGTCAACATGGTGGATCTCAGCCACTCCATAGGCCAGCCAAAGTCCTCCTTTGGTGTCAACATGGCAGGGCTTGCAAGCCGCCACGGCAAAGACGAAGCAGAAAGCAGCCACTCCCGTGGCAACGATGAAGAGGAGGCCGATCCATGCGACCGGCCCCAAGATGATGACAGGCAGTACCTGACGGGGGAGCGAATAAGACGCGTGCGGTATCAGCGTCCACTCTCCGAGCGCCTCCTCCACAAATATGAGCAAGCAAGCACGACCGACGTCGGCACTACGACGTAGATGATGAAAGGAATTGTCGGTCTGATGCGGAGGTCGGAGGTACCGTCAATATGATAGGAGCGACGACGGGTACAATCGTCGCGCTCGAAAGAAGGTCTAGGGGGCAGGATAACATGGATAGGCACCGGAGCTGTCCGTTCTTCAAACATTGCCGGGACTCGGGAATGAGCCGATTGCCAACAATCGAGAACTGCCCAGAATGCAAACAGAGGAAGAAGGACGCCGCTAACGTGTCCGTATTCGAGCGTCTAGGGCCTCTCCCATCTCGGAGCAAGCATGCTGAGCCCGCTCGGGTGGAAGATCTCGAGGAACTAGAGGACGATGATGAAGAAGATAAATGTCGTCGGCCCAGGTGGTGCCCTGATGGGCTCAGCCGCTCCCAAAAGCGAAGGGTTCAGCGTCTGCGTGGGTTGGAAGAAGCTGAGAGATTGTACCTGCACACGCTAAGGAAGGCGCGGCCTGATCTGGCCGCCAAAGTTCAGCGAACCCTGGACGAAGAAGGCCGGCCACAGAGAAAGGAGCGGCGCCCCAAACAGAAGAAAGCCGATGATGATACATCGGCTGGCACGAACATGGTGTTTATCCTCCCTTCAGAGTTCAGTGCTCCAGGTTTAGATGAGACATCCGTGGCACAACTTGACTGCGGCCCACGGCCGGTTATCTTTGAGAAGCCACGAGATAAGAGCTACAGGCATCTGAAGGCCCTATATTTGCGAGGATATATCGATGGGAGGCCCGTAAACAAGATGTCTGGTGGACACCGGAGCGGCAGTTAACATCATGCCGTACTCTATGCTACTTCGGCTGGGACGCTCTAGCTCGGATCTAATCAAGACCAATGTGACATTGAGCGATTTCAACGGCCAAGCGTCTGAGGCACAAGGAGTTCTGAACGTGGATCTGACCGTAGGAAGGAAAACTATCCCTACAACGTTCTTCATCGTCGATAGCACGAGCAGTTATGCTGTGCTGCTGGGAAGAGATTGGATCCACGCCAACTGCTGTATTCCTTCCACGATGCACCAATGCATAATACGATGGGATGGAGACGAGGTAGAGGTCGTCCGGACCGATGATTCAGCTGAAGTTTCAACGGGCTGGCATGAACGCATGGGAAGCAAGCAGAGCCAAGAACCCCTCTCGGGCATCAACTTAGACGATCGCGAACGCATCGATGTGACAAAGGGAAGGGTTAAGCTGGTTTTATCCACCGGCCCGACCATGTAGTTGAAGCGAAGCGACGTGCAATTTGGCGAGGCTGATCCTTGTGATCGGCCCCAAAGATCTATGAAGGGACATTACAGAGCCTTCAGTCAGCGCTCCAATCATTATGGAGGCCGATCTCGACAATCGGCCAAGATTATCCTCACCACATGTTCTGCTTGTGTTCGCCCTTGACCCTATCAGGAGCTGACGTGCGAATTACAGAGCCGATATCTGCCATTCTTTAACAGATTCGGCTCGGGGGGCACCTAAACACGGGAGCAGATGCAGAGGTCAGAAGATGCAGAGCAGATGCAGAGGTACATGTGTGCAATGAAATACTGGGGGCCGATAGGAGAGAATCGGCCGGTAAAAAAAAAACAACAACAAATTTTTTTACAGCCGATGCAAGGGCATCGACTTCAGAATTGGGAAACAGCCGATGCGCAGCCATCGACTTTAGTGGAATTATGCGATGTGTATCGAGTATCCACCAGATCCAGGCCAACGGTGGTGCCTTATGTTGCTTCGAGGGAATTTCTTCAGCAGCTTCGAGCCGATCCGGGTCTCTGAACGTTTTGTCGAGGATTTCCAATCTCTGGGGCTAGTTCAGTTGAAACGGAAGATTATCGGCTATCTGAGGAAGAAAGAGGATCGGTTTTTGGCGCATTTTCTCTGACATTCTCGCCTCAAGTAAGGCTCGGGGGGCAGCAGGCTCGAGCAAGGCTCGGGGGGCAGCAGGCCTGATGGATGCTCTGTTTTACTCTGTTTAAAGAGCCGATGGGGATACCATCGGCTGCTCCTTCGTTACAACCTTCTTCATAATGATGAGTACTGAAGAGGATTATTGTATTTGGTTGGAAAATTTCAAAGGTTTCCCTGAAGATTCTGCACTTTCCACCAGATTTAGAAAATCATCAGTTGAAGAAGGGAAAGGTGGATTTCAAAGAACCGATGCGGTGCTATCGGCTCAATTCGCATTGGCAAAGGGGACGAATCGGCAAGGTCAGTAGGAGAGGGAATCGGTTAAATTAGACTCAGAAGAAATCGGCAAAATCAATTTGGGGAAAAGTTCTTTATTGACAGGCGAGATTTCTTACATAAAGAGCTGATTGCTCTCAAAAGGAAATACTAGGGGATGCAAGACCCCATCTACTACTACTGGCCCTATTCTAGAGGTCCTATCTACGGGCCATTACTGCCCTCGTCGTCACCGTCGTCGCCGCTGTCGGCGCTGCTTCCGGCGGGCTCATCGTCGCTCCAGTGGCCGCCGATCGGGCCCTCATTGTCCTCATCTTCTTCGTCGGCGTCATCATCGCTGACGAAATCGCTGAGGTTGCCCGGCCAGGGGCAGAACCGCTTGGCCGGCGGCTCGTCGGAGGAGGTGTCATCCTCCTCCTCTTCCTGCTCCTCCTCCTCCCCGGGAGAGGAGAAGTCGCAGGAGAAGCTGTCGTCGTCGCTCTCCTCCTCCGTTTCCCCAATGGCGAGGAAGCGGAGGTCGCCCTCCCCATCCGTCGAGGATTGGTCGTCTTCGGACCAGGTGGAGAAGTCGTGGTCTGACTCCTCCCCGGCCGCGATGGCGCGGCGGGTGTTCGCTGCGTGGACCTCTGCCGGGTTGTACTCCAGCGTCGGCTCTCGGGAGGTGGAGGACTGGCTGGAAGGATCTGATGGAGCAGAGGAGGAAGAAGACATGGTGGCAGGAGGGCTTTTGGAGTGCTAATGTGAAGGGGAGAACTGTTCGGTGCGGTTAAATAAAAGGATGGGGAGTTAATTTTCGAACAGTTTTCGAGGATATGGTGCCAAAACTGTCAAATCGTGCAGGGAAGTTGGGAAGGCAAGTCGCCATGATGAAGCATACTGCGACGGTTCTGCTCTGCCACGACATGACCCCTCGGAAGGATACAGAGTGGTTTTGAAATTACCATTATCAAAACCAGGGGGGCATGTGTTATCACCAGATTTTGGCTAAATCACGAGGTGGGCCGCGGTCAAGATGGGCTTGGAAGATTACACGTGGAAGATCTCTGAAGCGGCCTTGTTTGGGGAATTTGGGCTATATTGCCCATGTATCTTTAATTACCATAGATTGTATTTAGATTAAAAGTTAGAGTTTATCTCGTGCACGGTTTAGTGCACGCCCACATTAGAAAGTCCCCTGGACTATAAATATGTACCTAGGGTTTATGGAATAAACAACAACACAACGTTCACCCCAAAACAAACCAATCTCGGCGCATCGCCAACTCCTTCGTCTCGAGGGTTTCAATCAGGTAACGACATGCCGCCTAGATCGCATCTTGCGATCTAGGCAGCACAAGCTCCACGTTGTTCATGCGTTGCCCGTACTGAAGCGTCTTTGATGGCGGGCAACGTAGTTATCATAGATGTGTTAGGGTTAGCATAGTTCTTCGTATAACATGCTTACGTAGTGCGACCCTTGCATATCTAGCCGCCCTCACACCTATCTCAGGTGTGGGGGCGGCACCCTGCTTGTTCATCATTTAGTAGATCTGATCCGTTACGATTGCTCCTTGCTCTGCAAGGATTAGTTTAATATCTGCAATAGTTAGGCCTTACAAAGGGGGAGGATCCAGCGGCACGTAGGGTGGCGTTCGCAAGTCCTAAACAGGATGTTCCGAGGATCAACGTCATGTTGGTTTTGTGGCCTTGTTTAGGATCGGCTTACGAGCACCGTGCGTGGCCGCGAGGCCCAACCTGGAGTAGGATGATCCGATTATGCGGTGAAAACCCTAAATCGTCGTAGATCTAATTAGCTTTATCTTGATCAAGCAGGATCACCAAGTATTCGTGCACCCCGTACGAATCGTGGGTGGATCGGCTCTTTGAGCCGATTCACGAGATAACCCGAGAGCCGATCGAGGCTCGTATTTAATGTTTACGTGTATGCCATGCAGGAACTAAGCGAGGCATCCCCATCACCTTCCCGACCAGGTATAGGTCAGGTGGCACGCCCTTGCACTTCGCATCGCCGCGTGTGACCAGAAGAGCATTGCGGGCCGTCGCTCGGAGGGGTCTCAGCCAGCCGCAGCTCTAGGCTCTTCCCGGCTCTACCGTGTTGACAGTCGCTGCCCGCCGGTGGGTTTTGGCGGTCAACAGTTTCACCATTAAGATTTATAATAACTTATCCATCGTACATGGAGCAATGTCATAATTTGAACAACTCATTGTTTTCATTTGACCAGAGCAAAATAACAATTTATTAAGTTCTTTATTATAAACTCTAAGGGCTAGGTAGACTGCCAACGACATACATAATAACACTTTATTATGTTCCGTACGTGCATTATTACCATATTCCTTATCGATCACTTAGGCCATCGTATTCTTGTATTGCGTTGTATTGTATGACATCTCATACCAACCAATCTGGTACAAATACCCAAGAATTTTATTATGTGACCAAACAAGGAATACATCCATAACATGTATATCATCTATATACACCTGAGCTAGACTTTCTAGTCTTTTTCTTTCTTTCTGCCAAAATATCTTTGTGGTTTCTCTTTTAGCTTTCCCTATTCTCAGAAAACACTTCACCTTCAATAACTTCTAGGTCCATTGGTCAAATACCAATAACCTTGAGGTTCTTACCTTGAAGTTGATCATCATATGACAAGTGTTCCAGACTTCACTATTAGCAACTTTGTAATATGATGAAAAATTTCACTCATCATTTTATCCATCATATCATGACGACTTTCCGAGACCATGTCTGTACATGCTAGGCTCATAAAGTTTAACCTTAGTATTCGCATGTGCAAATCTGGCTTGCACCCGTTGTATGCACACGTAGAATCTATCACACCCGATCATCACGTGATGCTTCGAAACGACGAGTCTTAGCAACGGTGCATACTGAGGACGATCACTTCATGGATATGCGAATATCGTTAGTGCCCAACTTAGTTGGAGGATTGGGACGCCTGGCGTCTTCAACCTTCGTACATTCCCATAAAACTTATGAGTTTATGTAGTCTCAATAGATTATATTCTATCATCTTGCAATAAGGTCTTAGATATCACATATATCTCATACCTCGCTTATTTCTGAAAACAAAATTTTCAGCTCCTTACTTTTCAAACGGATTTGAACTTCAAGTTTCACGGAGACAAGATGATTTTGTACTAATTGAAACCATTGCTCTTTGAATCATCAATGTGAGGTTTACTAAAAGTTTGCATTAAGACTTAATCATATCTTGATTCTTTAACAATACGGTACCAGTCCGTAAAGTTACTTGTCAGACTTAACAGTATTTCTATCTCAATTACAAGACTAGCGCATGGTAGAAAACGAATGCCAATTCTACAAACTTTAATTTAAAATACTATTCAGACTATGTTCATGATAATTAGTTCATGTTTTAATCTAATTACTAATGAACTCCCACTTAATACAACATCCCTCATGGTTGTTAAGTGGCACACGATCCATATCCACTACACCAAAACCGATCATCACGTGAGATGATGTAGCTTCAATGGTGAACATCAACATGTTGATCATATCATCCATATGACTCGTGTTCAACCTTTCGGTTTCCTGTGTCCCGAGGCCATGTCTGTACATGCTAGGCTCGCCAAGCAAACCCAAGTATTCCGCGTGTGCAAACATGGCTTACACCCGTTGTATGTGAACGTAGAATCTATCACATCCGATCATCACGAGATGCTTCAAAACGACGAACCGTAGCAACGGTGCATACGAGGGGAGAACACTTTATTATCTTGATATTAATGTGAGGGATCATCTTATAATGCTACCGTCGCGATCTAAGCAAGATAAGATGCATAAAGGATTAACATCACATGCAATTCATAATATGTGATATGATATGGCCTTTCTTCTTGTGCTTTTGATCTCCATCTCCAAAGCACACGAGCATGATCTCCATCATCACCAAGCATTGCACCAAGGTCCATGGCACCGTGATACGTCTCCAACGTATCGATAATTTCTTGTGTTCCATGCCACATTATTGATGTTATCTACATGTTTTATGCACACTTTATGTCATATTCGTGCATTTTCCGGAACTAACCTATTAACAAGATGCCGAAGTGCCGCTTGTCGTTTTCTCGCTGTTTTTGGTTTCGTAAATCCTAGTAAAGAAATATTCTCGGAATTGGACGAAACAAAAGCCCGGAGGCCTATTTTCTCACGAAGCTTCCGAAGACCGAAGACGAGACGAAGAGGGGCCACGGGGTGGCCAAACCCTAGGGCGGCGCGGCCCCACCCCTGGCCGCGCCGGCCTATGGTGCGGGCCCCCCGTGCCGCCTCTTGACCTACCCTTCCGCCTACTTAAAGCCACCGAGACGAAACCTCCAGTACCGAGAGCCACGATACGGAAAACCTTACTGAGACGCCGTCACCGCCGATCCCATCTCGGGGGATCCTGGAGATCGCCTCCGGCACCCTGCCGGAGAGGGGAATCATCTCCCGGAGGACTCTACACCGCCATGGTCGCCTCCGGAGTGATGAGTGAGTAGTCTACCCCTGGACTATGGGTCTATAGCAGTAGCTAGATGGTTGTCTTCTCCCCATTGTGCTATCATTGTCGGATCTTGTGAGCTGCCTATCATGATCAAGATCCTCTATATGTAATTCTATATGTTGCGTTTGTTGGGATCCGATGAATAGAGAATACTTGTTATGTTGATTATCAAAGTTATGCTTATGTGTTGTTTAAGATCTTGCATGCTCTCCGTTATTAGTAGATGCTCCGGCCAAGTAGATGCTTTTAACTCCAAGAGGGAGTAATTATGCTCGATAGTGGGTTCATGCCCGCATTGACACCTGGGACAAGTGACGGAAAGTTCTAAGGTTGTGTTGTGCCGTTGCCACTAGGGATAAAACATTGATGCTATGTCTAAGGATGTAGTTGTTGATTACATTACACACCATACTTAATGCAATTGTCTCGTTGCTTGCAACTTAATACCGGAGGGGGTTCGGATGATAACCCGAAGGTGGACTTTTTAGGCATAGATGCGCTTAGATGGCGGTCTATGTACTTTGTCGTAATGCCCAATTAAATCTCACTATACTCATCATGATATGTATGTGCATTGTCATGCTCTCTTTATTTGTCAATTGCCCAACCGTAATTTGTTCACCCAACATGCCGTTCGTCTTATGGGAGAGACACCTCTAGTGAACCGTGGACCCCGGTCCAATTCTCTTTACCGAAATACAATCTACTGCAATACTTGTTTTTACCGTTTTCTCCGCAAACAATCATCTTCCACACAATACGGTTAATCCTTTGTTACAGCAAGCCGGTGAGATTGACAACCTCACCGTTTCGTTGGGGCAAAGTACTTTGGTTGTGTTGTGCAGGTTCCACGTTGGCGCCGGAATCCCTGGTGTTGCGCCGCACTACATCTCGCCGCCATCAACCTTCAACGTGCTTCTTGGCTCCTCCCGGTTCGATAAACCTTGGTTTCTTTCTGAGGGAAAACTTGCTGCTGTGCTCATCATACCTTCCTCTTGGGGTTGCCCAACGAACGTGTGAAATACACGCCATCAAGCATATTTTCTGGCGCCGTTGCCGGGGAGATCAAGACACGCTGCAAGGGGAGTCTCCACTTCTCAATCTCTTTACTTTGTTTTTGTCTTGCTTAGTTTTACTTACTACTTTTTTTGCTGCACTAAATCAAAACACAAAAAAATTAGTTGCTAGTTTTACTTTATTTGCTATCTTGTTTGCTATATCGAAAACACAAAAAAAATTAGTTTACTTGCATTTACTTTATCTAGTTTGCTTTATTTACTATTGCTAAAATGGCCACCCCTGAAAATACTAAGTTGTGTGACTTCACAACCACAAATAATAATGATTTCTTATGCACACCTATTGCTCCACCTCGCTACTACAAAGAGAATTCTTTGAAATTAAACTCGCTTTACCGATCTTGTTATGAAAGATCAATTTTCTGGAATTAGTTCTGATGATGCTGCTGCCCATCTTAATAATTTTGTTGAACTATGTGAAATGCAAAAATATAAAGATGTAGATGGTGATATTATTAAACTAAAATTGTTCCCTTTCTCATTAAGAGGAAGAGCTAAAGATTGGTCGCTATCTCTGCCTAAGAATAGTATTGATTCATGGACTAAATGCAAGGATGCTTTTATTGGTAGATATTATTCCCCTGCTAAAATTATATCTTTGAGGAGTAGCATAATGAATTTTAAACAATTAGATACTGAACATGTTGCTCAAGCTTGGGAAAGAATGAAATCTCTGGTTAAAAATTGCCCAACCCATGGATCGACTACTTGGATGATCATCCAAACCTTATATGCAGGACTAAATTTTTCTTCACGGAATTTATTGGATTCAGCTGCTGGAGGTACCTTTATGTCCATCACTCTTGGTGAAGCAACAAGGCTTCTTGATAATATGATGATCAACTACTCCGAATGGCACACTGGAAAGAGCTCCACAAGGTAAGAAGGTAAATTCCGTTGAGGAATCCTCTTCCTTGAATGATAAGGTTGATGCTATTATGTCTATGCTTGTGAATGATAGGACTAATATTGATCCTAATAATGTTCCGTTAGCTTCATTGGTTGCACAAGAAGAACATGTTGATGTAAACTTCATTAAAAATAATAATTTCAACAACAATGCTTACCGGAACAATTCTAGTAACAACTATAGGCCATATCCTTATAATAATGGCAACGGCTATGGTAATTCTTATGGAAATTCTTACAACAATAATAGGAATTCACCCCCATGGACTTGAAGCCATGCTTAAAGAATTTATTAGTACACAAACTGCCTTTAACAAATCTGTTGAGGAAAAACTCCATAAAATTGATATTCTTGTTTCTAGAGTTGATAGTCTTGCTTCTGATGTTGATCTTTTGAAATCAAAAGTTATGCCTAATAGGGATATTGAAAATAAAATTGTTACTACAGCAAATGCCATTCAAGTTAGAATTAATGAGAATATAAGATTAATGGCTGAACTGCGTGCTAGGTGGGATAGAGAAGAAAATGAAAAACTAGCTAAAGAGAAGAATATAGCTAAAGTTTGGACTATTACCACCACTAGTAATGCTAATGCTACACAAGTTGCTGCACCTCCTACTCATACTAATAAAAGAATTGGTGTTAGCAATGTTTCCACTTCTAATGCAAAGCGCGAAAAACTGCCTGAAACTGCTAAAACTGCTGAAACCGCTCGTGATAAAGCCGCTGAAATTTTTTCCAACATTGGGGATGATGATCCCATTGCTTTAGATTATAATGGTTTGAATTTTGATGATTGCCACATCTCTGAAGTTATAAAGTTCTTGCAAAAACTTGCTAAAAGTCCTAATGCTAGTGCTATAAATTTGGCTTTCACGCATCATATTACAAATGCTCTCATAAAAGCTAGAGAAGCGAAACTAGAGCGCGAAGCCTCTATTCCTAAAAAGCTAGAAGATGGTTGGGAGCCCATCATTAAGATGAAGGTTAAAGATTTTGATTGTAATGCTTTATGTGATCTTGGTGCAAGTATTTCTGTTATGCCTAAGAAAATTTATAATATGCTTGACTTGCCACCGCTGAAAAATTGTTATTTGGATGTTAATCTTGCTGATCATTCTACAAAGAAACCTTTGGGTAAAGTTGATAATGTTCGCATTACCGTTAACAATAATCTTGTTCCCGTTGATTTTGTTGTCTTGGATATTGAATGCAATGCATCTTGTCCAATTATATTGGGAAGACCTTTTCTTCGAACTGTTGGTGCTATTATTGATATGAGGGAAGGGAATATGAAATATCAATTTCCTCTCAAGAAAGGTATGGAACACTTCCCTAGAAAGAGAATGAAGGTACCTTATGATTCTATTATTAGAACAAACTATGATGTTGATGCTTCATCTCTCGATGTTACTTGATACACACTTTCTGCGCCTAGCTGAAAGGCGTTAAAGAAAAGCGCTTATGGGAGACAACCCATATTTTTACCTACAGTACTTTGTTTTTATTTTGTGTCTTGGAAGTTGTTTACTACTGTAGCAACCTCTCCTTATCTTAGTTTTGAGTTTTGTTGTGCCAAGTTAAGCCGTTGATAGAAAAGTAAGTACTAGATTTGGATTACTGCGCAGTTCCAGATTTCTTTGCTGTCACGAATCTGGGTCCACCTCCCTGTAGGTAGCTCAGAAAATTACGCCAATTTACGAGCATGATCCTCAGATATGTACGCAACTTTCATTCAATTTGAGCATTTTCTTTTGAGCAAGTCTAGTGCCATTTTAAAATTCGTCAATACGAACTATTCTGTTTTGACAGATTCTGCCTTTTATTTCGCATTGCCTCTTTCGCTATGTTGGATGAATTTCTTTGATCCACTAATGTCCAGTAGCATTATGCAATGTCCAGAAGTGTTAAGAATGATTGTGTCACCTCTGAATATGTCAATTTATATTGTGCACTAACCCTCTAATGAGTTGTTTCGAGTTTGGTGTGGAGGAAGTTTTCAAGGATCAAGAGAGGAGTATGATGCAACATGATCAAGGAGAGTGAAAGCTCTAAGCTTGGGGATGCACCCGGTGGTTCACCCCTGCATATATCAAGAAGACTCAAGCGTTTAAGCTTGGGGATGCCCAAGGCATCCCCTTCTTCATCGACAAATTATCAGGTTCCTCCCCTGAAACTACATTTTTATTCGGCCACATCTTATGTGCTTTTTCTTGGAGCGTCGGTTTGTTTTTGTTTTTGTTTTGTTTGAATAAAATGGATCCTAGCATTCACGCTATGGGAGAGATACACGCTCCGCTGTAGCATATGGACAAACATGTCCTTGGTTTCTACTCATAGTATTCATGGCGAAGTTTCTCCTTCGTTAAATTGTTATATGGTTGGAATTGGAAAATGATACATGTAGTAATTGCTATAAATGTCTTGGGTAATGTGATACTTGGCAATTGTTGTGCTCATGTTTAAGCTCTTGCATCATATGCTTTGCACCCATTAATGAAGAAATACATAGAGCATGCTAAAATTTGGTTTGCATATTTGGTTTCTCTAAGGTCTAGATAATTTCTAGTATTGAGTTTGAACAACAAGGAAGACGGTGTAGAGTCTTATAATGTTTTCAATATGTCTTTTATGTGAGTTTTGCTGTACCGTTCATCCTTGTGTTTGTTTCAAATAACCTTGCTAGCCTAAACCTTGTATCGAGAGGGAATACTTCTCATGCATCCAAAATACTTGAGTCAACCACCATGCCATTTGTGTCCACCATACCTACCTATACTACATGGTATTTTCCCGCCATTCCAAAGTAAATTGCTTGAGTGCTACCTTTAAAATTCCATCATTCACCTTTGCAATATATAGCTCATGGGACAAATAGCTTAAAAACTATTGTGGTATTGAATATGTAATTATGCACTTTATCTCTTATTAAGTTGCTTGTTGTGCGATAACCATGTTTATCGGGGAACGCCATCAACTCATTGTTGAATATCATGTGAGTTGCTATGCATGTTCGTCTTGTCTGAAGTAAGGGCGGTTTTCACAATCAAATGGTTTGAGTATGCATATTGTTAGTGAAGAACATTGGACCGCTAACTAAAGCCATGAATCATGGTGGAAGTTTCAGTTTTGGACAAATATCCTCAAATCTCTAATGAGAAAAGAATTAACTGTTGTTGAATGCTTAAGCATTAAAAGAGGAGTCCATTATCTCGTTGTCTATGTTGTCCCGGTATGGGTGTCTAAGTTGAAGAATGATCAAAAGCGAGAAATCCAATGCGAACTTTCTCCTTAGACCCTTGTACAGGCGGCATAGAGGTACCCCTTTGTGACACTTGGTTGAAACATATATTATGCAATGATGATCAGTGTTAACCCAAGCTAATTAGGACAAGGTGCGGGCACTATTGGTACACTATGCATGAGGCTTGCAACTTATAAGATATAATTTACATGATGCATATGCTTTATTACTACCGTTGACAAAATTGTTCCATGTTTTCAAAATCAAAGCTCTAGCACAAATATAGCAATCGATGCTTTTCCTCTATGAGGACCATTCTTTTACTTTCAATGTTGAGTCAGCTTCACCTATTTCTCTCCACCTCAAGAAGCAAACACTTGTGTGAACTCGTGCATTGATTCTTACATACTTGCTTATTGCACTTATTATATTACTCTATGTTGACAATATCCATGAGATATACATGTTACAAGTTGAAAGCAACCGCTGAAACTTAATCTTCTTTTGTGTTGCTTCAATACCTTTACTTTGAATTATTGCTTTATGAGTTAACTCTTATGCAAGACTTATTGATGCTTGTTTTGAAGTGCTATTCATGAAAAGTCTTTGCTTTATGATTCACTTGTTTACTCATGTCATACATATTGTTTTGATCGCTGCATTCACTACATATGCTTTACAAATAGTATGATCAAGATTATGATGGCATGTCACTCCGTAAATTATCTTTGTTATCGTTTTACCTGCTCGGGACGAGCGGAACTAAGCTTGGGGATGCTGATACGTCTCCAACATATCGATAATTTCTTGTGTTCCATGCCACATTATTGATGTTATCTACATGTTTTATGCACACTTTATGTCATATTCGTGCATTTTCTCGGAACTAACCTATTAACAAGATGCCGAAGTGCCGTTGTCGTTTTCTCGCTGTTTTTGGTTTCAGAAATCCTAGTAAAGAAATATTCTCGGAATTGGACGAAACAAAAGCCCAGAGGCCTATTTTCTCACGAAGCTTCCAGAAGACCGAAGACGAGACGAAGAGGGGCCACGGGGTGGCCAAACCCTAGGGCGGCGCGGCCCCACCCCTGGCCGCGCCGGCCTATGGTGCGGGCCCCCGTGCCGCCTCTTGACCTACCCTTCCGCCTACTTAAAGCCTCCGTGACGAAACCTCCGACACCGAGAGCCACGATACGGAAAACCTTACCGAGACGCCGTCACCGCCGATCCCATCTTGGGGGATCCTCGGAGATCGCCTCCGCACTCCCGCCGGAGAGGGGAATCATCTCCCGGAGGACTCTACACCGCCATGGTCGCCTCCGGAGTGATGAGTGAGTAGTCTACCCCTGGACTATGGGTCTATAGCAAGTAGCTAGATGGTTGTCTTCTCCCCATTGTGCTATCATTGTCGGATCTTGTGAGCTGCCTATCATGATCAAGATCCTCTATATGTAATTCTATATGTTGCGTTTGTTGGGATCCGATGAATAGAGAATACTTGTTATGTTGATTATCAAAGTTATGCTTATGTGTTGTTTAAGATCTTGCATGCTCTCCGTTATTAGTAGATGCTCGGCCAAGTAGATGCTTTTAACTCCAAGAGGGAGTAATTATGCTCGATAGTGGGTTCATGCCCGCATTGACACTCGGGACAATGGACGTAAAGTTCTAAGGTTGTGTTGTGCCGTTGCCACTAGGGATAAAACATTGATGCTATGTCTAAGGATGTAGTTGTTGATTACATTACGCACCATACTTAATGCAATTGTCTCGTTGCTTGCAACTTAATACTCGGAGGGGGTTCGGATGATAACCCGAAGGTGGACTTTTTAGGCATAGATGCAGTTGGATGGCGGTCTATGTACTTTGTCGTAATGCCCAATTAAATCTCACTATACTCATCATGATATGTATGTGCATTGTCATGCTCTCTTTATTTGTCAATTGCCCAACCGTAATTTGTTCACCCAACATGCTGTTCGTCTTATGGGAGAGACACCTCTAGTGAACTGTGGACCCCGGTCCAATTCTCTTTACCGAAATACAATCTACTGCAATACTTGTTTTTACTGTTTTCTCCGCAAACAATCATCTTCCACACAATACGGTTAATCCTTTGTTACAGCAAGCCGGTGAGATTGACAACCTCACTGTTTCGTTGGGGCAAAGTACTTTGGTTGTGTTGTGCAGGTTCCACGTTGGCGACGGAATCCCTGGTGTTGCGCCGCACTACATCTCGCCGCCATCAACCTTCAACGTGCTTCTTGTCTCCTCCTGGTTCGATAAACCTTGGTTTCTTTCTGAGGGAAAACTTGCTGCTGTGCTCATCATACCTTCCTCTTGGGGTTGCCCAACGAACGTGTGAAATACACGCCATCACACTGCTTCATGGTTGTCCATCACTTATAGCTACTATAACAACTACTTGAAATAAAGCTATTACATGAAGAATAGACACGCAGGTCTTAACAAATTTAAAGACAACCATTAGGCTCCTGCCGGTTGCCATAATACAATAATGAACATCTCATACATCAAATATAATCATCATCACATCATGGCCATATCACATCACCAAACCCCGCAAAAACAAGTTAGACGCCTCTAATTTGGTTTGCATATTTTACGTGGTTTAGGGTTTTCGAGTAAGATCCAATCTACCTACGAACATGAACCACAACGGTGATACTAGTGTTGACAATAGAAAGTGCAAATTGGAATCTTCACTATGGTGGGAGAGACAGACACCCGCAAAGCCACTTATGCAATACAAGTTGCATGTCAAGCGTGGAGCAAGTCTCATGAGACGCGGTCATGTAAAGTTAGCCCGGGCCGCTTCATCCCACATCCCGCAAGATGCAAAGTGCACAAACTAAAGCAACAAGAGCATCAACGCCCACAAAACCATTGTGTTCTACTCGTGCAACAGATCTATGCATAGACATGGCTCTGATACCACTGATCGGGTTCGTAGCATAGAAAACAAAAAATTTCCTACCGCAAGACGAATAAAACCAATAGATCTAATCTATGGAACACCCAAGATCTAATCTACAAGATCGAAGCAACGAGATGGAGATGAGACTAACCCTCGAAGATTCCAAAGCCTACGAGATTAATCTCGTTGTTGGTGTAGACGATCGTTCCGTGCTGCAATCCGGCAGCACTTCCGTACTCGGCCGTGCGTACGGTGTCGATGAAGCCCGTCCTCTCCCCGTTCCAGCGGGCAGCGGAGGTGTGGTAGATCCCCTCGGAATCCCAGCAGCACGACGGCGTGGTGGTGGTGGTGGAGGAGAAAAGCTGCAGGGCTTCGCCAAGCCGGAGCAGACTTGCGGTGGAGGAGAGAGGGGGGCGGAAGACTTTGGTGTGTGGGGGCAAGTGGCCGGCTGCCCCTCTCCTCTATTTATAGAGGGAGGGGCGGCCAAGGCAGCCCCTTGGGCCCCACCAGCGTACAGAAGGAAAGGGGGGATCAGAAATCATCCCCTTCCAAGTTTGCTTCCCCTTCCAAAATTGCTCCCTCGATTTTAGGGATTTGATCTTATCCTCCGGGATTTGATCTTATCCCTAGGGGGGCTGGCCGGCTGGGCCTTGAGGGCTAGGTTCCCCTGGCCCATTAGGCCAGGCTGCACTCCCTTGGCCCATGTGGTCCCTCCCGGGGTGGTAGGCCCACCGGTGGCCCTCTAGAACCTTCTAGAAGCTTCGGTCAAACACCGAAACTTTTCCGAACCCCGGAAAATAACTTCCCATATATGAATCTTATTCTCCGACCATTCAGGACCTCCTCGTGATGTACTGGATCTCATCCGAGACTCCGAACAAACTTCGGTCTCCATCTCACATTCCGAATCTACTTATGCGACATCGAACCTTAAGCGCGTCACCCTACAGCTCGCGAACTATGCGTACATGGTCGAGACTCCTCTCCGAGCAATAACCAATAGCGGGATCTGGAGATCCATAATGGCTCCCACATATTCAACGATGACTTAGTGATCGATTGAACCATTTACATGCGATGCCGATTCCCTTTGTCTCGCGATATTTTACTTGTCCGAGGTTCGATCATCGGTATCTCCATACCTTGTTCAACCTCGTTACCGACAAGTACTCTTTACTCGTACCGTGGTATGTCATCTCTTATGATCCAATCATATGCTTGCAAGCTAATCGACGACATTCCACCGAGAGGGCCCGGAGTATATCTATCCGTCATCGGGATGGACAAATCCCACTATTGATCCATATGCCTCAACTCACACTTTCCAAATACTTAATCCCATCTTTATAACCACCCATTTACGCAATGGCGTTTGATGTAATCAAAGTACCCTTCCAGGTGTAAGTGATTTACATGATCTCATGGTCGAAGGACTTAGGCAACTATGTATCGAAAGCTTATAGCAAATGAAACTTAATGACTTGATCTTATGCTACGCTCATTTGGGTGTGTGTCCATTATATCATTCACCTAATGACATAACCTTGTTATTAATAACATCCAATGTTCATGATCACGAAACCATGATCATCCATTAATCAACAAGCTAGTTATACAAGAGGCTTACTAGGGACTCCTTGTTGTTTACATAACACACATGTACCAATGTTTCGGTTGATACAATTATAGCATGGATGTAAGCATTTATCATGAACACTAAGATATAACAATAACTAATTGATTATTGCCTCTTGGGCATATCTCCAGGGGTGAACTACTCACTCATCACTCCGGAGGCGACCATGGCGGTGAAGAGTCCTCCGGGAGATGAATCCCCTCTCCGGCAGGGTGCCGGAGGTGATCTCCAGAATCCCCCGAGATGGGATTGGCGGCGGCGGCGTCTCGCAAGGTTTTCCGTATCGTGGCTCTCGATGCATCGGGGTTTCGCGACGAAGGCTTTAAGTAGGCGGAAGGGCAACGCGGGGCCACACGAGGGCTCCACACGCCGGGGCCGCGCGGCCTAGACCTGGGCCGCGCCGCCTGCTGTGGCGGCGCCTCGTGGCCCCACTTCCTTTCCCCTCGGTCTTCCGGAAGCTTCGTGCAAAAATAGGACCCCGGGCGTTGATTTCGTCCAATTCCGAGAATATTTCTTTACTAGAATTTCGAAACCAAAAACAGCGTAAAACATCAACTGGCTCTTCGGCATCTCGTTAATAGGTTAGTGTCGGAAAATGCATAAATACGACATATAATGTGTATAAAACATGTAGATATCATCAATAATGTGGCATGGAACATAAGAAATTATCGATACGTCGGAGACGTATCAGCGGCCTCTACCCTCTTCCGCTTGGCCGAGCTCAGTCATCCTCACCTCGTCATGCGGCGTCCACCATCAAGATTACGTCGTCCCATTGGCACCAGCGTCTAGGTCATCCCACCAATAATATTGTGAACTCCATTGTTAGGAAAAACGATCTTTTATGTAATCCTTCAGACAATTCAACTCTAGTTTGTGATGCTTGTCAACGTGGTAAAAGTCATCAGTTATCCTATACTGCATCTTCTCGTGTTTCTACTGTGCCTCTTGAATTAATTCATTCTGATGTTTGGGGGCCTGCTCGTGCTTCTTCTGGGGGGTACAAGTATTGTGTGAGTTTCATCGATGACTATTCTCGTTTTTGTTGGATATATCTTCTCAAACACAAGTCTGATGTCGAGCAGGTGTTTTACACCTTCCAAGCTCATGTGGCACGTCTTTTAGACACTAAGATTCGTGCTGTCCAGTCTGATTGGGGTGGTGAATATCATCGGTTGCATAGCTATTTTCAGCCCACTGGTATTGCTCATCGAGTCTCGTGTCCGCACACCTCCCAACAGATTGGCGTTGCCGAGCGCAAACACCGTCATTTAGTTGAAACCGGCCTAGCCTTGCTCGCTCATTCTTCTCTCCCATTACGGTATTGGGAGGCGTTTCTTACAGCATGTTATCTTATCAATCGCATGCCTACACCAGTACTTCAGCAGGACACTCCTATCCAGCATCTTCTTAAGATCCAGCCGAATTATGAGTTTCTCCGTATTTTTGGTTGTGCATGCTGGCCTAGTCTTCGCAAGTATAACACTCATAAACTCGAGTTTCGCTCCAAGATGTGTGTTTTCCTTGGTTATAGTCCTATGCATAAGGGATATAAGTGCCTAGATCGTTCTACCGGCGGATTTATATCTCTCGAGATGTTGTTTTCGATGAGTCCGTGTTCCCCTTTGCCACACCCGGTGTTACGATAGATGTGTCTACCCTAGCTGATGCTATTACTTTTCCATCTACCGAACCGGCTACTAGTGTCCCCGTGCGCAAATATGACCTAACCTACTTGGCTACTAATCAACCTCGGTAGTACCGATGACTTTGGTGTGCAGGGTTGCGCCACCGATCGACGTGCATGGCGAACGGGCGATCGATGTGCATGGCGGCACGGATCCCCACGCCGCCCCGACGCCGCCTTCCTCGCCCACCACCGCTGGGCCGCGGTGCTCTCCCTCGCCCGATGGGCCGTCCCCGGCCAGCTCCGCGTCTTCGCCGAGCACCGATGCCGCCAGTGCTTCGACGCCGGAACAGGCGTCGTCCTCGCCACCGACTTCGTCCGTGCCACCTCCGCTGGCCCCTCCAGCTCACTCTATGGTGACTCGTACTCGTGATGCCACGCGGCGTCCGAAAGAATATACGGATGGCATCGTTCGTTATGACTCCACTCGTCGGGCTTTCTTTGCGACTCCTGTTTCGCATACTGCCGCTCTCCGTGAACCCGCTTGGCGTGCGGCTATGTCTGATGAGTTTGCTGCTCTATGTCACACTCAGACTTGGAAGCTGGTACCCCGTCCTCCTGGAGTTAATATTGTGGGAAGCAAGTGGGTGTTTAAAACCAAGCAACATCCCGATGGTTCCATTGATAAGTACAAGGCTCGTTTGGTTGCTCGCGGATTCACCCGAGCAGCATGGCATCGATTATGGGGATACCTTTAGCCTCGTTGTGAAACCTGCCACCGTTCGATTGGTGTTGTCCCTTGCAGTTTCTCGTGGCTGGATGTTGCGACAGGTTGATGTCAGTAATGTTTTCTTGCATGGTTATTTGTCTGAGGATGTGTATATGCAGCAGCCACCAGGTTTTGAGGATGCTCGGTATCCCTCTTATGTGTGCAAGCTTCAGCGTGCTCTCTATGGCCTCAAGCAATCTCCTCGTGCCTGGTATGTCCGGTTGAGTACCCGGTTGCTTCAGCTTGGTTTTGTTTCATCGAAGGCTGATACATCGCTATTTATCTTCTCTCACCATGGCGTTCAGATTTATATGCTGGTTTATGTGGATGATATTGTTATTGCTGGCTCTACCCCGCAGCTGTGGATCGCTCGGTTCGGGAGCTTTCAGCTAGTTTTCTTATTAAGGATCTTGGCACACTTGTCCTACTTCCTTGGTCTCGAGGCGTCTTACAATTCAGGGGGGATGGTTCTCACTCAACGCAAGTGTGCTTTGGATCTTCTTCATCGAGTGAGTATGGAGAATTGTCGACCCACTTCGACACCCCTTGTTACCACGGAACATCTGGCCCGTGAGTCTGGAGTATTGCTGGGACTGAGGATTCTACCAGATATCGCAGCATTGTCGGTGGATTGCAGTACTTAACGCTTACTCGCCCTGATTTATCCTTTGCAGTAAATAAGGTGTGCCAGTTTCTGTCACAGCCGACTGACTTGCATTGGAAAGCTGTCAAGCGTATATTGCGATATGTTAAAGGGACACTGGATACAGGACTACGGATACGTAAGTCTAAACTCACTGGTGTTAGTATTTTCCCAGATGCTGATTGGGCAGGAGATGTTGATGACCGCAGTTCCACTAGTGGGTTTGCTATTTTTGTTGGACCGAATTTTATTTCGTGGAGTGCCAAGAAACAGCCAACAGTCTCAAGATCCAGTACCGAGGCAGAGTATAAAGCTTTGGGAAATGGTGTCGCTGAAGCTATGTGGATAGAGTCTGTCTTGAAGGAACTTCGTGTACTTCGACAGCATACCGCCATTTTGTGGTGTGATAATCTAGGGGCTACATACCTAACGGTAAATCCAGTCTTCCACGCAAGGACGAGGCACATTGAGATAGACTTCCATTTTGTGCGAGAGCGTGTTGCTTGTGTTGCTTCTGGTGATCTTGATGTTAGGTTCATCTCGACTAATGACCAACTAGCTGATGTGTTTACTAAACCAGCTACACGGCATATGTTAGAACGTTTCCAGTCCAATCTGAATCTTGTATGTAATAGTAAGTAGATGTAGTTCAGATTGAGGGGGTGTGTTGGAAACGGACTCGTATACGCTTTGTATATGGGTACCTGCTGTATTGTACATCGTATGTTGGTCTATATATATACGAGATAACTGGAGGCATTGACCCCACGAAACCCTAAACAAATGGGTTTGTTCATTGTTCTTGATAAAAAAAGGGTATCGTTCTAAGATTTTACAGTTTAAGAGCCCATGGTTCGCTTGTATTCCTACCAAACAGGTTCCGATGCGATTGAGAATTCCGATTCCAACAAGTTATTATTTCGATAATTAGAATCTTGAATATATAATGCTGGATCTCCCAATATTTCACCAGTCTCAAAACTATTTCCTATGAGATGAAAACCCCACCAAAGATTGTAGGAAATATAATTCTCGTGCAAATTCTCCCAAGCAAGCTTCCTTTCATGATTCTTGAGCTGCTCCATAAATTACCACCGAATTCCAACTGAAATTATCAGTTTTAGTTTCTACAAAATACCTCACAAGATGACCGGTAATCATCCTAGCATGCAAGTTATGTTACTGGTATTACCCGCCAAAAAAAAGTTATGTTACTAGTGTGTCAGGTCGCCGGTAGCCGTTGGGACTTATCGGGCGTGTTTGGTAGACTGCATGTCCTTGGCTCGCATCGGCCCAGCTTTTTTTTGGCCCGTTTGGTTACCTGCCCGAGCCCGCGTTCTTGCACGAACCGCTTCTCAAAGCACTCTCGGGTCATGCCCTGGAGGAATGCCCGGTTCGGCCATTTCTAGCGAGCCACCCCCGTTTCCGCAGAAGTGGAGAACGCCGCGTCCTCGCGAGCCACCGCGGGAGATGGCGGGAACTCGCGCGGGACGGTGAAATATAGGCGGGATGAATTCGGTCACCGCGCTTGAATTTTCGTCACCGTATATAGAGGCGGCTCTCTCACCGGCAAATACAAATCCCCCATTTCCCCCCTTTCGAGCTCATCCACCGTTCCCGATCTAGCGACCTGGCCGACTCTACCTCACCCGCACGATCGGTGAGGCTTGCGGCGCCGACGGTAGCTAAGGCGGCGGCTACTGGCCGCGGATGGTCGTCTTCTTCCTCTGCGTCGATGACTTCGGTTGTGGTAAGCTTCTGCAAACCCTAGCCTTAGATCTAGATCTTTTGGGTACACAAGGAGGGTCTGAACGAATCCATTGTAGGACATTCGTTCGTCGCCAGTCGAGGTTCTGGACGTTGTCCAGGTTGCATCTAACTCTACCACGGGGACCGTTGTCGCCGTTGACTCTTCCACTGGGATGGTGGTGCCGTGGTGCTGCCTGCATCTTTGCCAGGGTCCCTTGCTTCCCCAACCTCGGTGCTGTGTGTGGCTCCTTTGACTGTAAGACCGCTCTTACTTATCTCGATGTTCATTGATGTGGTAGTGGTAGTGCATTGATCCGCTAGTGCTTAAGGATGTGGATGTGGATGTGGTACTCGTAGTGGTGATAGTCCATAAGATCTGCTAGTGCTTAAGGATCTGGATGTGGTAGTGGTACTTCTTTGATCTTCTAGTGTTTGTCATGTTGGCGATCATACCTTTGGGCTCCCCTGATCTGTCTGCGCCTACTGTGAATGCTCAACCATGTCTGATTGCAAGCAAACCAGCCATAATTTGGAAACCCGAGCTATCGAGTTTGTGCTGAACCGGTTATTTCAGCTCGTCCGTAGCGGCGTTTGCTTCAACATGGGATTCAAGCAGCAGACGAGATGAAGAAGGTAGCCGTGGATATTCTTGCATTCGCTAGCGTACATGTCACCACTCTTCAGCTGTACAACCACATCGAAGCCGGAGGACGAAGCGGCGCGTCATTATGAAGATGAAATCCGATCGCATTCTGGACTGGACGAACATGGTTGCTGCTTCTACGATGGTGATGAAGAGACGGGGACAAGTACATCTAGGTACGAAGCCTCATTGAGTTCTTGCATAGATCTGAAAGTATATATGTGAATGTCGTCCGCACTAACAGTTGTTCCTTGTGGATTGCAGTGGTACCCGAAGCACCGTCAGTACGTCGGCACCCCGATCACGAACTATGCTTAGATGAAGACGATCTTCACGCCCTGGTTTATGTGTAAGGCACAACTGTTCCAGCCTAACTTGCTGGTCAGGGCTATCGACTTCATTGCAGAAAACGAAGGAGAGTATGCCGTGTACCGTAAGCTGTAGCCACTGGAGAAGAGGAGCTGGCTTAGGACCTGGCTCCGCAACCAGTTTCCTGCTTAGTGCTTCTGCTTCCTTCATCACGCTGATTTTGGGAGGTGATCTTGTATCCCTCCATTAGCTAGGACTTGCTACAGATGAATTTCTTCGAGGTGGTATATACTAACCCCTCGTGTGATGAACCTGTGATGCATCACGAAATAGTTGCTTCGCTCGTGATGCATCGCCCACTTAAGTAGTTGTTGTGTATTACCAGCACCTTTTGTGATGAACTGAATCTGATGTGTGATGTTATTCAGTACTGGGTAACTTCACCACTCTAAGGGAAAGGGTTACCACAGTACGCATCTATGTGCAACCAAACACGCTGTAGGCTGCACGAGCAGCGAAGAAAGTAGTGGAAACGGGCAACCAAACGATGGAGCCTGACTTTCCTCTTCGGCGTAGAAAAGGCCGCCCAGTCTACCAAATGACCCGAATTTCATAGCCTATGGCTCGTTCTCGACGCGCTCGACGCGCAGGTAAGCCCATCTCGCTAATGCATTGACCAACGAATTAGATGTAGGCTACCAAACGCGCCCATCGAGGCCCCCGTGCTGCTCGACTTGGAGCCAGATCAGAAGGCTGAACAGATTAGCGAGCACCGTCTGCAGCTGCGTGTGGTACACGAAACTCAGGCCACAATAAACAGCGATTTTCAGCACATTCATCACCCACTTCCGGATGCCATCCTGATATGATCACACACAGTGGTGTCTGTTATGCGTGCCCGTGCGTCACGCCACTAGCTACACACCGGCCAGGTAGGTAGGATTTGGGAGGAGGAGTTGTCTCATCTAGGACACAATGCCCAGCTAGATCCTCATCCCAAGCGAATCTCCATGGTCGGACATAAACGGATTAAATTTGTCCATTTAGGTTGTCACGGTAGAAAATGCGTAAAATCATAGACTAATGGTTCGACGCAAAGTGACCGGCAAGTGTATGCATGGACACAACACGAACGCAACGAGTGTCCGACTGGGTCCCCACTCAGGCCCGCTGGCGGTGGGTGTGGCCTTTATTGCTTCGTCTCTTGCGCCGCCGCATCACTTCCTCATAGCGGACGCGACCCCAACTGCGCCACCAGCTCATCCACCTTTCCTCCACCGTATCCCCTTCCTGTTTCCCAGAGACAGCGCGACAACCATGTTCAAAGGATGGCCTTTTAGGAAGACGAAGAATGATAAAGAGGCCGGATCATTGTCGGCGAAGAAGAAGTCACGCATCCATGTTCCCGTCACAGCCGACCGGCCCGGGCCCTCTACCGCAGCCACACGCTGTGCGCATCAGGGTGGAATGATGTCCACCTCCCCGGTGGCTGGCTCCTTAGCCACCAGCGCGTTCCCATGTTGTCGGTGTCGTGGCGGGGTTGGGAGAGTAGGCAATAAATAGTCCAACACCGGGACTTGTTGCCACCCGAACTCCTCTCCAACCCCGCATACGACATCAACTCACCATTGTAGGACTCATTCGGGATCTTCAATGGGATCCGAGGTACCGATCGATGTTCCTCGATGACGACGAGTTCAACTACGTCGCTTCGCTCGCGCTGGTGAAGGAAGAGGAGGACAACGACGAGGACGAGGAGGCTGCCACGTGCCGTCTACGACCAAACCCCCGGAGAGGAGGAGCGGGACGACACCGAGGAATACCTCAGCCACCTCAAGGAGAAAGCCAAGGAGGATGGTTAGGTGTACCATCTTCCCCTCATGCCGAAAGACGTGGACGAGGAGGAGGCCATGAGGGCCTCGCGAGAGCAACCGTCGCTGCCTCCACCGCAAGCACCGATGTGTTATGTTGCGGCGTTCATGCCTCTAGGCCAGTCCGAGGAGGAGGTTCTATGGGAGGTCATGGACGCCTCGCGCATGTTGTCGCCTCCACCTCTAGCGCCATGGGACCAGTGGCCTGCGCCCCCACCTCTAGCGTCAAGGGACTAGTGGCCCGCGCCTCCACCAAGAGCGTATCCACTGCTGTCCTCGGATCCCATCTGTCCTTGGACGCAGCAGCCACCGGCTGCACCGCCCTTTCCTCCTCCTCCGCCGCTAGCCGTGGACGATACCGGAGATCGTGGACCTCACGAAGGACGACGGAGATAGCCACTAGAATAGGCCTGGATCTCGGCCTTTTTTTAATATTTCCTGTTCTTTAATCTATATAAATTACATTTCCTATCCATGAAAATATCTATATATAAAAAATACGTCGGGCAGCTGGAAGGTTCCGACCCAAATGAACGATGGGCATGTCACGGCTAATTTTGTGTCCGCAACTTGATACAAACGAACCAAAAAAAAATACTTTTTATATTTAAAATGTATCGGGCAGGTGGAGATGCTCCGACGATGCTTCCCACGCGGCAACACCTGCCGTCAGATCCCAGCGTCCCTGGGCCACCTCCCTTCGAATTTAGCCACCAAAGTCGTTCATTCAAATTCTGCAGCTTCCTTCCTCGACTCGAAGCAGCTAACCGGCCGGAGCTTTATCTTATTTTCGTACTGTAGGAGCGGCCTGAGAGAGGGGATTTAGCGCTTTGCTTGGTCGCCCTCTGGCTGCTTTTGCCAGCAATAAAATTGCGCGAGAAAGAGAAGGAGGGGGAGAGGGAGAGAGCCCACCGTGTCCTTCTTTCTCCTCCTCGCTAAGCAACTCATCGTCGTCCGGGGACAACCTTAGTAAGCGGCAGGAGTACTAGTTAAGCTGCAGCCTGCCGGAAGCAAGGAAGCGAATCGAGAGCTCCATAAGGGAAGCGGCAGACAGAAGTAACCGGAGCTCGATCGACATGGCCGGAGCGGCGATGGCGCGGAGGAGCAGGCGGCCTCTCCTTCTTCCTCTCCTCCTCCTGGGGTTCTTGCTGCTCGCCCATGTCCCTTCTGCAGGTACGTACGGAGTCTCTTCTTTGATCGTCGGTTCTGTCGGTCAAGTGTGCGTATCTCAGTTCTGTTCTTGCCGTTGAGGTGTTTGGACTTTGGAAGCTTCTCCGTATCTCTATTATTCCGTTTTCTTGAGATTTGAACCGAGCAGCACATGCCCACATATTTGATTCCTTTCTTCATTCCTGCTATTCGAAAAGTAAGGAGTACATAGAGTAAATAATTCGCGGTGGAGTGGAGTAGATGAGGCCTGATCATGGTTTACGTAGCTTTCGGAATTCTTCAGCCGAAAGTGGTGTTGTTTCTTCCATCCTTGCTTTTGCGATGTCGATCCTCCTTCCTTGTCGACATGGTTCTGTTTTCAGAAAGAATGCGGGTGACAAATTGACAATGAAATGAGCCGTGTCAGTTCTGTTGGAGTCTTCTCAGCCGCGCAAACTACAACAGAAAGAGAGATGATCCAATAATGCATGAGTACTCAGTGATAAAATCGTATTCGCTCGTCATGTCATCATGTGACGGTGACTTGTACCGTTGGAGTACACATTTCATTTGAATTCTGCAGAATTTCCTTTGCTCTTCACAAATTTACTGTTCTGTAAAAGTTTACTACTTGAAGTTGCAGTTGCAGTTGCTGAGCAACCCTTGAGTGCATTTTGTCAACTGGTCTTGTGTACTCCTTAACGCCGAGACACGTTTGCGCCCGTGCAGCGCCGCAGTCCTTCATCGGTATCAACTACGGCGACGTGGCCGACAACCTGCCGCCGCCGTCATCGACGGCGCGCCTCCTCAAGTCCACGACCATCGGCAAAGTGCGCCTCTACCGCACCGACCCGGCCGTCGTCACCGCTTTCGCGGGCACGGGCATCTCCCTCCTCCTCGGCGCAGCCAACGGCGACATCCCCAACTTCGCGTCCTCGCCGTCGGCCGCCGCGGCATGGGTGGCCTCCCACCTCCCTTCCACCTCCTCCCCGGCCATCAACGGCATCTCCGTCGGCAACGAGGTGCTCTTCGCCGACGACGCCACGCTGGCCGCGCAGCTGGTCCCCGCGCTGCAGAACGTGTACGACGCGCTGCCGCCCAACTCCAGCATCAAGGTCTCCACCGTGAACGCCATGGACGTGCTGGCCTCCTCCGACCCGCCCTCGTCGGGGACGTTCAAGCCGGCGCTGGCCGCCGCGCTCGACCCGCTCCTGGCCTTCCTCAGCAAGACCGGCTCGCCGTTCCTCGTCAACCCGTACCCGTACTTCGCGTACCAGGACGACCCGCGGCCGGACACGCTCGCCTTCTGCCTCTTCCAGCCCAACGCCGGCCGGCCGGACGCCGGGTCGGGGCTCACGTACACCAGCATGTTCGACGCGCAGGTGGACGCCGTGCGCGCCGCGCTGGACGCCAAGGGGTACAAGGACGTGGAGGTCGTGGTGGCGGAGACCGGGTGGCCGCACAGCGGCGGCGCCGACGAGGCCGGCGCGTCGGTGGAGAACGCGCGCGCGTTCGTGTCCGGCCTCGTGTCGCACCTGCGGTCCATGGTGGGGACGCCGCGGATGCCGGGGAAGTCGGTGGACACGTACCTCTTCGCCGTGTACGACGAGGACCTCAAGCCCGGGAAGGCGTCGGAGAAGTCGTTCGGGCTGTTCCAGACCACGCTCACCGAGACGTACCCCACGGGGCTGATGAGGAACGGCACCGCGGGCTTGGCCCCCGCACCGGCGCCGACGCCAGCACAGAAGGTGCCGCCGGCGACGCCGCAGGTGGGTTTTCACTTTTGATCACACCGTGTGATCTGTGCTTTGTTTAAAGTTTCTTGCTTAGAGAACTTACGACGGAGCTGTCGCTTCCAACTGGTGCAGGTGACTCCGACCCCTCCAGTGCAGCCGGGCGCGGCGGCAGCGTCTTCTCGTCACACTCGTAGTGCTGCTGAATCGTCCCGCACTTTCTCGGCGCTCCATCTTTTTGCATGTTTCGGGTTTATGGCTTTGTTGGTCTGATCTTTTACTTCAGTTCTGCAATTTCTGTGAAGTGTATTGAGGGCTTGAGGCAAAATCATGTTATGCCAATCTGTGTCTTCGCATTGTCAAACAAAAGTTCAACTCATATACGATGTGGATGTGCAAGGAATACCATTTCCAGAGCAGCAGGCAGCCTCAAGACGTTGAGGTAACAGTCAATCACATCAAAGAGACGCATACAGTGCAATGACAAACTGACAATCATGTTGTAAAAAGAATGACCAGCTGAAAGATACACAAAGTTGCTCGCTGGCATACAAATACACCAACCATGTGTAAGCACAACATACAACCCGCACACACTGGGCACTGGGCAAGGACAACAGAAACAACAATCTGCACGCAACACCTAATGCTTCATAAGAAGTCAAGTATAGCTCTACAACTCTCAGCATACCACCATCTTAAAAAACAAGACAGGCAGCATCAACCAACCAAACAACAACACACAAAAAATACATCATCAGATTTATGCGCCAGAGTGAGAAACCGGTGAGGTGATGAACTGTCCGTCCTTGAAAGTGTGGATGTACTGCTGAGGCAACGCATGCTCCACCTGCAGTATAAGAACCCAAGTTAGGTGCAAGTGGTTAAGTTAATTCTAACAATGGGATTACGCGTCCATCAACCTATAACCCGCCTGCTCATGGAACAGGCTCTAGGCTACTCATAGCACTACTGCGTTTGGTAGCAAATCACACACGAAATGACATCTTACCCAGTCACCATCAGTGACGCCGCTAGGAACCAATACATTCATTTCACTTGATTTAGCCGAAGTAATAGAAGCTCCCAGGGAATCTTTGCTCAGGTATAACTGACACCCAGATGAGTTGTCGATTGATATGGTTGGTGCAGTACCCTACAGGTAAAAAGACGATACATTTAGTCCTTCATGACACTATAAGTAACAGAATCAACAAAAGTTGCATCCAATATAGTGAGTTTATATGGATTGCAGTTAAATAGAGTGCAGAGTGATTGAGAAAACTACTCAGTACTATAGCAAATAAGGAGTAAATAAAATAACATGCAACCGAGGACTTGTGGGGTCTGGGTCTCCAAATTTCCAATGGTACTTTGAAATTAGCAACTACCGAACACTTGAGCCTATTAACTTCATAATCATAAATTGAGGATGATCTAAAACGGGAAACATGAACCCAGGAGTTCAAATAAGCAAGGTTGCCGTCACCACCATGCGAAAAATAAATTTTCATAACAAAAGACTCAAGCAAGTAAGAGGCAATCAAATCTCATGTCAAGAAGCCAAAGCACATAGCGGACAAAGAAAAGGGAATGCACATAAGACAGAAATTATATCAGTTAGAAGTGCAACAAGTGTTACAATGAACTTCCTAGGAAACGGATAACAAGAAAATGAAAAACAGAGAACAATGTGGAAAACAATCCCAGAAAAAGAACATCTAAAACACCAGATACCTTTGTCAGTAAAGGATAATAGCAAGAAAAAAGTTTTCTTGTTAGATTATCTAAGAATAACTAGATAAAAAAAGGAGATATCTGCAAATTGGAGATTCCAATAAGCTGCTGTATTGCGTAATTCCTGTTATCTTTGCACTAAATGAAACATCTTCTTTTCAAGTACAGCAGTCTTGAAACGAAATAAGTTTTCTACATAAATGAAATGGCTTCATCTCTGTCACAGATTGATCTCTCCAGTCCAAAGTTTTATCTTTTGATATTTAATGCGCAATTTTGACCGACAATTGGTTGACATACATATTTGAATGTCTATGAAAATACTGTTTAGCAGAATTTGAAAGACAGGTAATATTACATCATTTCGTCGTGCTCAAACTTGCTACTACAAACATATGAGGGTCAAGGTTCAAACGGTTTGACCAGCATGTAAAGTGATACTTTTAGAGTGGGAAGAGTAGTACTGAGACTGAATTAAATACTCCCTCCGTCCTGTGAAATATGTCGGAACTTTGACTAAATTCGGGCGTATCTAGACATATCTAGTGTCTAGATATATTTAAATTTAGATAAACTTCCAACATGTTTCATGGGACGGAGGGAGTACTTCAATTTATAGACATAAATTCACAAAATAATTCAATATACCTGACACTGAACCTCAACACCGTTGCAGTTGACAACCTCAAAAGCTGCTACGACATCCTGCAATACATAGTAAACTAACTTAGCCTTGATATATACAATACTAATTAGGCGATGTCCTCTTGTCCAAGAAAGGTGTTCGCTAACCTTGAAAACGATTCCAAATTTGGTGCATTTGTCGACAGTGATATTGTTAACTTTACCTGCAAAATGTTTTTTTTTTACATATAGCAAAAGCTTAAACAGAAATGCAAAATATCCAAAGTAAATATACTCATAGACATTACCATTTACTTGAAGGACGGCATCCTTGCATCCATACACATAGACCGACTGTTTCGAATCACAATCATCAATAGCAAGGTCCTTTTTACCAACTTGATTTTCGACCACCCATCTGCCATTTTTCTAAATTCAGAGAGAATACAAAATAGAATAATGAACTGTAAAGAGACAAGTTTTCATTTTTCCAGAATGACAATATTATCCTACTCATTAAATGATGGAAACTCCGCTAAACAGCATATAAAAATTACCATAACTTAGAGCTAGGCAATAGTCTAGTGGCTTGGTCACAGTGGTGCATAGCTGCTGACCATAGTTCGAATCCTGTCAGGGGCAAATTTCAGGCATCTCACCCGGGTGGGATCTACCTATTTAAAATGGCACAATTCGGGTTCCTCCCTGTTGGATTAGTTTTAAAATTACCATATCTGTTAAGAAAATTAATTCATCATAGGAAATTGCCTCCTTGCACATCAGATGGGACTATATTCTGTGTTAAAAAATTGTATCTCGTCCTTAGTTCAAACTTAATTCCATGTGCTTTTCTAATTCTCTTTGTAATATTTTTTTTATATATCGCATTTAATTATCTGTGCAAGGTGATCTTTTTTTCTTACACCATGAAAGCTATTTGTTGCTTCATCATAATGGCTCTTTTTCTTAGTTAAAATCATTAATCGATCTAATTGTATGCTACAAACCTAACACACACATACATTCACCTAACATGTAACCGTCCAGGACTATAGATCCATCTCACTTTTAGCTTCCCTATCAACCATGCCCAAATAACATTCTTGCACCTTATGTGCCCGCTCTCTAACCCAAATAATCAAACACAAGGCCTTGATGATTATTTTACATTGTTGGGCCTGCATGTACCAGTGGCAACCTGTACTAACATCCTAGATAATATATGCTCGATGTCGATATTGTGACAATTTTCTTAACTATGGTCAAAACTCACTTGCGACCCATCTGAAGCTCCAGTTTTGGGGGTGCAGACTTGAAGGCAAATGATCCTGCACGAGAAGTCTTCTCGGGAGCAGGAGCAGCAGCAGTACTATTAACAACACCACTTCTGTCAGCACGGTTTTTAGTCTTCATGTCATCAGTAACCTTTCGCAATCCTGCACAGAAAAGACAGGGCCTCGTATGTCTGCTATTCATTTGTGAAAGAGAAAAACAAATCCTCTGCCATAGACAAAGCAGGTGCTTTCATCTACCTGTAGTAACAGCTTTGCCCGCACTAATCTCTTGGAAGACAGCTGACATTCCTTGTTTAGGCTGTGAAGATTTTGGAGTTTTATCTGCGCTAAAAAGAGGAGCTGAAGGTGGAGCTGGTGGAGGGGGGCCCTTAACCGCCGGCGCTTTAGGTGTTGGAGCAGCAGCCTTTGGTTGGACAGCAGGTGCACTTCCAGCAGCACCCCAGACAGGCCCAAGAGGGTAATACTTTTTTACATAATCCCGCAAGCCTGGGATGTAGAGCTCCTTCAAAGCTTTAGCCCACTCAACATGGTCAGCATCTTTGTTCCTGTACTCAACAAGAACCTACGAGAAAAATGGTGTATAAGCATCATGAACCATATAAAACTATATAAATATGAATTTGGTTTCATGGTTTCATGGAAACTTTCAGCTGGATTTGTAATGGCATTGCAATGTGATGCACTACATAAATTACTCTTTTTTGAGAAAATTGTATGAACTTTAATCAATATGACAAGACAATGCAGGCAGAACATGATGAACTGCTTTGAAATTAGCATATACTTGGATTAACGAATATATAAAAGATAGGGAATCTTCGTTGTAGTTTAGGAAGAAAACCATTGTTATTATATTATTATTATGAACTTTACGCTATTGTTGTAGTCTTGTAGGCCATTTTATAGTATTAGATCATTTGAAACTTACCCTAAAAAGCTCATTTAAAACATGAACAATAGATAAATTGTCAAAAAAAGCAATAGTCCCTGAAATTCCCTTCCACGAATATGATGATAGCCAGGTTGACCTTGTCGCTTCCTCTGCTCGTCTTCCTCACTCATTCATGGAAATAGCACCTTACAAGCTTATCTCAATTGTCCTAACAGGTACTGCTTTTGATGCTCGTAGGGTTCCATTTCTCCAGATGAAAATGGCTTTGAAAACAAGGTTGTCTAGGAGCTAGTAATGGGACAAACATAAATGCTAAATGGGGTGTTTGCTCGAACAAAAAAGGATGCTAGTCGGTGTGTTATTACTACATCCCATTAATCTATTGTAGACCTTTCCCAAAAGGAAACAAAACCTAAGCATTGTTCGCTAATCCAACAGCAGTAGTAATAAGTACAAATACCGCATGTAAAGCGGAACAAAATTGAAAAAAATGGCATAATAGGAAAGGCATATACCTTGTTATTGTAGAACTCCGCCATCTGCCAACTTTCTTCAACATGTGCAGTTGGGAAACTCATGCCTTACAGAGAGGAAGAATAAAAGGAAATCAGGGGTTTAACTTGTATAACCTTGACGTGACTCAACATAGAAGCCTACAAAGAAATTTCACTAACCCATATCTTTTCCTAAGAAGGCCACCCAAGCCAAGGCAGCGAGACTGTCGGCAACACTCTTCATATGGTTGAAGTAGTCAGGCCTCCTTCCTTCAGTCATAGCAGCTGCTTTTGCACAAGCATCATTCAGAGGCTTAAAGAAATCCTGCACACTGGCCATTGATGCAGGTTTCTGCAAAACCCCAAAAAAAAAAAATGATCAGTGAAGTAAGAACAGGATTCGCATTTTCCAGATCCAACAAGCGCCAAGCTAACTTTGCTTCATGTGCTAATGCATTGCCGATAAATCTGTACTGCTTGTACATCGCGGGATCCTGTATTCCTATGCTGAATTACTGTTTAGAGAAGCCATTCCAACAGAATGAGCTCAGCCCCAGACGTCCCGATCAACCAAATCCTAAAATTCTAACCTTTGCATAACTCTACCCCAGACACGCTTTAGATTACCAAAACAGACGGAGATCTAGGCGCCGAGCACAGCCGAAGCGACCGGATCGAGGGAGGCGAAGAGCGCGTGAGCCGTACCTGGAGCTGCTTGGCCCGGACGAGGAGGTCCTTGGCGACTGCGAAGGCCTCGGCGAGGACTTTGGTGGCCTCGAGCACCTTGCCGCCGATCTTCTCGGCCGCGGCGTTGAGGCGGCCGAAGGCTTGGTCGACGAACTCGTCGTAGGCCACGATCGCCGGATCCGACGCCGCCGGGACGCCCTCGAGGTCCCGCGGCGTAGCGGAGAGCGAGGCGCCGGACGGCCCGGCGGCGGCGGCGGCCTCGAGGCGCGCCACCGCGGCCTCGAGCCGCTCCACGAGCGCCTTCTCCATGGCGGTGGAAGGAATCGAGGCTGGGAGTTGGGCGAGGAGTTCGTGCGACGGCGTGGGTTGAGCGGAGCGCGTCTCTGTGGCGCCGCTTCCAGCTGGTGCGGTTTTAATGGCTTTTGCGGCTTCGCGAGGCGGAGGAGCTTTGTGCTGCTGCCAGCGTTTTCCTTTCCTTTTTCTGTGGCGACAAGAAATATGAGATGGCGCCGCCGCGGTATTGGATAATTCTCGCTTTCAGGAATACACCGGCAAAAAGTTCAGATAGTGCACAGAAAAATGTTGAAGTTCCTATACATGTATCGGGAGCTTCCCAATTGTATGAAAGTATTCCGGTGCATATTATTAAGTCATGTCCTATATATCATGGCTGAATTAACACCAACCTATGTGTGTGTGTGTGGTGGATTGACCACTACCACTAGACCAAGGGTCAACATGTTTTGGGGCAATCTACAAGGTAGAGGCGACCGACATGGCCGCATTTTCACCGAGCATTGTTGAAGTACCCTTTTTCCCGCCTTTCCATCAAAGGCATGAGGGCGGGGAGAAGACATTAGGTTGGGTGTAAAGGAAACTAAAACGAGAGAGCATCAGAGGTGGAACAGAGGAGAAGGACATATCACCAAAGGGAAGAAAGAGATAGATGATTTATGAAAAGGAGGATAGTAAATAAGAGAATGGAGGAAAACATTTATGATGACTATTTTTGAATTATTTCTTAGTTACACTGGCAGGCATGTAGTGGCAGTTGCCTAAATCATGTTTTGTTCCCAACCGATGATCCATCTCCCCCCCGAAAGATGTGGTTTTATTCGATTTTATGATTTTGTGAGCAGCATTGTTTGACATGTAGCTTCCTTTTATTTTGCTGTGACGACAAGAGAAATATAAACGACAGTGTTGTTGCTATAGCATTGGATAATTCACGCTTTTTGAATACGATCAAGGACAGAAAGAGAGAGACTTGGAGCGGAGAAGAGGGATAGAACACCAAAGGTGAGAGAAAGAGAGGAGGGAAGGGTCGTGCAAAAGAGTGGTAGTAAATAAATACATTTATTGTGATAATTTCAAATATTTCTTACTAACGGTCGTGGTGATGTTTTGCCGCCAACTGACACTCGGCCTACAGGGGGTGCTGAATCCGCTATGTATGCGGATCATAGCAGAATTTGCTCGGAGCCATTTTTTATACTGACGAAATAAACACACTTTTTATACCATTAGGACTTACTTAACACCCTTAAAACTTACTTGTACCCTATAGTATATTTTGAACGACAGATTAGCATAATCCAGTATATTTTGGATCAATATGTGGTGACACAATTCCATTTTCACTGAAAGCGAAACCCACACCGCATAGTCTAATAATCAGGGAGCAAATTCAAATAACAAAACAAATTGTACTACTCCGTATACTAAAAGTGAAGGTCAGCATTACCGTGTTCATGCCCCTGCAAAAAAAAGGTACCGTGCTAGTGTTGCGCTAAACTTTCAAACATGATCCTTTTTCAGTCTCTTCAGAGTCTATGAGCTCAGATCGTTGCCGAAAGTTGAAAGGAACTACCAAACTCCAAACTCCACCATAGAAAGAGATGCTACCGTAGTAATGGCACCTCTTTGCCTCAAAATTCCTTGATGTCAGCGCATGTTAGATTAGTTGGTGTACCGGCGGCAGTATGTCCCATGTTCTATCGTGTTCAGAGGATGAATGACGTTGTGTTTAATTAGAGATTCTATCATGATGAAATTATTTCAATTTATGTGTATCTTTGGATTGAAAGATTGAAAACGCAGTAATAAGAAAAAATATGTAAACATCATAGGATTGTGTGCAAAAAAGAGGATTGTAAAACACTGGTAAACACATGAATAGTCGCTTGGATGGAACATGAGAAAAACACAGAAAAAGTTGTCTCAATCCTACACACTTGAGTATAAAAAAGGGCAGTGCATGCTAAAACTCCTATGAAATTAAGGCATAGAAATCCAGTACATAGGAATTTTGTTACCACAATTCTTTTGATCTTAAGACAATCCATAGAAACAAAAACCCTAAGGATTGCAATCTTACAAAAGTCATATGAAATTCTTACAATCTAAAGAGACCCTATATTATGGAAATCATTTCCCTCGCTGCCCCCTCTCTCGACTCTCAAGAACACTCTTCTCCTATTCTCTAGGTTTGGTAGATGTCTCTCTCTAAATAGGAAGGAAAAAACATATTGTAACAAGTACAAATACTTGAATGCCTTATATGCGGGATTTTCTGTTTATTCCTTACGTAATTGTTGGGCACTTCCTTTTTCGTGTGTGGCCATTTTGTTCTGATTTCACGCAACCGAGCGAAAGGATGTTTTGAGATCGTACTCCACGTCAGGCCGTAGCTTGTTCCCGTAGGTTTTTTATGTAGGTGTAGCATTATTGCCTTATATACAAAGTAAGTGAAAACTTATTCTTGTGTGTTCCTATTTATGTAACTCTTTTGTAAGGTTTCCTAAATAACTTCATCTACCAAGTACAACCTCATTCACTAGTTTCTGGCCATCTTTTGCTCTTTCTCTAGTACGTATGGACTGAGGATCACCCCTCATTTTCATATATTGCAGTTTACCATATACGTACTACCAAAAACCATTTTTTGCTGAGTATACGCCTGTTTACGAGTGTTTTTAGTTTGGGACTCGGCAAATAAGTCATTTGCTGAGTGTTAAACAGACAACTACTCCTAAATTACCTAAATATAATTTCATCTACCAAGTACAACCTCATTTCGTTGTTCATGAACAAGTTTGACCCTCCTTATTAACGTAAGGATGTTTGCCTCTTCTCAAAGCACTTAAAGAGTGAACAATCGACAATTTTTTAGTTAGAAGTGTAGAATAGGATGCAACACACAATATATTGATTGGGTGCAGATTCGCGTACACATATAGGCCTCGTTCTTAACTATACAAGAAAAGAGGAGGGCCAGCAATAATACAGTCTATCATCAGATTTGGAAACACATCATTTAAAAGATTACAGAACAAATACATGGTATTGCACTTTTCCTGGCTCTAAGCTACATAGTACATAACTACATACTGAGTCTTATATTCCCTCCGATCGATATTAGTTTGTCGCTCATTTAGGAAAAAGTAATACTAAATCTGTGACAACTAGTATGCATCAGAGGGAGTAGTTTGGTTTCTGGCTAAAAATATTGGAGTACTGAAAAAAAAACTGAGCAGCTTCAGTCTACATTATTACCAGAGCATGGAAACACAACTACCATTGTTTTTTTTTTCAAATGAGCACTCACCATCACATATTAAACATAAGGCCATAGGCCCGGCTTTATATATAAAGCCACACGGCAACCACAAGGTTCGAATAGCTTACAAACAGGTTCCTGATTTCAACACAACCCAATACTCAAGTCCACATAACATCAGTTCACAGGATACAAGAAGCCACCACCCACATAACAACACGGCACTCTGATAGAAAAGTGATGTGCATGTAACATTATTACCAGAGCAGGCTAAAGGTGCCAAAGCAAAAGCAAAAGCAAAAGCAAAGGATGGTGAAGTCTGAATGTCTGAAGAAAACAAAAGAACAAAGAAACATGATTATATGTTGATGCACATAATATCACCTTTCGGAATCTCCAAGTAGTGTCTTAGTTCAGAAAGAATAAAGAGATAGATTGTTGCCATGAGATGCCGAATAAAGTGAGCAACCCAGAACCAGAGACTTTCATATTTTGTACATGAATCAAGTAGTTTAAAATTCCACACATGCACCTCAGTTTGTAGCATACGATAAAATGGATATACTGTAGGTGAGGGCTAAAATGCAGTTCGGGTACCCAAAAATATAAGTCACACAGTGAGTTGCTACTTTGCAATCAAATAATTTTTCAGAAAGAAAAAGCCATTTACAGGTGAAAGAAGTATATTTGCAGAGTAGATGATTAAAT
>NC_061510.1:356608952-356665707 GCF_022539505.1 Lolium rigidum | reverse complement strand
AGAATAATCAAAAGCGAGAAATCCGAAATGCGAGCTTTCTCCTTAGACCTTTGTACAGGCGGCATGGAGGTACCCCATTGTGACACTTGGTTAAAACATGTGCATTGCAAAGATCCGGTAGTCCAAGCTAATTAGGACAAGGTGCGGGCACTATTAGTATACTATGCATGAGGCTTGCAACTTGTAAGATATAACTTTCATAACTCATATGCTTTATTACTACCGTTGACAAAATTGTTTCATGTTTTCAAAATAAAAGCTCTAGCACAAATATAGCAATCGATGCTTTCCTCTTTGAAGGACCATTCTTTTTTACTTTTATGTTGAGTCAGTTCACCTATCTCTCTCCACCTCAAGAAGCAAACACTTGTGTGAACTGTGCATTGATTCCTACATACTTGCATATTGCACTTGTTATATTACTCTATGTTGACAAATATCCATGAGATATACATGTTATAAGTTGAAAGCAACCGCTGAAACTTCATCTTCCTTTGTGTTGCTTCAATACCTCTACTTTGAATTATTGCTTTATGAGTTAACTCTTATGCAAGACTTATTGATGCTTGTCTTGAAAGTACTATTCATGAAAAGTCTTTGCTTTATGATTCACTTGTTTACTCATGTCATTACCATTGTTTTGATCGCTGCATTCATTACATATGTTTACAATATAGATCAAGTTTATGATGGCATGTCACTTCAGAAATTATCTTTGTTATCGTTTTACCTGCTCGGGACGAGCAGAACTAAGCTTGGGGATGCTGATACGTCTCCGACGTATCGATAATTTCTTGTGTTCCATGCCATATTATTGATGATACCTACATGTTTTATGCACACTTTATGTCATATTCGTGCATTTTACGGAACTAACCTATTAACAAGATGCCGAAGTGCCGGTTCATGTTTTCTCGCTGTTTTTGGTTTCAGAAATCCTAGTAACGAAATATTCTCGGAATCGGACGAAATCAAGACCCGGGTTCCTATTTTCACCGGAAGCATCCGGAACACCGGGAAGGACCGGAGGGGGGCCACGGGCCCCCGGACCATAGGCCGGCGCGGCCCGAGGCCCTGGCCGCGCCGCCATATGGTGTGGCCACCCCTTCGACCCTCTCGCGCCGCCTCTTCGCCTATATAAAGCCTCCGTCGCGAAAACCACGATGCGAAGAACCACGATACGGAAAACCTTCCGGAGCCGCCGCCATCGCGAAGCCAAGATCCGGGGGACAGGAGTCTCTGTTCCGGCCCCTGTCGGAGCGGGGAAGGTGCCCCGGAAGGCTTCTCCATCGACACCGCTGCCATCTCCACCGCCATCTTCATCACCGCTCGCTGCTCCCATGAGGAGGGAGTAGTTCTCCATCGAGGCTCGGGGCTGTACCGGTAGCTATGTGGTTCATCTCTCTCCTATGTACTTCAATACAATAATCTCATGAGCTGCCTTACATGATTGAGATTCATATGATGATGCTTGTAATCTAGATGTCATTATGCTAGTCAAGTGAGTTTTACTTATGTGATCTCCGGAGACTCCTTGTCCCACGTGTGTAAAGGTGACAGTGTGTGCACCGTGTGGGTCTCTGTTGACCGCCAAAACCCACCGCCGGGCAGCGACAGTCAGCACTAGTAGAGCCGGGAAGAGCCTAGAGCTGCGGCTGGCTGAGACCCCTCCGAGCGACGGCCCGCAATGCTCTTCTGGTCACACGCGGCGATGCGAAGTGCAAGGGCGTGCCACCTGACCTATACCTGGTCGGGAAGGTGATGGGGAATGCCTCGCTTAGTTCCCGCATGGCATACACGTAAACGTTAAATACGAGCCTCGATCGGCTCTCGGGTTATCCCGTGAATCGGCTCAAAGAGCCGATCCACCCATGATCCGTGCGGGGTGCACGAATACTTGGTGATCTCGCTTGATCAAGATAAAGCTAATGAGATCTACGACGATTTAGGGTTTTCACCGCATAATCGGATCATCCTACTCCAGGTTGGGCCTCGCGACCACGCACGGTGCTCATAAGCCGATCCTAAACAAGGCCAAAGAACCAACAATGTAGTTGATCCACGGAACATCCTGTTTAGGACTTGCGAACGCCACCCTACGCGCCACTGGATCCTCCCCCTTTGTAGGGCCTAACTATTGCGAGATATTAAACTAATCCTTGCAGAGCAAGGAGCAATCGTAACGGATCAGATCTACTAAACGATGAACAAGCGGGGTGCCGCCCCCATGCACGAGATAGGCATGAGGACGGCTAGATATGCAAGGGTTGCACTACGTAAGCATGTTTATACGAAGAACAATGCTAACCCTAACACATCTATGATAACTACGTTGCCCGCCATCAAAGACGCTTCGATGCGGGCAACGCATGAACAACGTGGAGCTTGTCTTGCCTAGATCGCAAGATGCGATCTAGGCAGCATGTCGCTTACCTGATTGAAACCCTCGAGACGAAGGAGTTGGCGATGCGCCGAGATTGGTTTGTTTTGGGGTGAACGTTGTGTTGTTGTTATTCCATAAACCCTAGGTACATATTTATAGTCCGGGGGACTTTCTAAAGAGGGCGTGCACTAAATCGTGCACGAGTAAGATTCTATCTCTAAACTAAAACACGACCTAATATGTTACAGATACACGGGCAATCAAGCCCAACTTGGTAAAAAGGCCGATTCATGTAATTCTCCACATATATTTCCTTAAGCCCATCTTGACTGCGGCCCACCTCCGACGCGGTCAAATCTTGGTGATAACACATGCCCCCCTGGTTTTGGAATTGGTAATTCCAAAATCACTCTGCTTTCCTTCGTCGGGTCATGTCGTGGCAGAACCGTCGCAGTATCCCTTATGATGATGCCTTGCCTTCTCAACTTCTCCGCGTGACCTGGCAGTTTTTTTTCTTTTTAGGCACCACTTCCTCGGACAACTGCTGTGGCATTGAATTTCCACTATATCCTCCTTTGATTTAACCGCTCCGAACAGTTCTTCTTTGTATCTCCCCCGCATTAGCACTCCAAAAACCCTCCCAGCCACCATGTCTTCCTCCTCCTCTGACCCATCGGATCTTGCCAGCCAATCCTCCACGTCCCGTGAGCCGACGTCGGAGTACGACGCGGCGGCGGTCCACGCGGCCAAAACCCGCCACGCCATTGCGGCGGGGGAGGAATCAGACCACGATTTCTCCATCTGGTCCGAGGACGACCAGTCCTTGACGGACGGGGAGAGCGACCTGCGCTTCCTCGCCGTTGGGGAAACAGAAGAGGAGAGTGACGACGACAGCTTCTCCTGCGACTTCACCTCTTCCGGGAGGAGGAGGAACGAGGAAGGGGAGAAGGAGGACGACGACGAGAGCTCCTCCGACGAGCCGCCGGCCAAGCGGTTCTGCCCTTGGCCGGGCAATCTTAGCGACTTCGACAGCGATGATGACGACGCTGATGAAGAAGATGAAGGCAACGAGGGCCCGGTCGGCGGCCATTGGAGCGACGACGAGCCCGCCGGGAGCAGCGCCGATAGTGGCGACGACGGCGACGACGAGGGCAGTGATGGCCCATAGATAGGACCTCTAGAACAGGGCCAGTAGTAGTAGATGGGGCCGTGGATCCCCTAGTATTTCCCTTTTGAGAGCAATTAGCTCTTTATGTAAGAAATCTCATGAAGAATCTTTCCTCAATCTTGATTTTGCCGATTCCTTTTAATTGAGCCGATTCTCTCTTCTACTGACCTTGCCGATTCGTTCCCTTCGCCAATGCGTGATGAACCGATCGCACCGCATCGGTCCTTTGAAACTCACCCTTCTCTTCTTCAGCTGATGATTCTCTAAATCTGGTGGAAAACGCCGGATTCTCAGGAAAATCTTCGAACTTTTCCAACCAAACCCAATAATCCTTTTCAGTGCCCATCATCGTGAAAAAGGTTGCAATGAAGGATCAGCCGATGGTATCCTCATCGGCTCTTTAAACAGAGTATCCACTAGGCCTGCTGCCCCCCGAGCCTTATTCGAGGCGAGAATGTCAGAGAGAATGCGCCACAGCCGATCTTCTTTCTTCCTCCGACAGCCGATAATCCCCTGTTTCAGCCGAACTAGCCCCCCAAAGATTGGAAATCCTTGACGGAAAAAGGTTCAGGAACCCGGCTCGGCTCGAAGCAACTGGGGAAGTTCTCATTGTTTTTACTCCCTTGAGGCAATAGAAGGCACCGCCGTCGGACTGGATTTGGTGGAGACTCGATAAACATTGCGTAATTCCACTGAAGTCGATGGTTGCGCATCGGCTGTTATATCCTTAAGTCGATGCCTGCTGCATCGGCTATGCTTGAAAATTTTCGAATTTTCACTTTTTGTTTTTACGGCCGACCTGTGCATCGGCCCCCCATATTCCAATACCCATCACCAGAAGATGAGATGCTTCCGTTGCATATCCTCGTATTTTCATATACCTGGGTGCCCCCCGAGCCGATTCTGTCAAGAGAATTGATGGTATCGGCTCGTGTCGGATAACATGTTTGAAACCGAGGCGAGAATGGTGGTTGAGGATAATTTTGGCCGATTGCTTGCAATCGGCCTCCACGCTGCTTGCTCGTTGAAGGTTTTGTAAGTTCCCTTCCTAAGTTTTTTGGGGCCGATCACAAGGATCAGCCTCTCCTGGTTTGCTCATTGGTTTGATCTTGCTACTTGGTCGGGCTGGATAAAACCAACCCGACTTCGACTTGATGCGCTTGCTGTCGTCCACCTTGAGTGCTCCGTAGAGTCGTGGAGCGCTACGCTCCGTCGGCAAGACGAGTACCATGTTTGTGCCAGCCGATGTCTCATCATCGGCTTTCCTCTGTTTAGGGCGCCACTCCATTTTCACGTGGACGACCCTCTTCATCCGGGGTTCGCTGGACCTTTGCGGCCGGATCGGGCCGTGCTTTCCTTAGCGTATGCAGGTACAACCTCTCGGCTTCCTCTAGGCCGCGCAATCGCTGAACCCTGCGCTTTTGAGAACGGCTGAGTCCGTCAGGGCACCACCTTGGCCGGTGGTACCTATCTTCTTCCACTTCTCCCTCGTCTTCTAAATCTTCAAGATCTGCCCAACGAGGTGACTCAGCGCGTTTGCTTTGTGGCGGGAGAGGCCCTAGGCGCTCGAACACGGACACGTTGGCTGCCCCCTTCTTTTTCTGATTGCATTCTGGGCAATTGCCGATTGTGGGCAATCGGCTCATTCCTGAATCCCAGCAGTGTCTGAAGAAGGGGCAGTCCCAATGCCTGGCGTTGTCCTCTTGCTCCCTTGATGCTTCCGTGGCACAGCGCTCGTGCTCCTCCTCATCGCGATCCTGCCGACGATGTCTTCTGGCTTCTCTAGCCAAACGATCTCCTTCATCATCATAGTTGGACCGTCGGCGTTGGTCATACTGACTCACATATTTGTTGAGGAGGTGGTCAGAGAGAGGTCGTTGATATCTTATATTCTTCACTTCTCCCTCTGTGACGTAGCGCTTGCCATCATGATGGAGCCGATCGCGTGGAGCGGCCTCCTCTGTATCTTTGCTATGAGAGCAGCTGCCCTCATCTCCATCTTTGCCAGAGTGGTTCCCAGGTCCTACCATGTTGATGCTGAACGTGGGACCTGGCTGGCAGCCCTCGGGGTAGATGACTTCTACCATGTTAACGGCGGGAAAGGGCTGGGTGTCTACCTTCATGGCGTACTTGGTTGAAAATTAAACGCCCCTTCTCTATCGCCGCTTGGATGTGTTGACGCCACACCCTGCGGTCGTTGGTGGCATGGGAAAGCGAATTGTGGAATTTACGGTACGGCTTTCCGTTTAGCTCTTGCGCCGTGGGGAACTTGAGACCTTCGGGAATCGTCAAGCTGTTTCTCCTTGAGCGGGAGGTCGAAGATTTGTTCGGTCTTGGTCACGTCAAAATCAAATCCCACGGGCGGCCCTGGTGGCTTTACCCATTTGCGGGACACGGGGTTCCTCCCCGAGTCCACTCAGCCACTTGCTACTTCTTGGTCTCCCGCGGGCACTTCACTTTCCTCCGTATCGACCATGACTACTGCACGCTTGAACTTGTCTTGGTACGGATGCGGGTGGCGCTTGTTCATATGCTGATAGTTTCGAACCATGTGCGCCGGCGAGGATAATCTGCTTGGGAGGCCATGTCCTTGAGCTGTGTTGCAAGGCCGGCTACGCCAACTCGATCGCTTCCTTTTCGGTTATACGAACCGAATAACATCGGTTCCTAAGGTTCCTGAAGCGCTGGATGTACTATGTCACCGTTTCTCCGCGCTTCTGACGTAGTTGTGCTAGATCGGCAATGCTAGAATCGGAAGCTTCTGAATGATATTGCATATGGAACTGTTCTTCCAATTGCTTCCAAGACTGGGATGGAGTTTGCTGGCAAAGAGGTATACCATCCAAAAGCCGATCCCGTGAGGGACTGTGAAAAGAGCCTCACGCGTAGTTGATCCGACACCGAAGCCGGTCCTAGTTGCGCCAAATATCGGCCGATGTGCTCGATGGAGCTGGAGCCATCCGATCCACTGAATTTGGAGAAATAGGGAGCCGATATTTAGGTGGCAGCGGGATCATCTCGTACTCATCGGGGTACGGCTTGGAATAGCCGATTGCCCTCCTTTTCGGCATAATGCCGAACTGGTCTCTCAGTATGGTACTGATCTGATCCGCTGTGCTGGCTGCAGGAGATGCGCTCCGAAGATTCGCCGGGGTGGCGTACTTAGCCAGCCATGTTTGCTTTTCCAGCTACGAGCCAAGCTGCGGGAGCTGGGCTCGGGAGTTTCGTCGGGGTGGCGTACTTAGCTAGCCACGTCCGCTTCTCAAGCTCCGTCGGCTGACGTTCCTCCTGTTTGCGCCGGAGTCCACGACGTTGTGGCCTGGTTTGAGAGTGCCCGAGTTGCCACAATCCGGCACATACGTGCACGCGTATCCTTGAGGGATCTCCTTAGGCGCCTCAACCAAGAAGCTGGTAGTCATTAGGGTCACCACCGATCTTGTAGACGACGAATGCCGGTGTAGCCGGCACTTCAGCTGGTGCTGCCAACGCATATGGCAGCGGTGGACGGGACTGGAGTGGCAACTCTCCTTGGTGCGTCCCGAGGGCTGGTCCGGACGGCGAGTGCCGGTGGCTCATGATCTCCTGGATCACGCGCGAGCGAGACGCTCCAACACGTTGACCAAGTTTTCGAGTGGCGGTGTAGCGAGTGAGCCACCAAGTAGTTAATCTCCTGCCGCAGGGCCATGGTGCGTTCGTCCGACGGGGCGGAGAGATCTATCCCATCGAGTGCACCTTGTGGTGAGAATCCCTTCCATCTGATGCCATGGGTACGGGTTCTCTGAAAAGAGCCGATGAGGTCGGCTTCGAGGGTGGCCTTGATCTCGTCATGTTTCTTCTTGAGCTCAGCGGGCAGCTCCTCGTAGGTGACTGGCGTGCCGTCCGTCGCCATCTCAGATGTAGATGGCGATGTGGTTGATGTGATCGTCCCACCGAGCGTGCCAGAATGTGTTGACCGCCAAAACCCACCGCCGGGCGGCGACAGATCAGCACTAGTAGAGCCGGGAAGAGCCTAGAGCTGCGGCTGGCCGAGACCCCTCCGAGCGACGGCCCGCAATGCTCTTCCGGTCACACGCGGCGATGCGAAGTGCAAGGGCGTGCCACCTGACCTATACCTGGTCAGGAAGGTGATGGGGAATGCCTCGCTTAGTTCCTGCATGGCATACACGTAAACGTTAAATACGAGCCTCGATCGGCTCTCAGGTTATCCTGTGAATCGGCTCAAAGAGCCGATCCACCCATGATCCGTGCGGGGTGCACGAATACTTGGTGATCCTGCTTGATCAAGATAAAGCTAATGAGATCTACGACGATTTAGGGTTTTCACCGCATAATCGGATCATCCTACTCCAAGTTGGGCCTCGCGACCACGCACGGTGCTCATAAGCCGATCCTAAACAAGGCCAAAGAACCAACAATGTAGTTGATCCACGGAACATCCTGTTTAGGACTTGCGAACGCCACCCTACGCGCCACTGGATCCTCCCCCCCTTTGTAGGGCCTAACTATTGCGAGATATTAAACTAATCCTTGCGAGCAAGGAGCAATCGTAACGGATCAGATCTACTAAACGATGAACAAGCAGGTGCCGCCCCCATGCACGAGATAGGCATGAGGACGGCTAGATATGCAAGGGTTGCACTACGTAAGCATGTTTATACGAAGAACAATGCTAACCCTAACACATCTATGATAACTACGTTGCCCGCCATCAAAGACGCTTCGGTACGGGCAACGCATGAACAACGTGGAGCTTGTGCTTGCCTAGATCGCAAGATGCGATCTAGGCAGCATGTCGCTACCTGATTGAAACCCTCGAGACGAAGGAGTTGGCGATGCGCCGAGATTGGTTTGTTTTGGGGTGAACGTTGTGTTGTTGTTATTCCATAAACCCTAGGTACATATTTATAGTCCGGGGGACTTTCTAAAGAGGGCGTGCACTAAATCGTGCACGAGTAAGATTCTATCTCTAAACTAAAACACGACCTAATATGTTACAGATACACGGGCAATCAAGCCCAACTTGGTAAAAAGGCCGATTCATGTAATTCTCCACATATATTTCCTTAAGCCCATCTTGACTGCGGCCCACCTCCGACGCGGTCAAATCTTGGTGATAACAGTCTCTTAGGCTATATTTCACAGAATACTTATTCACTGTTGAATGGCATAGTGAGGTGCTTATTTATATCTCTTTATGATTGCAATGTGTTTGTATCACAATTTATCTATGTGCTACTCTAGCAATGTTATTAAAGTAGTTTTATTCCTCCCGCACGTGTGCAAAGGTGACAAGTGTGTGCACCGTGTTAGTACTTGGTTTATGCTATGATCATGATCTCTTGTAGATTGCGAAGTTAACTATTGCTATGATAATATTGATGTGATCTATTCCTCCTACATATGCATGAAGGTGACAGTGTGCATGCTATGCTAGTACTTGGTTTAGTCTTTTGATCTATCTTACACTAAAGGTTACTAAAATATGAGCATTATTGTGGAGCTTGTTAACTCCGGCATTGAGGGTTCGTGTAATCCTACGCAATGTGTTCATCATCCAACAAAAGTGTAGAGTATGCATTTATCTATTCTGTTATGTGATCAATGTTGAGAGTGTCCACTAGTGAAAGTGTAATCCCTAGGCCTTGTTCCTAGATATCGCTATCGCTGTTTGTTTACCGTTTTACTCGCGTTACTACCGTCTGCGTTACTACTGCTTGTTTACTCGTCCCGGGCAAAGCACTTTTCCGGGTGCCGTTGCTACTTGCTTATTCATACCACCTGTATTTCACTATCTCTTCGCCGAACTAGTGCACCTATTAGGTGTGTTGGGGACACAAGAGACTTCTTGCTTTGTGGTTGCGGGGTTGCATGAGAGGGATATCTTTGACCTCTTCCTCCCTGAGATCGATAAACCTTGGGTGATCCACTTAAGGGAAACTTGCTGCTGTTCTACAAACCTCTGCTCTTGGAGGCCCAACACTGTCTACAAGAATAGAAGCTCCCTTAGACATCACTCACCACCATCTATGGGCCACGCGGGCTTGCCGGATCTAGGCCATGCCGTTGATATACCCACAAAGTATACCCACAACAGTAGCCCCCGAAGTTCTCCGAGATTCATCATTCCTCCGACTTCATTCAGCTCGGATCCGAAGAGAATCTTGAAGAGCTTCAAAACTTTTACTTGATTCCGGAGATCCTTCTCCTTCAGATTAGGTATCGCAACGGAGATTCCACTTTTCCCGCGCACAACCTCCTGTTTTCCCGCGCTAATTTTTCGCAGATGCAAATCTTTAACCGGAAATTTCGGAAGCGCATGGTTAAGTTACCTCTACGTCGTTTTACCGCACTTGACCTAAGACACGTGCCATCCATCCAACGGTGCGACCGTTCCGTTTCCACCATCGGATCCGAATCCCGAATCTCCGCGCGTGGCCTATAAATACCCCGCGGCTCGGTAACTCTTCATTCTTTCACCGCTCCTCACCACTTCATCTTCTTCCTCGCGCCGTGCCGCCCGACAGATCTCAACTCCGGCGAGCCTTCCGCGCGGGAGCTTCACGTACCGCCGCCTCAAGCCCCTCCTCCAACCAAGATCGCTATGGTTGACCAGGAAATCAACTCCGCTGCTGATTCATGGTCATCGGAGGCTCGAAGCCGCCAGTTTGTTGACCTCTACTTCGCCGGAACTTCGCCGGACCGTCGCGCCATTGCCGGTACGTGCACCGGACTTGTAGAAGAAGAAGTAGCTGTAGTGTAGATTTTCCGGTTACTCAACTTAGCTCGCATGGGTGCAGCCGGAAGCATGCCTCACGGTTCTCCTCACTGTACTGGTAGTTCTCCGAGTAACCCGGATCCCAGTGCCGTGGAACCGATTTGCCCGGATCCCATTGCGTACCTACCACCATATGTTTCCGACGTTAGACTTGCTCAACCGTTCTCCGCCTCTTCCAGTACTTTACTAGGCCGGATCCCAACAGCCCAAGAGCTCGAAGAGGAGCTACAAGGCCAAGCTAGAATGGCAGCCAAGGTACAAGAGGTGGAAAACAAAAAGGCTTCCAAGGCCCGGAGCCGTGAAGGGGTGCGGGGTCAATGGTGGCCCTGCGAGACAACAGACGCGGAGCTCCGGGAACTCCAAAATGAGGGCATGATCTCCGAACATTGGAGTTTCACGCGCGACTCCGACGTTCTCAAGCCCGACGCGGATGAACGTGTCATGACAAAGGCGTGGGTCGAGCGCGGATTATCGCTCCCCTGCTCGGAATTCTTCCTTTCCGTCCTCGACACGTACGGACTTCAGCCCCACAACATCTGCCCCAACTCCTACCTTCTGCTCTCAAACTTCGCAACTCTTTGCGAGGGGCATCTCGGAATTCGTCCCGACATCAAACTATGGCAATTCTTTTTCCGCGTGAAGAAGGAGACGAAGGACAAGGCCATGCTAAACTGCGGAAGTATGACGTTCATGCTTCGCTCTGGTCGGATGTATCCTCCTCACGACTCCCACGAATCCGTCCGGTATTGGAACGCCGGATGGTTTTATGTGAAGAACGCGCCAGTTCTAGGCGTCCACGACGGACTCCCGCCCTTCAGCAACACGCCTCCGGAAGAATTGGCGAGTTGGAGCTTCATCCCCACACTTGCCCATACACCCATATTGGAGAAGGCCGCGCGGAGGATTTCCTGGTTAGTTCATGATGGACTAACCGGAGCCCAGCTCACCCTCAGCTGGTTCACGCGGAGGATCCAACCTTTGCGCTACAACGCACGTCTGATGTGCGCGTACACTGGGGCTGACGATCTCCTCCGAGTCACCCGTCACGATCTTCCGGCTGACTCCCTCAAGAGGAGGTTCAAAACGTTGGTGAAGATTGCTAGAGGCCAACAGGTCCCGGAACTGGTCAAGGATATCAACACACATGATAAATGTCCTCCGGTAAGCGCTTATACCTTTCGCATTCCTTTATCCTTTCACAATTTTCTAAGTGTTTAACTTGTTTTGCTCACTCTTTTCGCAGCTTGACTCTCTGGCGGAGGAAAACCTGCGCACCATACTCCGAGTTCCCGTTAGCGGTGGATCGGCGGAAGAGGATCCGGAGGACCCTGAAGAGGAAGAGGAACAAGCACCTCGAAAGGCTGCTCCTCGACCTACAAAGCGTTCCCGCGCCAAAGTCTCCGGCTCCGACGCTGGAGGCAGCGGCGAGGCTTCCGCCAAGAAACCCAGAGTGGTTAAACCACCTCCGCTTGATTCCAGGAAGGCGGAACGCCAACGCCTGAAGATGCTTTCGACAGCAGGAAAACCTTCACGCCCCTGCATTCCGGGTGCAACGTAAGTTTCCGAGTAATGTGCGTTATCTATATTGGTGAGCTGTGTTATGCATATTTTCCTTTTACTTGCTCACAGGAATCCGAACCCTACCACCACGCGGACCAACGTTCAGGAGCATATCACTAAGTATATGCAGAAGAAGTCTCCCGCCGTTGGTCCTTTGACGCCAACTCCGCCGAGCGCTCCACAAGCCCCCCTGCAGCCTTCTCCTCCTCCCGCGGACCAGTCTCCAGCTCCTGCCGCTCCCACTCCACCGAAAGTAATTCCGGTCAGCAGCGACAGAGCGGGCGGAGATGATTCCGGCGGCAAGGGTCCCATCAATGATGAATTTGAAGGACGAAGCCAAGGGGAAGCAGAAGAAATCTCCTCCGGCAAAGCTGAAGACACCACGGGCGATATGGTCGTTTTTCCCAAGAACTTTGGAGATCCGGCTGACCTTACCTCCACCCCAAAAGCCTATGCCACAAAGTTTTTTAACAAACTAACGGAGGCAGAGAAATGGGAGCTGGAGCAAGATTTGCTCAATGCTATGCTGAACAACGCCTGGGGCAAACCGGACGTTGAAACGTCGGAGATCCAGGACGCCAAGAAAAACATTGGCCAGTTCTTCGACAAGCTTGTTTGCAAGCAAAAGGTAACTCCCCAGTAGCCCCCAAGTATTTAGGCGGAAACTTTATTAGTTAGCGTCCGAATACTTTTAGAGAACTTAATCTGAAAGGAAATTTTAAAAGTCGTGGTAGCCCCCAAGCATGATGGCGGAAAAAATTTCCAGCCGCCATGCTTTAGAAAGACTTAAACCATGATGGTGGAACTTACTCCGTTTTCTGGCTGTGTTTACAGGAGCAAAAAGCCTTGCACTACGAGTTGCATAAAAATATTGCGCTGCAACGCCGTGTGACCATTAGCCAGGCGGAGAAGATCCAGCGCTTCCAAGCAGAGAATGCGGATTTGAAGAAACAACTGTCAGAAGCCCAAGGTTGGTTTCCGATTACTGACGATTGTGGGTTGTTCCGCATTTTTCCGGACTTGATACTTCATGTAATTATGAGCAGGTGCCTCCTCTTCTCTCGCTGCAGCTTCCTCTGAGTTGGAAACCCTGCGTGCTTCACAGAAAAATCTTGAAGCGAAGCTCGCAGAGGCAGAACAGAAAATTTCTGAGAAGAACTCGGAGCTTGCTCGTAAAGCTGGTGAGTTTGAGCTGAAAAGACAGACTGACAGCGACATCATCCAGAAGCAGCAAAAAGAAATTGGAGGTCTTCGCAAATATATGAAGACAGCAGAGAGCTGCTGGGACTTGCTCAATTCCGACGTCATGGGTGCGTCCTTGAAACTCATATGGCAGCAGACGTGTAACTTGCTGTTTTTAACAAAACTTGTATTTTCCAGATCCGCTTGGATATGATGAGGACCGTCGGAGCCAGTTCTCGCGCGATGACCTGCTACAACTGGCCGGAGAAGACTGCAAGGATCTCATCTCCGCCTCCAGGAAAATCTGTCACAACCTCAACATCAAGAAGAGCCGAACCTGCGAAGTGCGTAAGCTCATCAAGAGGATGGATTTGCTTCCGGAGCTGGTTGTGGATCTGCAATCTTCTTCGGCACGGGGCGCAGCTACCATGTCCTTGGCTATGTGCTTAGCGCATAATCCGAGTTTGGACCTAGACCGGGTGACTTCTGGCGTTCCTCCGGAAGCTGATGTCAATGCACTGCTTGACGCGGTTAGCGGCTATGATACACGCATCGCTCGGAGGATCCACCACGATGAATTCTATGAGAAGGTGGTTCTTCCTGCTGACGAGCCTCTCGAAGCTGAGCTTTTAAAGGATCGTGAAGCGGAAACTAGGCCTGCCCAATCCGGAAGCCAGTATACTTGGACGAGCTCAAAGAACCAAGGTGGCGCTGCTTCTCCGGCTGCAACTGGAGCGGAAGATGATGAAGATGTCTCTTCGCCCGCCAAAGACGCGGAGAAGGAAACTCCAACTGATGCCGGAGGAGCTGATGCCAATGTGGAAACTTCTCCGGCTAAGGAGAAGTAAAAACTTAGTCCTGCGGAAAAAACAATGCATCATTTTGGCCCCAGCGAGGGTTTGTAATAAGACTTTAAATTCTTAAGTAGCTAGGGACGAAACAACTATGCATGGGCGGAAACAACTTATCCTGCTATCCCTTAATATTATTCTGCATGTTTCGTTTTTGTTGGAAAGCAAGTGCTGATGTTGATGTTTTCCGGCTTACTCGCTTGACCTTTCGCGAGCCGGAAGACCTTTAGCCGGAAACACTCGCCTACGGCGACGAAGCCCAACGGCAATCCGTCAATAACCGCGGAAACAAGCCCCCAGCCGAGGTGCCGGAAATCGCTACTAGGAATCCACGAATTCGCAACGAAAACATTTCGACCGTAAAACTTAAGCTTACGTCCCGAGGGACGATTTTTGAAAATCACAACTTTCATACACGCCTAGGCGGAAATATCCAGCTCTGCGGTTTTAGTCGGAAAACATACACGATCTAAAAATGAACAAGTAAAGGAGGTAAATGACTCATAGAGTGAACCAAAAGCTTTATTTCATTGATCATGTATAGTATTGTTACAGGGTATGCAATTCTATGCTAAGTGTGGAAAGGACGTAGGCTGTGCGATGTTCCAGGGCGATCTGTTTCGTCGTAGATGTCCTCCGGATCCTCACGCTTGCGTTTCCGGCGCCAGCTAGCGTGTCATGTCCCTCAGCTCTCGGAAATCAACAAGGTAGTACGATCCATTATGAAGCACTTTGCTAACGACGAAGGGTCCTTCCCATGGAGATTGCAACTTGTGATCTTTCACCTGGCGAAGGCGGAGAACCGGGTCTCCGGCCATGAACGAGCGATTCCGGACTCGACGACTGTGATATCGTCGGAGCTTCTGCTGGTAGATGGCGGAGCGCTGGTTAGCTAAATTCCGAGCTTCTTCGATCAGGTCCACAGAAAGCTGTCTGGCCTCATCAGCTGTTTCTTCATTATAGGCGGAAACTCGCGGCGAATCGTGGATGATGTCGGAGGGAATCACGGCTTCGGATCCGTATACCAGGAAGAATGGGGTAAACCCTGTTGACCTGTTAGGGGTAGTTCGCAAACTCCACAAGACAGCGTCCAGCTCGTCAGCCCAAGCTCCGGCTGCTCGTCGCAGCGGTTCCTCGAGGCGTGGTTTGATTCCTGATAATATTAGACTGTTAGCCCTTTCAACTTGACCATTGGATTGTGGGGGAGCCACAGATGCGAGGTCCAATCGAATCCCCATTGTCTCACAATAATCCTTCAATTCTCCCTGAGCGAAGTTTGTGCCATTATCTGTGATTATGCTGTGTGGGATGCCGAATCTCATCACGAGGCTGCAGACAAATTTTAGTGTCGTAGCACCGTCGGCTTTTCTCACCGGCTTTGCCTCGATCCACTTGCTGAATTTGTCAACAGCGACCAATAGGTATTCAAAACCGCCGGGAGATGATCTTTTTAACTTACCAACCATATCGAGCCCCCGCACCGCAAATGGCCAGGTGATAGGTATGGTCTTCAGCTCTTGGGCTGGAGCGTTTGTTTGAGTAGCGTAGTACTGACAACCTCGGCAGGTCTTGACTATTTTGTCAGCATCTTCTTTAGCTGTGAGCCAGTAAAAGCCTAGACGAAAAGCTTTTGCAACGAGTGACCTGGGAGCGGCATGGTGCCCGCAATCCCCTGCGTGGATTTCTCTGAGGATTTCAATGCCATCTTGATTAGAGACGCATTTGAGAAACACCCCTGTTGCGCTTCGTTTGTAGATCTGCCCATCAACAATTGTGTAGGATCTTGCTCGTCTGATGATCTAGCGCGCGAGGACCTCGTCCTCCGGCAGCTTCTGATCGATGAGGTAGTCCAGGAAAGGCTGCGTCCAAGCCGGAATGATAGCCAACACCTCTTTGGCCGGAGACACTGCCACCTCTGGGTTTTCCGGGTTAGCGCCCTTCACCGAGGGTATCCGTAAATGCTCCAGGAAAATTCCAGGCGGAATTGGCTTCCTGCCGGATCCGAGCTTGGATAGCATATCTGCCGCTGCATTGTCGTCTCTCCGGACATACTTGACTTCGTATCCTAGAAAGCATTTGGCGATCTCGTCAACTTCGTCTCTGTAAGCCGCCATGACGGAATTTCTGGCGTTCCAGGTTCCGGCTACTTGCTGTGCCACCAGGTCAGAGTCTCCGCAACAGATGATGTGCTTGATCCCTATTTCCTTAGCGATGCGCAGTCCGTGTAGTAGAGCCTCGTACTCTGCCATGTTGTTTGTAGCTTCGAAGTGTATCTGCAAAACGTACTGCAGTTCTTCTCCGGTAGGGGACTTCAGGGTGACTCCGGCTCCTGAGCCTTGATGCTGCTTGGATCCATCGAAGTGCATAACCCATGTCTCTGGTTCCGGCTCCAGATTAGCATCCGGAGCTTCTGTCCAATCTGCAATGAAATCCGCCAAGACGTGTGATTTGACCGCAGTCCTGGCTTTGTAGCTGATATCGAAGGCGGATATATCAATGCCCCATTTTGCTATGTGTCCTGTTGCGTCAGCGTTGTTGAGAATCGTTGACAACGGAGCCTTGCTCACGACTGTTACTGGATGTTCTTGCAAGTAGTGTCTCAGCTTCCTACTGCCCAGGAATACTCCGTAGGCTAACTTCTGAAAGTGAGGGTAGCGCTGTTTGGATTCCGTAAGGACCTCGCTGATATAGTAGACTGGCCTTTGGACTCCATATTCGTGACCTTCTTCCTGTCGTTCCACCACGATGACGAGGCTGATGACCCCGTTGGTGGCTGCCGGGTAAAGGAGCATAGGCTCGACTCTCCTGGAGCTGCTAGGATAGGTGGGGAGGTAAGTATCTCCTTCAAACCTTGTAGTGCTGCATCTGCTGCCTCGTCCCAGACAAACTTGTATGTTTTCTTCAATAGCCTGTACAGGGGAAGTGCCTTCTCGCCAAGACGGCTAACAAACCTGCTGATTGCTGCGACACAACCAGTGAGCCGTTGCACATCTTTGAGACAAGTTGGCCTTTTTATGCACAAAATTGCCTTGATCTTTTCCGGGTTCACTTCGATGCCCCTGTTAGAGACAATGAAGCCAAGGAGTTTTCCGGCTGGTACGCCGAAGACACACTTCAGCGGATTCAACATCATCTTGTACCGACGGAGATTCTCAAAGGTTTCTGTGAGGTCGCTGATCAAGTCGGATCCTTTCCGGGTCATGACCGCGAAGTCGTCGACGTAGGCGTGTACGTTCCGGCCGATCTGGTCCTTCAAGCACCGCTGCATCGTACGTTGGTAGGTGGCACCTGCGTTTTTCAAGCCAAAGGGCATAGTAACATAGCAGTAAGTGCCAAACGGGGTGATGAATGAGGTCGCCTTTTGGTCAGACTCCTTCATCCGGATCTGGTGATACCCGGAATACGCATCAAGAAAACACAGAAGTTCCGCCCCTGCTGTCGAATCAATGACTTGGTCAATGCGCGGCAGGGGAAACGGATCCTTCGGGCAATGTTTGTTCAAGCCAGAGTAATCGATGCACATTCTTAGTATTTCAGTGTTCTTTTTGGGTACAAGGGCGGGATTTGCGACCCAATCAGTATGGATTACTTCTATTACAAAACCTGCCTCTAGTAACTTTGCTAATTCCATTCCTATGGCGCGGCGCTTCTTATCTCCAAAGCGTCGCATAGCTTGCTTCACCGGTTTAGCCCCCGGGTTTATGTTGAGGTAGTGCTCGGCGAGTTCCCTTGGTACTCCGGACATGTCGAAGGTTGCCATGCGAAGATATCCATGTTAGCGCGGAGAAACTCGACGAGCGCGTCTTCCTATTTGGGGTCCATGTTGGCTCCGATTGAGACTTGCTTGGTAGCATCATCTTCCTTGAAGTTGACCTTCTTGGTCTCTATCGCGGCCCTGAAGGAGTTTTTCTGTTCGGAGATCTGCTTCTTGGTGGTCTGCATCTCAGTCGGATCCACCGCGGCTCTGTAGCCTTTCAGCTCTTCTCCGGAAATGACAGACTCTGCGAAGGCGGCTTCGCCCAACTCGCACTCGTGAGCCTTTTTGTAGTCTCCGGTTATGGTGATCATACCGTTAGGACCCGGAATTTTGAGCTTGTTGTAGATGTAGCACGCTCTTGCGTGGAACTTGTGGTAGGTGGGCCTGCCGAAGATGACATGGTAGGAGCTCTTGAAGGGAACAACTTCAAACGTGATCTTTTCTTCGCGGAAATTGTGAACATCGCCGAAGGCCACGGGAAGTGTGATGCTGCCGAGGGAGTTCGCCTTCTTACCCGGAACCACGCCGTGAAACTCAGTGTTACTGTGTTTGAGCTATTCCTTGGTGAGGTTCATCCGCTCCAGAGTCTCCAGGTACATGATGTTCAAGCTGGCTCCACCATCCATGAGGCACTTGGAGAAGTCATACCCGTCTATGCGGGGACTTACAACCAAGGCGTAGTATTCTTTTGGCACAATGGCGGGATGATCCTCCCTCGTCAAATGTGCACGGAACTTCCGACCACTCGATATATCGCGGCACAGCCGGAACTCGTGGCGTTAGGATCCGGGTAGCCGACTTTGTAGCGCGGATCGTTGGGGTTCCGAGGAAGGTGTGGTAAGCCCCCACGCTCTTTTTCTCGAAGGGGTTGGATTTACTCGTGGATCCGGCTTTGGGATCCGGCGAGTTATCATCCTCGTCCATCGCCTCGGAACTCGTCCTCCTCCTTGTCTTTGTTCTTGCCCTTGCCTCCTTTGCCACGAGGGCGGTGCTTCCGGCTCGCTTGTATCCTCGCTTCCGGGTCGTTCTTTAGATCGTTGACCCACTTGCAGTTGCGGTTGGTGTGAGTGGACTTCCCTGTAGCCGGATCCAAGTGGGCCAGGCAGGGCATGTCTCTATACTCTTCGTAGGTTTGCGGGGCGCGGGATCCGCCAGCTGTGACCTCAGTGCCATGCTGCTGACCCCTGCCGGCTCCGCCTCCACGGCCGCGCCCTCTTCCGCCTCCTGAACCTCCACGTTGGAACGCCATGGCGACCATGTCGGATCCGCCACTCTTCTGGTCATCAGGGTTTTTGCGTTTATGGCCGCTATTGTTGCCGTTATCACGGTTCTTCTTTTGTTGGTGTAGGGGGATTGCTGTAGCTGCGATATCACCGCTGCGTCATCATCGGCGGCAGTATGGTCGCTGGCAATGGAGATCATCTCATCCAAAGTCAGTTTATTTGCGTTAGCCAAACAAGTGAGCTTATGCCTCAGCAATCCTCCTCTCTGCAGTCCACCAATGAAGGCGTACATGGCAGTGGTGTGGTCGACGTTTTCGCACTCGTTTCTGCATGCCAACCATCGTGTGAGGAAGTTTCTTGAGGATTCTCCCTTCTTCTGGATACAAGCTTGCAAGTCGCTTGCCGTGGCAGGTCTTTTATAGGTGCCCCTGAAGTGTTTCTCGAAAGCGGTCTTCAGGTCAAACCAGCAAAAGATGGAGTTCTTCTCGAGGTCGCTGAGCCAGATCCGGGCTGGACCTACAAGGTACAACTGGAGCATGCGGCAGGCGATATTAGGGGTTCCTCCGGCAAAGGTTACTGCATTATAGTACTCCTCAATCCAGGTATCCGGCCTTTCGGTGCCATCATAATGCTTCAGGTTTCCGGGTAACTTGAGGGAGCTCCTTGGCTTTGGTTCCTCTCGAATCATCCTGCAAAAGCACTTCGGTCCGATGTAGTCGGTTCTGTATTCGTTGAGGCGTTCCCGCGCGTCGCGCGAGCCGTGGCGGGGGGATTGTGAGCGAGAGCGAGATCTCCGGCCGCCGCCTCCGCCTCCACCTCCGCCGCCACCGCTAGGTGGTGGTGAGGGAGATCTGCGAGGGGGCCAATCCGACCTCTTGCTTCCGCCTTCAGATTCTCCCCGGCCCTCCCGGTGCTAGCTTCGGCTTCGGTGGCTGCCTTCGCCGTGGCGCTGGCTGCCCTGGTCGTTCCGGCTCCGGCGGGGCTCCGGGTCACGCTCCTCATTCCGGCTCCTCCTAGGCTCGGGCTCACGATCGTTGTTCTGATTCCGGCGAGGTTCCGGCGTGCGCTCCCTGTTTCTGTTTCTTGAGGGCAGCACGTTGTCGCGGATAACGATTCCACCATGCCCTGAGGCCTGGTGTTTCCGGCTGGACTACGGCGGCGAGGGGGACGCGGGTAACCATTAGGCGGAGGAGAGGGGTTGCGGTACTTGTCCCGTCCAGAGTACATTGCATCCTTTCCCTTTCTCGGATCCGACGGAGGCGTCTTTGATGGTACGGGGATCGGATTTGGGTGTTCTCTGGCTTGCCTTCGCGTTCCGAAGATCCGGTTCGCGATTCGTCATCTCGATGGCGATTGTCGTGGGCGTCCTTCTGCGCAGTGGAGACGCAATGCTCCGGGTTAGATTCCAACTTGCGCGAAGTGTCTGCCTTGCTCTGCTGCATCATTGCTGAAGCAACGAGCGTGCGAACGTAGTCAATGTCGATCTCCTCGTTCTTTTTCTTCAAGATCTCTGCAGCCTTCGTCATATTGTCCTTTGGGGTTGCTAACGGCTGCTGCTCTGTTGGAGTTGCGAAGGTGATCCTGCGAGGAGCTATCAACTCCCACCGGGCCTTTTCGACCTCATGATGAGCTTCCACGACCTTGTCCTCCCAATGCTTTCGGAGTTCCTTGACCTTTGCCAGTCCTTCGTCCACCTCGCGCTCGCGCTGGATGAAATCTTCCACAAAAACTGTGGCGTGTTTCCTTTCTTCCAGCATGGCGGCTGCGGTGTGCTTAAATTTTTTGGCTGTGGCCAGTAACTCCAATCTCTTAGCTTCTAATGCTTCGACGTCTTCGGGAGTGATGGGTTTGTTAAGAATATCCGAGCGATAGACCGCATCCATGCCTGCTTGTGCGACCATATCTTCAGGCGACAGGAGTTCCTTCGACGAAGAATCCTTGCGGGGCCGCTCCCGCGACATTGGAGATCCCTGGTGGGATGGCTGGGGGTCGGATTGGGTGCCTGCCTCTTCTGATCCATGTTCTCCAAGCGCCGCGACAGTCGCGAGTACCTGCTTCGGCTGGGCGGAGTCCACTTCGGGCTGATCACCGTATCCGTATTCCCTCACCTTGCGATCGAACTCTTCAGTGTCCATGGATTGGGTGTCTCCGGAAATTGGGCTTAGGTTGCCCAAGATCGACTCTTCAACCGGATCTCCGCTTTCTCCAACAGCCTCCTGCTGATCCGGAGCAGCGTTGTTTTCCGGGGCCACGACCTGCTCGGGACCAGCTCCGACTTCCTGAGGGGCGGTTCCGGCGGTGTGGGCCAAGAAGTGCACGAAGTGACACCTTTGCTTTTCTAACACCTGGGAGACCCAGGCGGATCTGCATTGGTCTTCCACCGTTATTTCCTGCTCAGGGACGGATTGGGTGGGTTTTGATTTCTCCAGATCTAAGGCGGAATCCTTGCTAGGAAGTTCCAGCGTCTCAGATCGGATCTTCGCGACTGCGTCCTGCTCAGCGGCGGTCGCGTCAGCGCTACTTACCAGTGGGTTTCCGTCGGAATCGACGGTTTCCCCGATGAAGATGTGTATGCCGCCAACCGGGACGATGGAGAGCTTGACGGGGTCGGTTTTAGCCGGAATCCAACACTCATCCGGAGGGACGATCGGCAGATTTCCGGCGTAAAGGACACGCCCCACAGCGATGGTGTCGTCGTAGCTTCCCATGGCGGAACCCTCCCGGTTCCGGCCTCCAGACGCCGCAGGCCCACGGTGGGCGCCAACTGTCGTTGCCTAATCGACGGTACCTCCGAGGAGGGGTCCTCACGAGGGGGAGAAGAAGTAGGGGCCATAGGGCGGAGTGCACACGGGACGGTGGTACGCGAGTTACCCAGCTTCGGAACACCTGCACAATGACAGGGCCTACTGCTGCTTGTTTGGAATTATCTGGGTGCTTTCGCGTTGTTACAATGAGTTGTGGTTGTGCCTCTAGGGCTCCCGGGATCCGGCTTATAAAGGCGCACGGATCTAGGGTTTACATGGAGAGTCCTAGCCGGAATACAAGTTGTCTAACTACGGTACAATGTCTTGCCGTGTACGTCAAGGATCCGCCTTCCTCCAAGTACGTGCTGGATCCGGATACTTCATGGGCCGTCACGGATCCGGCCTCCTTCGTAGGTCGGTAGAGATCCGGCTTCCTGTTCTCGGGCTGGACTTCATCCTTCAGGATCTACAGCAACTGGGCCGCCCGATGGGCCACATGCCTCACCACCATCTATGGGCCACCCGGGCTTGCCGGATCTAGGCCATGCCGTTGATATACCCACAAAGTATACCCACAACACACAACATACTGTTAGATATAAACTGTCTCCTGATCCTAAATTTGCCACATCTCCTTGATACGTCTCTGACGTATCGATAATTTCTGATGTTCCATGCCACATTATTGATGATATCTACATGTTTTATGCATACTTTATGTCATTATTATGCGTTTTCCGGAACTAACCTATTGACGAGATGCCGAAGGGCCAGTTGTTGTTTTCTGCTATTTTTGGTTTGAGAAATCCTAGTAAGGAAATATTCTCGGAATCGGACAAAATCAACGCCCAGCATCTTAGGATCACGCGAAGCTTCCAGAACACCCGAGAGAGGCCAGAGGGGGGCACTGGGCCCCCAGATGACAGGACGGCGCGGCCCTAGGGGGGGGGGCGCCCCCCTAGTGTGTCGTCGCCTCGTCGACCCTCCGACTCCGCCTCTTCGCCTATATAAAGGTCCCTGACCTAAAAACCTCGACACATTCGACGAAACCAGAGAAAACCTTCCAGAGCCGCCGCCATCGCGAAGCCAAGATCTGGGGGACAGGAGTCTCTGTTCCGGCACGCCGCCGGGACGGGGAAGTGCCCCCGGAAGGCTCCTCCATCCACACCACCGCCATCTTCATCAACGCTGCTGTCTCCCATGAGGAGGGAGTAGTTCTCCATCGAGGCTCGGGGCTGTACCGGTAGCTATGTGGTTAATCTCTCTCCTATGTGCTTCAATACAATAATCTCATGAGCTGCCCTACATGATTGAGATTCATATGATGATGCTTGCAATCTAGATGTCATTGTGCTAGTCAAGTGGGTTTTACTTATGTGATCTCCGGAGACTCCTTGTCCCACGTGTGTAAAGGTGACAGTGTGTGCACCATGTGGGTCTCTTAGGCTATATTTCACGGAATACTTATTCACTGTTATGAATGGCATAGTGAAGTGCTTATTTATATCTCTTTATGATTGCAATGTGTTTTGTATCACAATTTATCTGTGTGCTACTCTAGTGATGTTATTAAAGTAGTTTATTCCTCCTGCACGGTGTAATGGTGACAGTGTGTGCATCGTGTAGTACTTGGTGTGGGCTATGATTGTGATCTCTTGTAGACTATGAAGTTAACTATTGCTATGATAGTATTGATGTGATCTATTCCTCCTTTCGTAGTGTGAAGGTGACAGTGTGCATGCTATGTTAGTACTTGGTTTGGTTATATTGATCTGTCATGCACTCTAAGGTTATTTAAATATGAACATTGAATATTGTGGAGCTTGTTAACTCCGGCATTGAGGGTTCGTGTAATCCTACACAGTTAGTGGTGTTCATCATCCAACAAGAGGGTGTAGAGTCAAGCATCTATCTATTTATTCCGTTATGTGATCAATGTTGAGAGTGTCCACTAGTGAAAGTATGATCCCTAGGCCTTGTTCCTAAATACTGCTATCGCTGCTTGTTTACTGTTTACTGCATCTTTACTTCCTGCAATATTAATACCATCAACTGCATGTCAGCAAGCCCTTTTCTGGCGCCGATACTACTACTCATATTCATTCATACCACTTGTATTCACTATCTCTTCGCCGAACTAGTGCACCTATTAGGTGTGTTGGGGACACAAGAGACTTCTTGCTTTGTGGTTGCAGGGTTGCATGAGAGGGATATCTTTGACCTCTTCCTCCCTGAGTTCGATAAACCTTGGGTGATCCACTTAAGGGAAACTTGCTGCTGTTCTACAAACCTCTGCTCTTGGAGGCCCAACACTGTCTACAAGAATAGAAGCACCCGTGGACATCAAGCTATTTTCTGGCGCCGTTGCCGGGGAGGAAAGATAAAAGGCTCTCTTACTCCGGTTCCAGGTAAAGTACTTTTCTGGCGCCATTGTGTGTGTGCTCGAAGCTATTTCCTTTAGATCCTACAATTGCATCTTTTTGTTTCTTGTTTACACTAGTTAGGAATAATGGACAACAATGAGCTTCTTATTCTATTTCCTGATTTAAGAATGGATGGTTTGATGTGAAAATTAAAAAACCTATGGAACATATTAGTATGAACGCTTTGAACACCATTGTTGCTAATGATATGGAAAATTCTAAGCTTGGGGAAGCTGGCTTTGATGAGCATGATCTTTTTAGTCCCCCAAGCATTGAGGAGAAAATTTACTTTGACGATACTTTGCCTCCTATTTATGATGATTATAATGATATTGGTCTTTTAGTACCGCCTATTATGGAGGATAAATTTGATTATGATTACAATATGCCTCCTATATTTGATGATGAGAATAATAATGATAGCTACTTTGTTGAATTTGCTCCCACTACAACTAATAAAATTGATTATGCCTATGTGGAGAGTAATAATTTTATGCATGAGACTCATGATAAGAATGATTTATGTGATAGTTATATTGTTGAGTTTGCTCATGATGCTACTGAAAGTTATTATGAGAGAGGAAAATATGGTTGTAGAAATTTTCATGTTACTAAAATGCCTCTCTATGTGCTGAAATTTTTGAAGCTACACTTGTTCTATCTTCCTATGCTTGTCACTTTGCTCTTCATGAACTTGTTTATTTACAAGATTCCTATGCATAGGAAGCATGTTATACTTAAATGTGTTTTGAATTTTCCTCTTGATGCTCTCTTTTGCTTCAAATACTATTTCTTGCGAGTGCATCATTAAAACTGATGAGCCCATCTTAATGGCTATAAAGAAAGAACTTCTTGGGAGATAACCCATGTGTTTATTTTATTACAGTACTTTTATTTTGTATTTGTGTCTTGGAAGTTGTTACTACTGTAGCAACCTCTCCTTATCTTAGTTTTTTTGCATTGTTGTACCAAGTAAAGTCTTTGATAGTAAGGTTCATACTAGATTTGGATTACTGCGCAGAAACAGATTTCTTTGCTGTCACGAATTTCGACCTGCCTCTCTGTAGGTAGCTCAGAAAAATATGCCAATTTAGGTGCGTGATCCTCAGATATGTACGCAACTTTCATTCAATTTGGGCATTTTCATTTGAGCAAGTCTGGTGCCTCAATAAAATTCGTCTTTACGGACTGTTCTGTTTTGACAGATTCTGCCTTTTATTTCGCATTGCCTCTTTCGCTGTGTTGGATGGATTTCTTTGTTCCATTACCTTCCAGTAGCTTTGTGCAATGTCCAGAAGTGTTAAAAATGATTGTGTCACCTCTGAACATGTGAATTTTTGATTATGTACTAACCGTCTAATGAGTTTGTTTCGAGTTTGGTGTGGAGGAAGTTTTCAAGGGTCAAGAGAGGAGGATGATATACTACGATCAAGGAGAGTGAAAGCTCTAAGCTTGGGGATGCCCCCGTGGTTCATCCCTGCATATTTCAAGAAGACTCAAGCATCTAAGCTTGGGGATGCCCAAGGCATCCCCTTCTTCATCGACAAATTATCAGGTTCCTTCTCTTGAAACTATATTTTTATTCGGTCACATCATATGTACTTTACTTGGAGCGTCTGTTTGTTTTTGTTTTTGTTTTTGTTTGAATAAATTCTTGTGTGGGAGAGAGACACGCTCCGCTGGTTCATATGAACACATGTGTTCTTAGCTTTTAATGTTCATGGCGAAGGTTGAAACTGCTTCGTTCATTGTTATATGGTTGGAAACGGAAAATGCTACATGTAGTAATTGGTAAAATGTATTGGATAATGTGATACTTGGCAATTGTTGTGCTCATGTTTAAGCTCTTGCATCATATACTCTGCACCTATTAATGAAGAAATGCATAGAGCTTGCTAAAATTTGGTTTGCATAATTGGTCTCTCTAAAGTCTAGATAATTTCTAGTATTGAGTTTTGAACAACAAGGAAGACGGTGTAGAGTCTTATAATGTTTACAATATGTCTTTTATGTGAGTTTTGCTGCACCGGTCCATCCTTGTGTTTGTTTCAAATAACCTTGCTAGCCTAAACCTTGTATCGAGAGGGAATACTTCTCATGTATCCAAAATCCTTGAGCCAACCACTATGCCATTTGTGTCCACCATACCTACCTAATACATGGTATTTCTCCGCCATTCCAAAGTAAATTGCTTGAGTGCTACCTTTAAAATTTCCATTCTTTACCTTTGCAATATATAGCTCATGGGACAAATAGCTTAAAAACTATTGTGGTATTGAATATGTACTTATGCACTTTATCTCTTATTAAGTTGTTTGTTGTGCGATAACCATGTTTACGGGGACGCCATCAACTACTCTTTGTTGAATATCATGTGAGTTGCTATGCATGTCCGTCTTGTCCGAAGTAAGGGAGATTTACCACTCATTTAATGGTTAGAGCATGCATAATGTTAGAGAAGAACATTGGGCCGCTAACTAAAGCCATGAATCATGGTGGAAGTTTCAGTTTTGGACATATATCCTCAATCTCATATGAGAACATTAATTGTTGCTAATTGCTTATGCATTAAAGAGGAGTCCATTATCTCGTTGTCTATGTTGTCCCGGTATGGATGTCTAAGTTGAGAATAATCAAAAGCGAGAAATCCAAATGCGAGCTTTCTCCTTAGACCTTTGTACGAGCGGCATAGAGGTACCCCTTTGTGACACTTGGTTAAAACATGTGTATTGCGATGATAATCCCGGTAATCCGAGCTAATTAGGACAAGGTGCGGGCACTATTAGTATACTATGCATGAGGCTTGCAACTTGTAAGATATAATTTACATGATACATATGCTTTATTACTACCATTGACAAAATTGTTTTATGTTTTCAAAACCAAAGCTCTAGCACAAATATAGCAATCAATGCTTCCCTCTGCGAAGGGCCTTTCTTTTACTTTTATGTTGAGTCAGTTCACCTATCTCTCTCCACCTCAAGAAGCAAACACTTGTGTGAACTGTGCATTGATTCCTACATACTTGCATATTGCACTTGTTATATTACTTTACATTGACAATATCCATGAGATATACATGTTATAAGTTGAAAGCAACCGCTGAAACTTAATCTTCCTTTGTGTTGCTTCAATACCTTTACTTTGATTTATTGCTTTATGAGTTAACTCTTATGCAAGACTTATTGATGCTTGTCTTGAAGTACTATTCATGAAAAGTCTTTGCTTTACGATTCATTTGTTTACTCATGTCATTACCATTGTTTTGATCGCTGCATTCATTACATATGCTTACAATAGTATGATCAAGGTTATGATGGCATGTCACTCAAAATTATCTTTGTTATCGTTTACTGCTCGGGACGAGCGAAACTAAGCTTGGGGATGCTGATACGTCTCCGACGTATCGATAATTTCTTATGTTCCATGCCACATTATTGATGATATCTACATGTTTTATGCATACTTTATGTCATTATTATGCGTTTTCCGGAACTAACCTATTGACGAGATGCCGAAGGGCCAGTTGCTGTTTTCTGCTGTTTTTGGTTTTAGAAATCCTAGTAAGGAAATATTCTCGGAATCGGACGAAATCAACGCCCAGCATCTTAGGATCACGTGAAGCTTCCAGAACACCCGAGAGAGGCCAGAGGGGGGCCACTGGGCCCCCAGATGACAGGCCGGCGCGGCCCCAGGGGGCGCGCCCCCCTAGTGTGTTGTCGCCTCGTCGACCCTCCGACTCTGCCTCTTCGCCTATATAAAGGTCCCTGACCTAAAAACCTCGACACGTTCGACGAAACCAGAGAAAACCTTCCAGAGCCGCCGCCATCGCGAAGCCAAGATCTGGGGGACAGGAGTCTCTGTTCCGGCACGCCGCCGGGACGGGGAAGTGCCCCGGAAGGCTCCTCCATCGACACCACCGCCATCTTCATCAACGCTGCTGTCTCCCATGAGGAGGGAGTAGTTCTCCATCGAGGCTCGGGGCTGTACCGGTAGCTATGTGGTTAATCTCTCTCCTATGTGCTTCAATACAATAATCTCATGAGCTGCCTTACATGATTGAGATTCATATGATGATGCTTGCAATCTAGATGTCATTGTGCTAGTCAAGTGGGTTTTACTTATGTGATCTCCGGAGACTCCTTGTCCCACGTGTGTAAAGGTGACAGTGTGTGCACCGTGTGGGTATCTTAGGCTATATTTCACAGAATACTTATTCACTGTTATGAATGGCATAGTGAAGTGCTTATTTATATCTCTTTATGATTGCAATGTGTTTTGTATCACAATTTATCTGTGTGCTACTCTAGTGATGTTATTAAAGTAGTTTATTCCTCCTGCACGGTGTAATGGTGACAGTGTGTGCATCGTGTAGTACTTGGTGTGGGCTATGATTGTGATCTCTTGTAGATTATGAAGTTAACTATTGCTACGATAGTATTGATGTGATCTATTCCTCCTTTCGTAGTGTGAAGGTAACAGTGTGCATGCTATGTTAGTACTTGGTTTGGTTATGTTGATCTGTCATGCACTCTAAGGTTATTTAAATATGAACATTGAATATTGTGGAGCTTGTTAACTCCGGCATTGAGGGTTCGTGTAATCCTACACGATTAGTGGTGCTCATCATCCAACAAGAGGGTGTAGAGTCTAGCATCTATCTATTTATTCTGTTATGTGATCAATGTTGAGAGTGTCCACTAGTGAAAGTATGATCCCTAGGCCTTGTTCCTAAATACTGCTATCGCTGCTTGTTTACTGTTTACTGCATCTTTACTTCCTGCAATATTAATACCATCAACACGTCAGCAAGCACTTTTCTGGCGCCGATACTACTACTCATATTCGTTCATACCACTTGTATTTCACTATCTCTTCGCCGAACTAGTGCACCTATTAGGTGTGTTGGGGACACAAGAAACTTCTTGCTTTGTGGTTGCAGGGTTGCATGAGAGGGATATCTTTGACCTCTTCCTCCCTGAGTTCGATAAACCTTGGGTGATCCACTTAAGGGAAACTTGCTGCTGTTCTACAAACCTCTGCTCTTGGAGGCCCAACACTGTCTACAAGAATAGAAGCACCCGTAGACATCACTCCTATAAACATTAAGGATAAGGATTATGATTTTTCTCTTGATTTGTCTCATATATCTATTGTTGAGAAAACACCTTTTTGTGGTACTGAAAAAGAAAGTGATGTAGAACACATGATTGAGCTATCTACTATGAGTAGCTTGTTTTCTGATGATGTTAAGAAGCGTACTTATTTCGTTGCTAAAATTTTCCCTTTCTCATTAAAGGATGATGCTAAAACTTGGTATAATAGTTTGCCACCTGATTCTATTAATAGTCCAAAAGAATTGCTTGATGTTTTCTTCCGGAAATACTTTCCTGCTAGTGCTCAACATATTGCTTTGCAGAGAATTTATAATTTTGATTAGGAAGATGGAGATAAATTGCCTGAGGCTTGGGCTAGATTTTGCTCTCTTATTAGAGCTCGGCCTGAACATGATTTGGAAAAGCATGATTTACTTGATATATTTTATAGTGGACTAACCATTGAGTCTAGGGCATACCTGTATAGTTGTGCTGGTTGTGTTTTCAGGAAAAGAACTCCAGACGACGTTGAAGAATTATTGGCTAGAATAGGCCAGAATCATGATGATTGGTCTACACCTGAACCAACCCCGACACCGATATTGAAGAAGAGAGGGATGATTAAATTAAATGATGAAGATATGAGGGAAGCCAAGAAATCTCTGAAAGAGAAAGGTATTAAATCCGAAGATGTGAAGAATTTACCTCCCATAGAAGATTTATGCAAGATTACTCCCCCTTCATCCATGATTGAGGTACACTCTCTTGAACGCTTTACTAGGGAAGATATTCCGTATTCAAAACCTCCTGCTCAATGCTTAGATGAGTTTGATAATTATATTGTTAAGCAAAATAATTTTAATATGAGAGTAGAGAATCATTTAATGGAAAATTCTCGAGCTATTAGTGAATTGCATGGTATTGTGGAGAGAACCTCCAATGATGTTAAGATACTTTGTAAACATTTTCATATGGTTCAAACTCAAATTGATCAACTCACTAAAGTGCAAAATGACTTGTTAAAAAATAATTCTAAAGAAAAACATGCTTATGAAGTAACAACTAGAGGCGGTGTTTCTACCTAGGATCCTCTATATCCTGAAGGGCATCCCAAAAGAGTTGAACAAGATTCTCAACGAACTGAAACTAGTGCTCCATCTAAGAAAAAGAAAAAGAAACATAAAGCTGTTGTAGAATCCTCCGAGCACTGTTAATGATCCTAATAGTATTTCTATTTCGATCTCTGAAGCTGAAAGTGGTAATCAACATGATAAAGATAATGATAAGAATGATGCTTCGATAAAGAAGAGGTTGAAGAAGAACACTGAAAAGCATGCTAAAAATAAAAAGTATACTAAAGAAGATTTTATTGCTAAGAAACATGGTAATGAAAGAGAACCTTGGGTTCAAAAGCAAATGCCTTTTCCTGATAAGAAATTAAAATCAAAGGAAGAAGAACATTATAATAAATTTTGCGATTGGATGAAACCTTTATTCCTACAAATCCCTTTGACTGATGCTATTAAATTGCCTCCTTATTCAAAGTATATGAAAGATATTGTCTCTAACAAAAGGAAAATTCCTAATGAGGAGATTTCCACTATGCTTGCTAATTACTCTTTCAATGGTAAGGTTCCAAAGAAGCTTGGCAAACCAGGTATACCGACTATTCCCTGTTAAATTAAGAATAATTATGTTAGAACTACTCTATGTGATTTGGGAGCAGGTGTTAATGTTATGCCTTTTTCTCTTTATAAGAGACTTTATTTAGATAAGTTGATACCAACTGATATATCTTTGCAAACGGATGATAAATCTACTGCTATTCCTGTTGGTATATGTGAGGATGTTCCTGTTCAAGTTACTAATAATTGCTTGATATTAACTGATTTTGTTGTGTTGGAAATGCACGAAGATGATAATATGTCTATTATTCTTGGGAGACCTTTTCTTAACACCGCGAGGGGCTGTTATTGATTGCAATAAAGGAAAAGTTACTTTCAATGTCGATGACAAGGAGCATACCGTTTATTTTCCCAAGAGGATTGATAAAGTATGTGGAGTTAATACAATTTCTAATGTGAGAACCATCAAAGTGGGAACTATTGATTGTCCTATATATGAGCCTAAAGAAGAATATCAAACTCTTGTGATTGGATCCATATCAATACAATACAAGGTAACATGATTGATTTGAGGTTTAATTCTTCTTATGCTATGTAAAATTTATTTGGTGGCAAGACTTGATCAACCTTGTTAACAAATTCATTTTATATGCATAGAGGAGCTAAACAACATCTCTTTCTTCCTCCACTTGATCTACTTGCTGTAGCATTTTTGTTTTGCAAAGTTCTTTAGTTATATAGAGATTTCAAAATCTTTTTCTGCCCAGTAATAATAAATTTAATACCCAGAAATGTGCATTTTTCAAAGTCTTCAAAAATTCACAAAAATTATACCGTTGGTCTTATTTTTCAAAGAGGCACCATGGGATTGATCTCCACTTAGGCCAAAAGCCTAAGCTTGGGGGGAGGTATACCGGCATCACTCATTCTTTGCATATTATAGTTGCTGGATACTTGTACATACTTGTTTAGCTTCTTAAAGTGGTTTTCTAATAAGAGGGAGATGATTTTTGGGGAAGTGCTGATTGAAAACAGATTCTGGACTGATACCAAAAATATTTTCAAAAACAGCCAGAACGTTATTTTGCGAAGCCAATTTTTGTGCATGTTCCCCAGGTTATTATATAACTTTCATTAGTTGAACACTTTTCGAGCTGAGCAGCGGAAGAATTTCTTAAAAATCTATTACTATACTGCTGTCAAGATTGACGAATTTCTGCTGCTTTGTGTTTATGTAACTCTTTTAGTTTTCATCTTCTTGTTTTTGCTTTGTTCCTTTCCTAAAACACAAAAAGACCAAAAATATTTCTATTGTTTCTCTTTACCTTTTGTTTATCTTGGTTTCTTGCTTTTATTTTGCTTTATTTGCTATCGTTGGTTTGCTATAAGATAATCCAAAAAGATTTTGCTTTGTTTGATTGTCTCCTTTTGTTCTTGTCTCTAATTCGAAAACACCAAAAATATTTGTTGTTCTTCTTTGGTTTTGTAAAGTTCATTATGAGTTCAATGGTCTTCGGTGGCTGGAGCGTGGTTTTCATTCCATATTATTCAAGCTACACAAGTGAAAAGGCAATAATGACGATCTATGACAATCCGATTGTGGTGAGAGGCTGGTATGAACTCTATTTGTTTTCATTTTTTTACATATACTCATCCACGTGAGCATGCTTAGTAGGTTCATGTGAGGTATATGTCATTTAAGAAAGTCTAGTAGTTCAAGATCTCTCATGATTAGCTCCAATTTATTAATATGCGTAGCATATCATAAATATTTGCTTGCATTGCTTTATTCATAGATAGGTATGACATTGTGGTATCCTCCTCTGAATAATTCACTTGAATCAACTTGGCACATGCTCACGCATGCATATGACTGAACAAAAAGTCAATTAAGCCTCGATGATTTACTTTACCTCGGAGTTCTTGTATCACTTTTATGCCTCCGTTAATTTATTTTGTCGCAAGCATGATTATGACGGTTACTGCTCTCTTGATTGTCGCTTCCCGGTCTATCGCTAACCTTCACTTGTACTGAGCGGGAACGCTGCTCGTGCTTCCAAACCCCTGAAAACCAAGTTATTCCAAAGTGTCCACCATAAATACCTATGCATGGCATTTCAAACCATTCCAAGTAAATTCTCATGTGCTACCTTCAAACCTTCAAAATGCTTCTCAATTAGTGTCAATGTTTTATAGCTCATGAGGAAATATGTGGTGTTTATCTTTCAATCTTGTCATTTACTCCTGAAAGACTTTCATAATGGACTAGTGGCACATCCGCTTATCCAATAATTTTGCAAAAAGAGCTGGCAACGGCGTTCCCAGCCCCAATTAATCAACTTTCATTAATAATTCTCTTCACATGTTTTGCCCTGATTTATCAGTAAGCAACTTAAATTGCAAATAGACACTCCTCCATGGTATGTGATCGATGGAAGGCACCCGAGGATTCGGTTAGCCATGGCTTGTGTAAGCAAAGGTTGGGGGAGTGTCATCCATAATGAAACTAAAGTACGTGTGTAAACAAAAGAGAAGAGGGATGATTTACCTTGCTTGGTAGAGATAACGTCCTTCATGGGATCCGCTCTTGAAAGTCTGGTTGACGAGGTAGTTAGAGTACCCACTATCATTCGTTGACAACAACAAACACCTCTCAAAATAATTTTATTCCTGTTTTACAAATGAAAAGCTCTAGCACATGTTAATCCCTGCTTCCCTCTGCGAAGGGTCAATCTTTTACTTTTACATTAAGTCTTCATCCTTTCTTTGAGCACTTTCTTGAGAGCACAATTGTCATTCTTAGTATAATATGCTTGTCCCAAAATGTGATTAATTGTGGTATAACTTTGATGATTTTATCTTTGATAATCTCTACTTCCAGTCTTCCCATGAACTTCAAAGGTGCCCGAGCATTTATGTTTTGCTGTAAAAATACGGGCAAGCGAGATACCACTTTATCATATCATTCTATGAACATTGCAATCCTGCTGATAGACATGATTCATGATGCTCATTATTAATTTGTTGGTACCTTTTCCATGATTGACATAGCTATTAGATGATTTTATTTGCATGTACCCTATTATGAATTGCTTAAGTACTTGCCATATCATGAGAATATTTACATCATATGAACAAATGTGTTCGTGAAAGTTCTTTTATCGCACTTAGTTGTTAACTGAATTGCTTGAGGACAAGCAATAACCTAAGCTTGGGGGGAGTTGATACGTCCAAAACGTATCTACTTTCCCGAACACTTTTGCTATTGTTTTGCCTCTAATTTGTGTATTTTGGATGCAACTAACACGGACTAACGCTGTTTTCAGTAGAATTGCTCTGGTGTCTCGTTTTTGTGCAGAAATCCAACTTTTAGGAAAATCCTCGGAATTTATGCAAAAGGTCTTATTTTCCCAGAAGAATTACGGAGCCAGAAGGGCAAGCCAGGTGGAGGCCCGAGGCCCCCACACACTAGGTCGGCGCGGCCCAGGAGGGGGGCGCGCCGCCCTGTTGTGTGGCCGCCTCGGCTGGCCCCCGACGCCCTCCTCTGGACTACTTAACGTCTTCGACCTAAAAACGCACGGGGGTCAGAAAAAATCGCTAGAAGAGATCCAGTACACCGCCACCGTCGCGAAACTTCGTCTCGGGACCAGAAACTCCGTTCTGGCACTCCGCCGGGACGGGGAATTGGAGGAGATCATCGCCATCATCACCACCGACGCCTCTCCATCGACCATCCATGTTTCCCCCATCCATGTGTGAGTAATTCCCCCGCTGTAGGATGAAGGGGATGGTAGGGATTGGATGAGATTGGTCATGTAATAGCATAAGATTGTTAGGGCATAGTGCCTAGTGTCACGTAATTGGTACTTTTATGATATTGTTGCAACTTGTTATGCTTAATGCTTGTCACTAGGGCCCGAGTGCCATGATCTCGGATCTGAACATGTTATCAATTCATGATGATATTCATTGCTTTATGATCTTACCTGCAAGTTGTATACACGTATTGCTTGTCCGGAACCCGAGGCCCCAAAGTGATAGAAATTGGGACAACCGAAGGGGAAGGCGGTGATATGAGGATCACATGTGTTCACGGAGTGTTAATGCTTTGCTCCGGTGCTCTATTAAAAGGAGTACCTTAATTTCCGATAGATTCCCTAGAAGCCCGGCTGCCACCGGCTGGTAGGACAAAAGATGTTGTGCAAGTTTCTCATTGCGAGCACGTACGACTAAATATGGAACACATGCCTATTGATTGATTAGTACTTGGATACCGTTTTATTATTATCTACAAATGCACTGCTTTGATTGTTACATGAGTTTCTCTCATCCATGCAACGCCCGTTCATCCATCCCTGTGCCTACAGTATTTTAATCCTGCTTGTTTACCATAATCACTACTGCTTGTCTTTGTTACTCTCGTTGCTATTATTTCACTATTGCTACTTCTATAAAGCTGTTACCTACTTGATAAACTCTTGCGAGCAAGTACTGTTTCCAGGTGCAGCTGAATTGACAACTCCGCTGTTAAGGCTTTCAAGTATTCTTTGTCTCCCCTTGTGTCGAATCAATAAATTGGGTTTTACTTCCCGCGAAGACTGTTGCGATCCCCTATACTTGTGGGTCATCAAGAGCCTCATCACTATCTTTTATCTTTTTACTATCAAGTAGTGTCATATCATGAGTAGGGAAGTTATCATATAAGATGGTTGCAGTGTGGAAGTATCTCTCTTTACTTGGTTATCTATGTATCCCTTGGTGCGAGTTATCGTTATGGAATATTAATGAGAAGTTTTATCATTTACATATTGCACACCTTATTTTAGTTTGCAATCTCTATTATATGATTGATCTTGTTGTTAGTATTGGTATCACTTTGGGAGCATTGAGTAAATCTATTTGGTTTTGGCAAACTTAGCATTGGTCAATAGCAACAACACTTTGAGTTTAAGTAGAAAAGAGGAAATACATATAGATATGTTATTTCATTATCTTTCTTTCTTGTTAGCTATGAGCTTAGTATTCAGAAGTTAAAATTATTTGTGCTTACAAGAAAGATGCATGATTGTTTCTATCATATGTATATTTGTTTGTTTCCTTCAAATCTTATGCTTGCTAACCAACCTTGCTAGCCAAAGACCTGTACTGAGAGGGAATGCTTCTCGTGCATCCAAACCCTTAAACCAAACCTATGCCATCAGTGTCCACCATAACTACCTACTATGTGGTATTTCCCTGCCATTTCAAGTAAATACTTCATGTGCTACCTTTAAACAATTCAAAAGTTATCATCCCTTATTTGTGTCAATGTTTTATAGCTCATGAGGAAGTATGTGGTGTTTTACCTTTCAGTCTTGTTGGGAAGATTTTCACCAATGGACTAGTGGCACATCCGCTTATCCAATAATTTTGCAAAAAGAGCTGGCAACGGGGTTCCCAGCCCCAATTAATTAACTTTCATTAATAATTCTCTTCACTTGTTTTGCCCTGATTCATCAGTAAGCAACTTAATTTTGCAATAGACACTCCTCCATGGTATGTGAAATGTTGGAAGGCACCCAATGATTCGGTTAGCCATGGCTTGTGAAAGCAAAGGTTGGGAGGAGTGTCATCCTTAAATAAACTAAAGTACATGTGTAAACAAAAGAGAAGATGGATGATCTACCTTGCTGGTAGAGATAACGTCCTTCATGGGAGCCGCTCTTTGGAAGTTTGTTTGGCAAGGGGGTTAGAGTACCCACTACCATTCGTTGACAACAACAAACACCTCTCAAACTTTACTTTTATGCTCTCTATATGATTTCAAAACTTAAAAAGCTCTAGCACATGATTTAATCCCTGCTTCCCTCTGCGAATGGCCTATCTTTTGCTTTATGTTGAGTCAGTAAACCTATTTCCCTCTATCCTAAGCAAGCAATTGAGTTGTTGTGATCCAACCATTTATATTGTGATCCATTTAATCATGTCTTTTATTCTTCCTTGTTTAGTACAAGTTTTATCCGAATGAATATAGCTTTGAAAGTTATCAATGATTATGAGGAAATTATTATGATTGAGTATGCAAGTTTTGCCGTATAATATTTAATATAAGAGCGCTGCTCGACAGATAAGTACAATCTGTTAATTGTTCTTTGACCAAGAACGAAGTTTGCCATCACCAACTATGATTTCCTATGCACCTTTATTTCTGATTTCATTCTACTTGTTTCAAGTTGAATTATATGAGGAAGTTGTTCACTAGAATGTCTTGTGTGAATTAATGTGATGCTTCTTGTCCGTATTTTATTTATCGACTCTTCACTCCATAAACATGTGGTCTTGTTTACTGAGTTCAGTTTCGCTTGGGGACAAGCGAAGTCTAAGCTTGGGGGAGTTGATACGTCCATTTTGCATCACTAATTTATATCATAATTTACTGTTATTCATTGATATATTTCATATTTAGAGATGATACTTATGTTATTTTACCTATTTTGCATGTTTCATGATTATTGGAGAATCACTCACCGGAGTCAGGATTCTGCTGAAAAAGCACCGTCAGAATGCAATATTTATGAAGATCAACAACTGACAGAAATTACACCGAAGGTCTTATTTCTCTAGAAGAAGGAGCCAGCCAAAAGGAGGGGCCGAGGAGGGCCTCCATGGCCCCCCCATAGGCCGGCGCGGGCTCCACCCTGGCCGCGCCGCCTTGTGGGGAGGGGGCCCACAGCCCCCCTCGGCCGCCTCTCTTTCGCGTACTTCATCTACCCGAAAACCTAAGGTACGGGGGATAATCGAGAATAGACACAGCCGCCTCTGCGGGGCGGAAAACACCAGAGAGAAAAGAGCTCACCGGCAGGCTGAAATCCCCGGGGAAATTCCCTCCCGGAGGGGGAAATCGACGCCATCGTCACCGTCATCGAGCTGGACTTCATTGGGATCATCATCACCATCATCTCCACCGCCGACACCATCATCTCCATCGCTGCACCTCGTCTCCGCTGTAACATCTAGGGTTGAATCTTGATAACTTCATAGGGGAAACTCTCCCGGTATTGATTACTCCTTGTTATTGATGCTATTGAGTGAAACCATTGAACCAAGGTTTATGTTCAGATTGTTATTCATCATCATATCACCTCTGATCATGTTCCATATGATGTCTCGTGAGTAGTTCCTTTAGTTCTTGAGGACATGGGTGAAGTCTAAATGTTAGTAGTGAACTATGTTGAGTAATATTTAATGGTTTGATATTTAAGTTGTGGTGTTATTCTTCTAGTGGTGTCATGTGAACTTCGACTACATGATACTTCACCTTTATGGTCCTAGGGGAATGCATCTTGTATTCGTTTGCTAATTGTGGGTTGCCGGAGTGACAACAACCTGAACCCCCGTTGGTATATCGATGCAGGAGGGATAACAGGATCTCAGAGTTTAAGGCTGTGGTTAGATTTATCTTAATTACTTTCTTGTATTTGCGGATGCTTGCAAGGGGTATAATCACAAGTATGTATTAGTCCTAGGAAGGGCGATGCATTAGCATAGGTTCACCCACACAACACTTATCAAAACAATGAAGATTAATCAACTATATGAAGCAAAAGCACTAGACTAAATTCCCGTGTGTCCTCAAGAACGTTTGGTCATCATAAGTAAACAAACCGGCTTGTCCTTTGTGCTAAAAAGGATTGGGCCACTCGCTGCAACTATTACTCTCACATTTTATTTACTTGTACTTTATTTATCTGCTATATCAAAACCCCCTGAATACTTGTCTGTGAGCATTTACAGTGAATCCTTCATCGAAACTGCTTGTCAACACCTTCTGCTCCTCGTTAGGTTCGACACTCTTATTTATCGAAAGTACTACGATACACCCCCTATACTTGTGGGTCATCAATCCCCGTCGCCGCCATCTGACGATCGGGCGGCCTCCTACAATGGGGTCGGGGTGAATGGGGTGGCACACGAGTGGCTCCTAAGGTGGTGGTGGTAGCAGTGCCTCTGGAGTCGCCTTTGTCGGCTCGGGAGGCTAGGGTTACCGTTTCACCGCCATCATCAACCACAGAGACACAACTGAAACCTCTTAACCCACGATATCTGTGAGCAATAAGATAGGGAGATCCTTGAGGCAGTGGTTGAGTTAGTTGCCAAACATATAAGCATAAACGAACTAGAAATTGAATGGAGAAAATGACCAACACCAACCTCACCATCGAGACTCGCGAACAATCCACATGCCTTCCAAGAAACGGACACGAATGATGGTCATAAACGAGAAAAAAAACAACGTGAGCGAATGTATACTTGCAGTGAGCAAGATAGGAAAACGTCGTTATTGGCAACAACACATGTAGAACAGAGAAAGAAAATATCGCATACTATGCAAAGGTAACAAACTAAGAAACACCCACCCACATGAACCAATTAAAAGATCACAAATTGTTAGGAGAGAAGTATAGCAGCCACACAGACACCCTGAAACCCCAGATCCAATTCCGATTGGGCAGCGACAGTACTTTGGCACCATGCCCTTGCTTAAGACGTCGCTTTGGAGCCTACATACCTCCTTCTGTTTTGGTGGTGGTGGCGAGATTTTTTCCGGGTGTTTTGAGGTGGGATGAGCATCTCAGCTAGGGGGGATGCATCGTCGTCCCGGGCAGTGCGAGCTCTAGTGTGAGCTCCTACCTGCCGAAGATAACCTGCTGAAAAAGGGTTATCTTGTCTTCAAGATAGGGTTAATTCATGTTGAATTTTTTAGATGAGGTCATTTTTTGACGTTTACACCTCGATTTCTCTCGAGGAGCACATCAACATGTACTCAGTTGTGTTGGGGGATAACACACGCAACCCTCCTTACTTTGTACTCCTGTTCTTGCAAGACCAGAGAAATGGCTGTAAACGTTGTTGACTGAAATTAGGTGTGTAGCAGACATTCGTCTTCAACACGTTGTTTTTTCTTCTCAACTTTCGCACGCGGGAATGTGGACACGTAGGCACTGAGAATGCTTGCACTTTGCAAATTACAGCATGCGTAAGCAAAGCGCGCATACGCAGCTTTCATTCCACAAGCAACCAACTTTGTAAGGCCAACGGAAATCCACGTCATTAGTTTTACCGCGTAGTCGAATCGAAGAAAAGAAGAAAAAAAAAGGAAAAAAGACAACGACGACGACAAGTCGAACGACACGCGGACGGAGACCCGGCCACCCTAGCTAGTAGAACCCCTGCACCGGCCACCGGCGCTCGCGGTCCGGCAGCCACGACGACCGCTTCTTACCCTTCTCCTCCTTCTTGCCCTCCTCGCCGGCGCCCTCCTCCCCTTCCTTCTCGCCGTCGGAGCTCCTGGAGTCGCCGTCCGACGAGCCGCACCCGCCGGGCACGCCGGACTTGTTCCTGGACCGCACGTACTCGATCAGCCTCCACGCCGCCGGCTTCTTCTGCGGCCGCGGCATCGGCGGCGGCGGCGGGGGCGGGGACGCGACCCGGTACTCCGGCAGCAGCGGGTTCTTGGGGTCGGGGTCCTGCGGGAGGCGCGCCGACTGGGACAGCCGCTCGTACTCCGGCAGCGGCACGATCTCCTGCTCCTCCGACGCGCCGTCCCCCTCCACGCCGCCGTTACCGTTGCCGTTGCCGTTGCCGACGCTGTCCATGAGCAGCAGCTGGTGGTGGCTCTTGGACCTCGGCTTCTGCCACCTGCAGCCGAACCTGCTGCCGCTGCCGTAGTAGCTCCGCTCTTCCTCGTCCTCAGAGTGATCCAGGATGTCCATATTTAACCTCTGCCACACGAGCACGATGCGCTCGTTCTCTCTCTCTCTATATCTCTCTCTTGATCTCGCGTCGGGATTATAAACTTTGCGCAGAGCGAGGAGGCCTATGCGCTACGGGAAGCGGGAGTGTCTGCCAACTGCCCGTGGATGAAGGAAGCAGGCAGCAGGTGCCAGGAAGGACGATAGGGAATTTTCAATAGGCGGGTAGACAAGTTTGACAAGCGTTGCTCGCTCGAGCCTGGCAATGGCGAATCGGGATGGGAGATGGAATTTTTGTACTAATGGAATTATCGCAATTGACTTCTGGAAGTCGGGTCACGTCGTGGCCTCGTGCTCGCCTCGCTCTTAGGATGGGGGTCCCCGCCGCAAAGCATGGCCCGTAGACGGATTTTGACGGCTCTCCAACCGGATAGACACGGTTGCATTTTCATTCCAACTCGACTGCTACCCAACAGAATCATACAACTCTGACTCATTTTTCACCAATCACACACCAGACCCGAGTCTTGATGTGACATCTTTTTAAGGTCACTTATTCATGTTCAAACTTGTCATCATCTACAATATTTGCCTCCACGAATAATTGAGATGGCATCATCTACAATGAGTAATCTTCAGCCCTTCATTCGACACAAGATCATCTTCCCAACGATAATGGTGATGTTGAGAGATTAAACTTCTATAGTTACGGTCTTTCAGGCCTAGCTTCGCAATATCAAATTTGGAATTTCTATCAAGGTCATGAAGAGGAGGATGGTCCTCGCAATTTTTATCCCGGATGATACGTATTTGACAATGGTGGTTCGTATAATTGTCTTCCAGCAACGCTAACAAGGCAGTTCGGTTAATGTTGCTTGAAATATTGGTGTTGGTACTCCTCGCGATGTTGGTTGATTACTTCAATGACTGCATGTGTGCATGTAGCCTTAGTATTGCGGCTCAAATTAAATTATGGGAGAACCTTCATTGATATTTACATGTATTTTCTTTGGTATCTATGGTACGCTGCCCTTACAATAATGCAAGATTATATCATGGAAGAAGAAAGAGTTCGAAGACCTAAAATATTTGCTCGGTTCATTTCGACTTTATTTGTAGTGGCTAGAGATAACTTGTGAGTCTCTACTCTCTACCATGTACTACTCGCTACTATACATGTATCGTGGTATTAATTGTCAAAGAAAACCATGAAAAATCCTATAACACTATTTTCACGCAACAAATATGACTATATATGTTTTTTTTTGCGAAAATGTTCTTGCATGCAGGATATCTATGTAGTCCCCAAAACCCATTGTCTTTAGAGATGCCGCCTCCGGGAGGACTAAAAAGAATATAGTAGTATCGTGATGATACCAATTACACTGAGCCTCTGCTGCACCAAGAAGATGCCTAATTCCATCAAGATGCACACATCCGAAAAATAAAAAAACAAGAGAAAAGGAAGAAAAACACCATGTCATAGTGATCAAATACACTCAACATCAGAACTCTAACCACCACAAAAGATAACACCAAGGCTATAAAAGAGATTATCCAAAAGCAACGTCTCCAAGGACAAAACAACACCTAAGCGTTGTTGTCGCTTGATCGAATATCTTAGGTTTTCACCCTGAAGAAAGTCTAAGTTTTCAAAACAGTCATTTCACCAAAGTCATTGCTAGATACAACTAATAAACGTCACACATTTGGTTTTCGCCAAAAATCTCGACTCGGTACCCAAGTAGCACCAGCAAAAAATGCAGTCCTCTTATGCAGCCACCATCTCTTGTAGGCCGTTGCTGCAACTCATCAAACACCAAACACACATGAGCATATGCATGTCCGGAATGAAGAAGGACATCGCCTCGCCAGCCATAACCGTATAAACTGTGCAACATAGTTTTCATCCCATCCAATACAACCCGCTGCCATAACTTCAAAACCTCCAATCATAGCCACCATGACTTTTACCAGCTCCGTCAGTACCATGCAAATCTATACTTAGACACTCCCATGATATCGATAAGGAAGCGAAGCTTCGCGCCACGCTTGCATTTGGCCGCACTGGCTGAAAATATAGGCTCACACGGCCTAATCATTTCGGATCTAGATGTTCGGGGGTGCCATATACATCCATTAGTGGAGAGACTGGCAGAAAAGACTAAAATTCGCAGCGGCCAAATCGAGGAGGCTAACGTCAAGGAGAGTGACGATTTGGCGCTAGAATAGCACTAGCGTCAATCCACCATTATTAGGTTCACGCGAGCAGTGTGACACGTCTATATATATATAAAGAAGCAATTTATGAAGAAGCGCAGTGGCGGAGTCAGGATTGAAGCAAACCCCGGGCCAAAAACTAAGCGCAAATAAATTTTTTTAAACCCCATATTATAGCACAAAATTTTGATAAGATTTAAAGTTATAATATTAACTCAATTTTTAATAATTTAGAAAGTACAAATGAATTCACAAAAAGGCATGAAATCAATAGAAATAATTGTATCATCCATGTTTGCTACTTCTGAAATCGATATAGAAGGGGTGCCGCAGCTGAGTCATAAGTGAAACCTGGACTAAAGAGGAAGAAGTGAACAGCTGCAACGCTCCATGCTCCAGCACGGAAGCACTCAGCGGCCCCAGCCAGTAGTCACGCGGAGGAGGGTATAGTCCAGGGAGGGCTGGTCAGCGGCGGGCATGGAGTGTGCGGCCCGGGTCAGCTAGCCGGACGACCGATGATGAAGTGGCGGCGCGCGTCCAGCCGCAGCCATCGAGGGGACGAAGCCAGGCGGAGTCGCTCATTTTCCAGATAGTTTCGGCCACGCTAGGTATGTTGGGTCCGAAAATACGGGCAAGTACTGGGCTCTACCCAGGGCCAAATACAAAATCCTTATGGCTAACTGGCCGAAAAATTGCCTGAGCCCCGGGCCATGGCCCTGGTTGCCCGGGGTGTAGCTCCGCCCCTGAAGAAGCGGAAGAAACTTTTTTTGCACACAAAAAATCAATCTCTCCATGTATATCTCCATATACATTTTTTTTTTGCCTACAAGTCATGCCGGTGATGCTTCTTCAATACAAAAAACAAGAATAGATATATATGACCTGCATTATTGTTGATTAGGTGTACACAAAAGTGGAATACTCCATACATAGCAGATTCCAGAGAAGTTCGCATTTTATCCGCACGGTTTCAAAGATATCATTTAAAAGGTTTAATGGTTAGCATTCGCAAAAAAAAAAGGTTTAATGGTTATGAAGCTCTAAAATTCTAAAAGGTATTAGTAACCAAAAGTTCTGAAATTTATCTTTACTTATGTCTATATAGAAGTCTTTAGTGAAAGAATAACACACTCATGATCTAGTCATTCTAGTTTTAAACTCCATACATAGCAGATTCCTATAATTAAGCTGAATATATATACTGTCAATATTATACTGTCAATATAACAGACGACTATCCTCGATCCCGAACTGGTTTCACATGGCGGTCACGGTCTCCCGAGACGCCTCGCTTAGCTAAACCTGCTTTTGGACCAGCAGCGCAGTCCTCAATGCTAATTCGTTGTTACATTACTGTTGTTAGTACCGTGATTGGGATTTACGCGGCGAGTCGGCGTCGGTACATGGACGGCGTGCGCGCAACAAGTGGGCTCATAGGACTGGCAAGTGGGAACATCGATCCATGTTATGGGTGTCTCAATTTTTCAGATACGGACGTATCTAGAGTGAAATGGTGTCTAGATATATCTGAATCTAGAGATATTTATTTCTTGAACAGATGTAGTATCAACTTCGTTCCAAATATAAGATTTTTCAGAAAGCACATATTTTTTTGATAAAGAAAATATGTTAGTATCGAGAGATACCAATTACATTCAATCTCTGCAACAACGCAATACCCGAATAGCATTACCGGTGAACATAGCTTAAAATAGTAAAAAAATCTAACAAATTAAATGTCCCGCTACGGTATTCCAGCTCTAGCAGCAACAATATATTCACCACCAAGACAACAGCTGAATTCCAAACTCTCCAAAAGCGACGCCTCCGAGAAGAAAAGAGTGCATAAGCGTCGCCGTCGTCGTCCGACTAGAAGATCTTAGGTTTTCACCCTAAAGATAGTCTACACTCTCAAAACAATGTCTTCAACAAGGTCAATGCTAGGCCCAACCAATTAAGGCCAGACCTTGGATTTTCACCCTAAAAGGTAAAACTCTAAACTTCACCTGTGTTGCCACCTCCACTTGCATATTGTTAGTGCGAAACCCAGAACACCAAGCAAGTACCTCAACAACACAAAGACTCGAACCTCCATTGTTAGTCCTCCAATACGGCCTTCATGATATTCTCCGCCTCCGATTTACCACGGACCATAATGTCATCTGATGGTAACACAGAAAAGATCTTCGTGCCGCTCCCTCCAGAACCAAACGGTCAGAATAAAGGTATAGGTGCGTACGACCGAATACCAACAATCCAGCAAACTCAAGGCATAAGGTGCACTGTTACATTCGCCGGCAGAGCCTTCCAGAACTCAACACTCCGGACAGATCAAGAAGGACCGGCCTCAGGAAGGTCTTCATCTTCGCACAGGAAGAATCCTAGGACAACCACCTTTATTCAAAACCGCACCAGCAGCCCCGACGCCACCGTTCGGCGGCCGAGGAGGATAGGAACCGACAAAAAGCCGAACAGAGAGCACTCGGCCGCCAGACACAGAGCAGATCATTAGAAGGCAGAGGCACAACCCGAAGCCTAGGCCCAGTCGCGTCGTCGCCACCAGGGCTCCACCTTCAGCTTGAGGAGCCTGAGCGTCGCCCTGGGATCTCGATGCCCATCGCCGCCTTGCCTCGTGGCCAGCCCGGAACGAATCTAGATCAGCTTGCCCCGCACAGACGTCGACAACACCCCTCGTCGCGTCTAGCCGCACCACCGCGCTACCACAGCCTGCTCCTCGCCTCGCCCCCCTCCTCCGCCTCAAGCACACGCGGAGATGGCGCTGCCCCCTCTGCCCATATACCCTTTAATTATCATAATGTACAATTTTCTATACAATTAATATACTCTTTTTACCGGTTTGTAAGCCTATTATATAGAAAAACTTTAACCCCTCGATCCTTAAAATTGTACGAGAAAAGTAACAATATTTATGGTACAAATTTAGTATCACTAGATCCATCTTGAGATGTAGTTTCATATTATACAGATATTATGTCATATATGTTGCTACTTTTTCAATAAAGTTGGTCAAAGATTACAAAATTGACTTACTCTAAAAGCTAGAAGCACACTTAATTATCTAAGAACAAATGGGCTAAAGAGAGTATATGCCACAAAAATCATATCATTGGATTTCGATGGTACAATTTTTCTGACATATATCTTATATTTTACTTTCTAGAGCAAATTAATGGTAACAGTTTTTCTCGAAGAACATAGTAGACTTATAAAGCGTGGATAAAGTACTGCATTTTCAAGTGCATTCCCCGTATAGGACATGGTGTTTTGGCTCCTCTATGCATATTCTTCCATTATTAAAAAATAAAAATGCATTTTATCATATTTAAATATGTTAAAAATCCAAAATAAAATGTTGTGGGCATATCTCCACATTTTATGTTCTCACAAACTTATTTCAGCAAAAGCTGACTTTTTTTGCAACTTGTGTAAAAAGACAAATTTCTTTGCTAAAGTAAATCTTTTTTTGAAACATTTTTTGTCTTTTTCCACAGGGCACATAAAATATCGGTTTTCAACGAATAATTACGTGCGCTCGTATAATATGGAGATATACAAGTATTTATTATTTTTCAGGATTTTCTAATAATTAAAAGTTTGATTTCAATAAAAGGAGCATATACGCAACCAAGATCAGAAGTGCGCCATTGTCACTCCATCCCATTTTGCAGGAACTGGAACTAAAATGTACATAGAAAATAAGTACTCCATTTTGGAGTAATAGGATTAGTGGTGTATTTAGCTCTCTCTTACGGAGTATTATCGATCTATAGCTTCCATGTCCAGGCACGTTCTACACATCATGCTTCGGGCGGCACTAACCGGCCATCACTTGCCAGTCCGTGCACCATTGTCATTTGTACCCGTGTAACGCCCTGAGCTCACCCACAAGCCGTGCCCAGTCACTGCACGACGACCCACCTTCAGCCATGGCAGCACGCGCCGCGACGCCGAGCTCCCGCACCCTCGCCCTCCTAGCCGCCGCCTCATCATCCTCACTGTCACCGACAAGCTTTCCCACGGCGGTCGCCACCGCGTCGGCCGGCACCACTGCCTCCACGTCCTCCTTGCTGGCCACCTCCCTCACCCGGACGCCGACGCGGAGCACGTCCACGAGGAACGCCTCGTTCAGGAACTGCTCGGCGCGCAGCGGCCACGTCGCGAGCGGCACGCCGGCGCAGACGGCGTCCAGCACCGAGTTCCACCCGCAGTGGCTCACAAAGCCGCCCACCGCGCGGTGCGCCAGGATCTCCGCCTGCGGCGCCCACCGCCCGGCCACCACCATGCCGTGCCCGGACGCGCGCTCCTCCATGCCGATACCCTCCGTCGGCGTCGGGATCACCCAGAGGAACGGCACGCCGGACGCGTGCAGCCCGGCGCCCAGCTCCTTGAGCTGGTCCGCGCTCAGGCCGCACGTGCTGCCGAAGCAGGCGTACACCACCGACCCGGCTTCCTGGTCGTCCAGCCACCGCAGGATGGGGTCTCGCTCTGCGCCGGCGGCGGCAGCGGCTTCGCTGCGCGGGGTGCCGGGGCGTCTGGGACCGACGAGGAACACCTTCTTGGAAGAGCCATCGACAGTTCGATAGTATTCGGCGAAGTCGGCCTCGAGCGCCGCGAAGCTGTTGAAGGCGACGGCGTAGCTCTTGGCCTCGGCCGCGCGGAAGAGGGGGAGGTGCGCCAGAGCCTCCTCGTTGACGTGGACCCCGCGGAGGCTCACGGGTACGGGGAAGCCGCCGGGGACGACGGCGGGGTCAGATAAGGCCTCGGGGCCGTGGAGGTGTACCGCGAGCATGGACGCCGCCGCGAATGCCCCGATGGTGTGGAACGTCACGTGCGGGACGCCGCACCGGCGGGCGACGCGGGGCGCCCAGTGGAGCACGGCGTCCGAGACGACGGCCACGGGCCTGTATGTGTTGTTGAGGATGGTCTCCGCGAGAGCCGGCGCCAGTGCGGCCTCCGCGGCGGCGAAGAACGCCGCCGCAGATGCTTCGTCCGGGAGCAGGGAGAAGTCCGCGTGTCCGCCCGGGAAGCGGAGCGGCACCATGCGGACCAGAACGGAGGGCGGCGCGAGGGCCGCGAAGTAGGGCGTGGTGACGATGACCGCGCTGGTGGTGCCATTGCCGCCGCATGTGGCCGCGGCGGCGGCGGCGGCGGCCGCCAGCGGGGCGAAGTGGCTGCGCGCGAGGAACGGCACGAAGACGAGGTGCAGGGGCGCCGCCGCGTCTGGGCGCGAGCGAGACGCGGTAGCGGTTTTGGCCCGCATCGCGTCTGCGGCTATGGGCTGGTTTGGATGCGCGGGGAGTGGGAAATGGCAGCTTACATGGGCTTCTTATTTGGGTGGGCAAGGCTAACGAGAGATCCGTATAGAATTCAGTCCAGGAACTAGGGCTCACGACATACGCGTGCATGGGTTTGTTTCAGGAATTTTTTTTTTTGTTTCAGGAATTCTTGGTCACACACGTTTGTGCGTGATTCGCCTGCTAGTGCTAGTCAACAGGCATATGAAATTAGATCTAACGGTATCTCCAGCGGAGCGATGGAAATGGACATTTTTCGTCCGTTTGCGTCTGCGCGGACAAAAAAAGCCTTCCAGCGGAGCGACGCAAAACGTCCGCAGTGTCCGTCCTGACGCAAACGTGGACCAAATACAGGAATGCGTCTCTGCGACGCGTCCGCGCGTTCGTTTATGTCCGGTTGGGCTGCATGCAGCCCTCTCTCTTTTCCTTTAATCACGCATGCGCTTATTCCTAGCCACACAAACAGAATGTTTCCCTCTCTCCTCTCTAATCACGCATGCGGTCAAATAAATGCGTCTCTGCCGCTGGAGAAAGGACAGACGTATGCGGACAGACGCATGCGGACATGCGGACGTTTTTTTGTGTCCGTGCCCGACGCAAACGGACATAAATATGCGTCGCCCCGCTGGAGATGCCCTAATCATCTTTGTTGTGTTGTTGTGTGAGTGGTGGCTCTTTTTGGATCGAGTCGTGCTACACTCATTGCTCGCAATGAGAGGTATTGTCTTTGTATTTAAACATTTACCTTTTATAAAAGTATGATACGTTCTTGGTATTCTCTGGAAGAAAAAACTAACAATCTGAAAGCAGCTTCTTTTTTAGATGTCACAAATCAGCAAAAGTTGAATCTAATTTTTCCATACGAAACAATCATGCTTGAGATTCCACTATCAGAGAGAACGGAACAGAGCCCTCGGGGCAAAAACAAAACAGATAAAAGGAATGGCTTTCTCTAAGCACCTCCAAATTTGCACCTAGCAATAACAAAAACTAGACCGCAAACATCATCCTGAGCACGAAAGGCTCCAGACTACCATAACCTCCAGCAGCAATGGACAAGGTGGAAACTGCAGCAAGCACCTCCTCTGAAGATACTCCGATTTTCAGTGGTAAATCATCATCCGCCGAACATTCCTGATCAACAGTGCGAAGTGTCGATGTAGCCACAGCTCCTCAATGCGAATCCAACGCTGTGGCCGGAATTTTTTTAAACGAAAAAGTCCACTAATCTATTCATAATCCTAATCCTCAACAACAGTATAAGAAAATCCAAAGAAATAATATTGTAAATAGGTCTTTGCATCACTTAACGACGACTACAAGCACCCGAACGAGCCAAAGGCGAGCCGTCGTTCTTGCCTCACTCTTATAGGAGTCATAAACTTGCCACACTAGAGCTTGTTGTAGTAGAGTTAGGAAGTCGTCGTGCTAAGTGATGTGGGCATTACTTTCAGGTAACCGATATTAGTCTACCTCCTCTGGTCCACCAGGGGCCCATGTTGATCACTCTGGCCCGTGAAGGACCAGTACGTCGGTTGCAGTGGTGAGAATAAGGAAGGAGACGAACCATTGACGGACAAGGAAAGGAGTCATCGTTTAAATGAAAGATAGATTAGATCTTGTTGTAATTTAGTCGGATCTGTGCAGGACTCTCGGGACCTGGCCTCCTATAGAATCGCACATACACTAAACCCTAGTAATCTTGCCTCACGTCGAGACCACCTCCACGAAATCTATCGGCTGCCCCATTGTAATCTTTTTCATCGATAATCAAGATCAGACAAGCAGGAGTAAGGATTTTACCTCATCGAGGGCCCCAAACATGGGTAAAATCCCGCCTTCTGTTCGTTTGGTATCTGATGTCTCATGCTAACCTGCAGGATTCTATCAACCCTAAGCTCCTCATGGTGGGCATTGCCGAAGAGCCCCCTCGACACTAAGCCTCCACGGAACTAGCGCACGAAAGAAGCAACCATCACCAATGAAGAGAAGTGTTGATCAGAAGGAACAAAGAACAAATCCAGCGAGATTCGCTGAAGACAAAACCTCCACACACTCTCCACTGATGCTAGACGCATCACCGTGACATGCGCTATTAGGGAAAAATTTATTCCATCTTCAGAGAGTTGACCACGTCTTTCTGAGTAAGACACAAACCCTAAACAGACAAATAAGAACAACAATAAATGGATCCCTCGCGTCCCCCTCCAGACGACCAACGGGACGAAATCCTTGCCCCGGCACCGCAGCTTCCTTCCCTTCATCCTCCCTTTCTCGTCGCCCCGGAGACGCCACCGGTCAAAGGGCGTGACGCTGGTGAAGGGGCGGCGGGGATTTGAGTTTCTTGCTCCTCGTGCAGTGATAGGTGGAGGAGCACCACTTGGGGCTTGCCAGTGTCGGGGTGGACGTTTGGTGAGCGCCTCATGCATCGATTTGCTCCTGCCGGAGCGGCCTCGAGTAAGTGTGGTGTCGACCGGCGCTTTCCCCTGTGGGGGCCCAAGCATCTGACATGGTGGCCTTTGCAAGGTGAGGGCGGCGCGGTCCCTGGCAGTGGGGGGCGTTGGTCGGTGATGCAGACTATTTCCTCGGTCGCGTGGGTGACATGGAGGTGGTGGAGGGAGCTCGCGTCGCGGTGGTCGTCTCGTCGACCCCGTGTTAGATCTTAAGACGACGGCCTGCTTCCGCGAGGTACCCACCCCAAGGGCCATGGAACTTGGCATCCTCGTTGTTTCCACTGATTTTATTGGGGTGGCGAGTTCGGGGGCTCTGTTCAGGAGAGATGTTTGGCCGCCGGTGGTGGTCACAGTGTTGGTGACGTTTCGGGCACTATCTTCCTCCTTGGAGGCAAAGTTGATCTACATCCCCCTTCCCTCCTTTCTCTGCGCCCGGGTGAAAACCAAAAATCTCCAGATTGATGCTCGAGCGTCGTGCTCTCCTTGGAGGTGCCGCCTTGGGACTGCGGAAGGTGGTGCTGTTGCGTGTGTTTCATGGTTTGCAGGTAGCGGAGTTTCCTGGGATGAAGTGTTGTTGTGTTCGGCTAGTGTTGTAGCGTGTCGGCGGGTTGGCGCCCTAGGCCTGGGCGAGAGGGGAAAGTTTTCCCCTTTCCGGCAACAAGTGGTGCTTCGGCCAGTCAGGACGACATGGATGCCCCTTCTTTTAGTGTCTTCTTCGGCGATCTCCGTCCTGAAGCTGAAGTCTTATGGGTGGTCGGTGCGATGGCCGGTGGCGATGCTCGTGATTTTCCGCATGTGGTGCTCGTTCTTTCTTCTGGTCCTTAGCATGCTGCCCCAGGTGTTTATGTGGGCTTTTAGGATAGCTTCTCTGCCTGCCGACGGTTTGGGACCCTATGATCTAGGGCGAGAAAGTTGGGACATTCTTTAGACGTGGAGGCGAATAACATGTTGGCTGCGATGCGTTAGGACTTGACTATGGCAGGATTCTCTCGTGGTGAGCTTGAGGGTGTTTCCTCTCTTCCGCTATGTTCATTCCGTTAGATGGCGTCATTAAAGACCAAACCGTGCTATTTTGTATTTCTTGTTTGTTTCTTGATGTTTGTAAGTTGTTCTTTTAGCACCTTGTAACTCCAGCGTTGTGTTTTCATTAAGTTAAAGCTAGGTCTTATGTTTAAAAAAATCCTGTCACTCCGACTGTAAAAAGAAACTCATGTCACTCTTCTGTTGCCAATCCGTGTCAGTTTTCTCCACCTAAAATCTTCCGGACACATACACGAGAAGTGCAGCCTCAACTAACGGATGAGAAAAATCCACGTTGCTAGCTACTGTTTCAGTACGGTTGGACCATGTCACCCTGACGACGCAAGATCTGACCAGCGCAACATTCACCTAAATGTTCTGTAGATCTTAAGTAGATTCAGCTGCGTTGCAGGTTGCAACTGGTTGAAAATAATATGTACAGTATAACTAATAGGAAAGCTACATTTGCAATTTATGGAATGCGGCATGTTGTTATCATTGCTGCAAGGGAAAGGGAAACAATAGAAACATGTTGTACTACATGAGTTTGTTGAACGTAGACATCAGATCGGCATGGAACAAATATCTACGGTCCAGAATCCACTGGGTACTTTCCCCTCTCCCCCCTCTCAAGGCGCTACAGTAACCGACTGCTTTGAGAATCCGTCGTTTGTCGCCTCCGTCGCCGGCCCGACCCAGAATCTGCTCCATCGGCGCTGCTGGCCGGAGTAGAGGATGGAGAGGTGCCTGGATATAGTAGCCTAGTTTTTCTTCAAAGCTTACCCTTGTGGAGTATGCGAGTAGGAGGCTGGATCCCCTCGGCCAGATCCAGCCCATCCTCGTCTTCCTCCTTGCGGCTGTTCTTCTCCGGTGGCAGGAGGAGCGGCAGGCGGCGATGAGGAGGCGTGGCATCTCAGCAAATAAGGCCCGCTCTTTTCTCCCTTGTCATCTGATCAGGCTGTGTCGGAGCAGCAGCCAGATTTTGGTGATTCTGCTTCTGGAGGCTCGTCCATGGTGGACGGTTGAAGGAAGGGGAAGATCCAGGGATGGCTTCCTCAATAAGCTCTCCCGGGTTCACCGACGCCGCCATCTTCAACGCCCGCCTCCCCGAGTCCGTGGCAGGCCCTTCGGGTTTGACGGCGGGCCGATCTCTCCGTCGTGGCTTTGGTATGGCCCTGCCACTTCTTCAACCTTGCCTCCTCTTCTTCTCTCCCGAGATCTAGGCGTCATGGTGGCGTCAGGCAAAGGAGGGTGCAGAGTGGTGGTGCTGAGGAGGTGGCACCGGAGTTCTTCAGAAGCATCCTCTTGGAGCACCACATCGGCGGCACACATGCCGGCCGTTATCCATGCCAGTGAAGCCTGGCAAATATTCAACCTCCACCGGAGGCCCCTTCCGAGGTTGGCGGTCGCATCCCACGGCGTCTTTGAAGCAAGTGGTTTAGTCCCCGCTTTGAAGCTCGACGGCGACATGGCTGACCTCCTGCTCGTCGGTGGGGAAAGAAAAGGGCTTGATTGCTTTCTCCTTTCTTTTAGTGAGGCCCTTTCTGCAAATATCAGGGACCTATGTGTAATTTTCTATTTTATGGGGTCCTTTGTAATGTATTGTACACCCACCGTTTATTTTTAATGAAGCTTCTATGCCCTTCGGGGCGCTCCGTGTTCAAAAAAAAAAGATCGGCATGGAACTTCAGAAGTATATATATAGACGCTACATTTATAGACCGAGGAGATGGTTGATTGTGATAGCATGTTTTAGAGCATCTCCAGTCGCGTTCCCAAAGCGACCCTTAAAACGCGTCGGATTGATCGAATGAGACACACCGTGGGACACCGGCGCCTCGTGCTCCATTTGGGGCACGCCCATTCCCAGCCGTGTCCTCTAAAACCACCCCCAAATATAAATTCAAATAGTTCATATTTAAAAGCAAATGTTTCGATCCAAATCATCGCGATCAAAGTACTGGACATGATATTATAGATCATATTATAGACCTGGGTACGAAGTAAACATAACTAGAAGCAGCAGTTCATCGTCGACGAGGACACATCCTGCGTCAACCTCGATGACCTCCTCTGCTTCTCCGGCATCCTGCACCTCGTCTTCCTCCTCGCCGTCCTCCTCATCATCCTCGTCGTCGTCCGCCTCCCCGTCCTCCCCGCCCTCCCCTTCATCCTCGCGTGCTGCCCCCTCTTCCCTGTCCGCTGGCATTTCGTCGAACGAATTACCGGTGGCCTTGAATTGGAGGGTACTCCTGCGACCAGTGAAGGCAACGTCGTTCGCACCGTTGCCTTGCCAACGCTGCTTGTCGTATGTCGGGGAGAACATGACGTTTGGGTTGAAGCTGTCGTGCACCAGAACATCCTCGTTCTACGGTGACAAGCGCGGTGTCAGGCACCTGGGCGTCGCCGATGCGGCCTCGAAGAAATCGGGGGCCGACGGGACGCCACTCCCGCTATGTACGCGCTCATCGAACAACTACATGGGCTCGCGGAAGTTACACTGGCACATGCGGCCAGCACGGCCTTCTGCTGCACAAGCGACGCCACTGTCTTCCTCGCTTGCTCCACCACCCGTCGGTCCCTCCTCTCCGCCACCGACAACCTGCACTACAGGTAGTCTTCCTGCCAACGGTCTTCGGTCCACGACTCCAGCTTCACCTGCTGCATCGGTGCCTTCCGCGGCTTCGCGAAGGGCGCCTTCGGCCCTATCTTTGCTTTCACCTTGCGCGGTGGCTTGGCAGCCGATTTCTTGGACATTTTTGGGAATTCCCGTCGCCATGACTACGATTGGCAACGGTTGTCTGGCTGGGAGAGAGTAGCGGTGGTGGGAGGGAAAAATGAATCAGCGGGAGTGGGGAAAATGAAATATTTGGGTCGGGGAGAGAAATGTTTACTCCATGGGCTTGAGGCGGGAAGTGGCGGGTGGGCACGAAATGGCGCAAGACTAATTAAATTTCCTTCATGTGTCAATGACGCGTTGGGTCCGCCAGCCGCGACACATTTCAGCACTCTGTCCGGCACACCCGCAGCGTCGTTTGTGGACCGGAGATGGTCTTGGGACGTCGGACACCGTATTGGCCCACGCCGGGCAGAAAGACCCTTTGTGGCACGCGACTAGCACTACTAGGAAAAGACCTATAGCTGAATCGTGTACTGCTGGCGCACCAAATAAATGGTGCGCCAGCGATACACGGTTACCCCCGGTGCATCTTTATTTTTATTCGCCTGTGATAGATGCATGTCTGGTTACACACCATGCGGTCACATACCATGGGATGTATCGCTGGCGTACCAATATTTTGCTCCGCCGACAGTGTAATGTGCAGATCCACTTTCTCTCTCTTCTTCTACAACTAACCCTACCACCAGTACCACCACACACTATCCCATCCCCCCTCCCCTACCGCCGCCACACACACGCAACCATGCCCACACGCCATCCTCCCCATTTTTTCTCTGTCTGCCGTGAGAACGAGAGCTCGTCGGCGGGATGCTGCTGCGGAGATTGTCCTCAACACTGCTCAACGCGGCGTGCGTGCTAGCCGCGGCCCCGAAGCACGTAGGTGGTCACCTCGCAGTGGTGTCGGCGGCGGGGCACCGGCAGGGGCCGCCAAATCCTCACCCGCCATGCCGTCTTCATCGAGGAGGATCGGGACTCGCTGCAGGAGGAGGACGTCTTCCGTCGGCTGCTGTTAAGGGCGGGCTAGACTTGGACGCCACCGTGGGGCAATGGCGACGCCCTCGCGGTGGTCAAGCCCGCCCACTTCCGTCTCCTGGTTACGTCACGGCGCCATTTCAGCCTACCCCCGAGGACCTCACGCGGGTCTCTGTGCGTCCCCGCCACCAGCAGCAGCCATCGGCTAGCCATCCAGGGCCATCGCGTCGAGCAGGGATCGCCATCCAGGATCGTCCCGTCCAGGATCCGATTGCTTTTCTAAAATTTTATTAGGGTGTTTTGTGCAAAGTTCATGGCTAGTTGTAATAAAGTTTGTTTCTTTTAACTGGTGCTCTCTGTAAATGTAACGATGAAGGAATAATGGACAGGCACGTGGTGGGGTGATGGGGCGGTGGTGGGTGGGCCTTTTTTTTTTGTTCCGTATTCGTACTACTGCCGGCCAACACATCAAGTGCGCCGGTGCTATATGGATGTACTCCTGGCGAATGGTTTACTACGCCGGCCGGAGGTAGGCAAATATCACCGGCAACACTAGCAGGCTCTGGTGTGCCGGGAATAAGCTAATTTGATGCGCCAATAGTAGGGGTTTTCCTAGTAATATAGGGCCGGTTATATATCCGGCGCGCCACAAAAAGTTTTGGGGTGCTTTAGGGATGCGACTGGAGATTCTCTTAATCGCTAGAGTAGAAAAGATCTAGCTAATCCCTCCGTTCTAATTGTAAGACGTATAATAAGTGGAAGTCTTTAAAGTTTGATCGGAAATCCGCTTTTTTTATAATTTTGACCTAGTATTTGATCATATGAATTTAATCACCACAATACCAAATAAAATAAGTAGATCCACCGCGAGTGTTTCGTAATATATTTATTCAATATATTTTAGATGTTTGAATTTCTCTTCTATATATATGATTAAACTAAGAAAATTTTAACTTTTGATAAAACTTATGATAGCTATATTCTAGAATGGATGGCGGTGAGAATTGAAGTTGTACTCGGAGAAGGATCGAGACCAACCAAGGTGCCACTACTCGAGTACTTAAGGATTAGGAGCCCCAATAGGGAAGGACAAGTTAGTCTAGTAGAAGACAAGCGAGTTGATTCAGATTGCAAAAGTCACATATTGATAAACAAAAAAATGCAGATCTCGGCAAGTCTTAGCTCTAATCTACTTAGCAAGATCTACTCCCATTGGAATAGGTCAATGCTCCATTTGACATTTTTTCAAGATCAGCCCCATCCATAGTCGTTCGTCTAAGAGCATCATTAGCAGTGCCCTCAAACTGGTAACCTTAAAGCCAGTTTGAGGGCCGAGAAAACGCGAATTTGAAGGTCCAAATTAAATGGCCGGCGCAGATCAGGGCCCTCAAACTATTTGAGGGCACTCATCTGCGCGCTGGCCTTCAATCCTTCAAAACAAGATTTCCTCAAAAATGACAGCAACATACAATATTTGCAAATGGATATTAGCAAAACACAATCATGAAACACACATATCATATCATGAAACAAACTTGCAAATGATTATAAATGATGTGTGGTTCATAGTTTTA
>NC_061510.1:356581799-356608852 GCF_022539505.1 Lolium rigidum | reverse complement strand
CACATAATCAACATTTTGTCCTTGCAAAAGATCATCATCACCACCACATCGGTGACTCAAGCGAAGTTGTCCACACCTCCGTTGCCACCACCACTCATCGGATACTCACCTCGGAGAGTAGACGACGCACCACCACCACGCAGTAGCCTCTTCCTCTCCGTGATGTCCGACTTGGTCTCCTTCCATCACGCCAATTGGTCTTCATCCATGTCCTTTTTAGACACCATCATGTGCTCCCTCTCCTCGGCCATGATCTCTTTCCATGCCTTTGCTTCCTTGAGCTTGATCATCCTCTCCTCCAATTCGGCCTTCCGGTTGGCATCTGCCCGCCTAGCTTCCAACTGTGCAAGCTTCACCTCTTTCTTTCTCTCGGTGATAATGAGTTTTGTCTCCAATGCCTTCAATGTCAATGTCTCCTTTGTATTGATCATTTGATCAAGCTTGTCCTTCAAGCTTGATGCATCCGCTTCCAACTTCATCCTTTCCTTGGCCTTCTTGGATCCCTCGGGCTTGCCATGGTTCCTCCCTTCATCCTCACTATCTTTCATATTGAGCATATCTGATTTCTTGGGGTTAGATTCTTGATCCCTTACTTTCCACTTGTCAAGATCTTTAAGCAATGCCCAACAGTGCTTGAAGAAAATGTTTTCCCTTGGAACCAGCCATGTCCTTGACCGCAAGTCCCTGTATGTCTCCTACAATATGCATAATCGGAAGCATAGCATGATCACAACCGTGCATAATGTAAAAATAGGCATGAACCAAAGAGTGATGTTGATTATACTCACATAGTCACTGTCAACGGTGCCACTTGGTGGAGCGTTAATCACTTGGTCCATAGCCGCACTCCAACGAGCACAAGCGGGCTTTATCACCTCCCTCCGTCCTTGAAGTGGCCGGTAAGAACGATGGACCAAGCGGCCGGTCTTGGACTTGAGCTTGCAATACTTGTCCTCGATCTGTTGCCAATAGCGTTTCCCGGTTTGATCCGTGCCATGAACCGCAACCATCCCAACTTCGGGCCAAGCACGAACCAAAAGAACATCTTCAACCTTGGTGTAGTTCGACGATCGGATTATGAGACGGCGAGCACCCTCTTCCTCTTGAGCGGTTTGGAATGCCGCCTCATTAATCTCGGCCACCTCTTCCTCCTCCGCACTCGCCTCCTCCTCATCTTCTTCCCCACCTTCAAAGTCAAACGAATTGAGGGGAGGAGCCACAATGTTCACCTCGCCATCGTTGAGTAGTCCCATGTAAGAAGCAGTTGGGGCCGACATTTCGTCGAGCACCTCAATGGCACTTGGTGGTGGAGGGACGAAGACATGCGGAGGAGTGTCCTTCTTGCGGCTGGCCGACTTCTTCGCTCGGGCCTTCTTTGGCCCCAAGGAGGGAACTGGTTTGCTCCTCTTCGGGGCGGGTGGTGGGGTAGGGACGCTCGGGGCGGGGGAGATGACGGTAGTGGGGAATGTGAGGACGTGCGCCCGCTTCCTCTTCATGCCGACATGCATGGAGGCCACCATACCGGCCACCACGGTGGCGCTCGGGGCCGGGGCGGGGGCGGGAGGTGGCTGCGCGGGGCCGCTCGAGCCGCGGCCGGGCGCAGGATTCGGCGGCGGGACGGGGCACGGTGGGGCCTCCATGGCCGGCGGCGGGCCATAATTTAAATCTTTATTTTTACATAAACAAACTTATATGTTGAATCTCCTTATTTTTTGTTTTTGCGAAGCATAGGACTTTCCTGTTTTGGAGTGGGCTGAAATTGTACGAGTCAAAAGGCGTCCAACATGATAGTTCGAAGGCCCAGATGGCTAGATGTAGTCCCAGTTGAAATATTTGTCACTCCCTTTTTTTAGCGCAATAGTTTTACCAATCCTCTTTGGAATCAGAGAAGGGAATGATACTTTAAATCATGAAGGTTACAATCCTCTTTCTACAAAGGTTGTATTTCTAGATAGTACGGTGGATTCGAATCTGTCGTGGTTCAGGCAGCTCAGGTAAGCCTTCTTGCACTGGTTAGTGAAAGTTGTGTATAGCAAGGTCAAGACATGTGACTCGGTGTAATGAATCTATTTGAATCATGCTGTGGGTTCAATATGATAGTTCTCTAACACGTCAGCGAAAATACAATTTTTTTCTAAAACGGAAATGCAAATTAAGATGAACACAAACATCAGTTATCATCATAGCTGATCATACATACATACTTGCTAAGAGCAAAAGCTTGCCACAGTTTTACCACCCATACAATTAATTAGCAGTTCAGATAAGATAACCATATATAACTATAACTACAAATGCATTTACTAAGGGCTCATGGGACAACAGAATTAGACAACCACAAATTTCATGACCAGCATGTCGCAGCGGTATCGAAATATCTTTACCTTCAACTTTGATCCAATGCGAAGATTGACACCATCAATGAACTTTTTCCACCTAGAAGTAACAACCAAGCGGCCATCTGTGGGACTGACGGGTACCGTCCCTCCACGGTGAGACCTTCACTCTTCATGACAGGGATATCTTGCCCCTTCGGCCGGCATTGAGATTCTTGGAGATACGTTTTAGGCAATTTCTGATTCAAAGCAAGAGATACCACCAAAAATTAGTCAATGACACTAATGCACTGAACCATGTGAGACTTTGAGCAGAGAAGACATCAAGATAAGAGAAGTTCTGCTGTCATATACTCACGAACATAGCCTTCAGATGCGTCCTGGTCACCACACGAGTGGCTACAGTAATGAGCTCGGACCTCAGTGATCTGACTGGGGAAGGTGCAGGAGCCTGGGCTAGTATACGAGCTGGTGCTGATGCAAGAGACTGCTGAGAATGTGCAATAAACGGTGCCTCTAGAGGAACCAGTGCTGATGCAGGAGCCTGCTGGGCAGGTGTAGTATACGGGACCTCTACAGGAACCGATGCTGGTGTAGGGGCTGCTGGGTAGATGCAGTAAACGGTGCTGGTACAGGAACCGGTGCTGATGCAGGAGACTGGGAAGTCGGTGCCAGTGCTGGTGTCGGTGCCCTTAGTGACATCCGTCAGGGGATCTGCAGTTTTGATCATGTTAAATCCAGCTAGCTAGAACAGAGAGAATAGTTTAGAACAACTGCTTGGAATGTAGTAATCAAAGGATATGAGTACAAGAAAAATTACATATTATATATTTGGAAGTGTCTCCAACTCTGTAAGAAGTTACATATATCTGCCCTTTTGAGTTTCTGATCCTCAGCTCGTCACCCTTCTTCAGACCGTAGTCAAAAGCGAACTTTCTCCAGTCATGTCCATACAAATATGTGATGGCCTGCGTCTTGTATACATACACGTCATAGACCGTTTAGGTGTTCATAAATTTTCCATTGCCATGCATAGTGGAAGACCCTTCATGCGGACACATCTGGTTAATCATTGGACGAAGTTCACAAGGTACAGTCTGCATGTCAAAATTGATACTAATGTAAGAAGCAGGAAGACTAAAAATAAGACTTTACTATATGCCAATTTATGCTAAACCACTGAGAATACATACATGTAACTCTATGAAGGAGTTATTGCAAAGGTAGATAGAGCCATAAGAGTTGTTATACATGAGGTATGTACATGGGCCCACCATATTCCCGCAAGCTCGGCATCAGGATGGTGAAGGAAACATGGGAGGTACTACTGGTGCGTAGCGCTGAATGTAAGTGGAAGAATTAGGTTGTGGAGCATAGTTCAGAGTTCAGAGCAATGCAAATGTTGACATAAGAAACCAACAGAACTCAAGGAAGTGCATAACACTATGTTACAAACTGAAGAGTAAAAATTTAGTGTATGATGAATATAAGCAAACTAATTTGGTGTTTCTAAATTCCAAAAAACCATTAGACAGAGCCGGTCATAATATCAGACAAAAATCATGGCATATATATGTGGTTTAAGAAAATATAACCGAACCCTTGGATGGTTACGCCCCAGCTGGTGCTTGGACTTGAGCTTATATACGCATCCAGAAGGTGGGGCTGACAGTAACTTGTTGGCAGCCTCTGCATATGCCTCATCAGCAACAGTTGCAATCCTTTTGACCAATGAACCCTTGGATGGTTACGGATCGAGGACTTTCCTTTTGGTCGGAAGGCTAGAGGAGAATACAGTGAGCCATCGTGGCGTTTGGGGAGCATTATGCGTCCACACCTCTCATGCGGATATTAGCATCCGTAAGGGTCTGGACTTTGGGGTATATTATCGTCTCCGCGTCTCCTTGGTTATTTCAATATCCCAGCTCTGTACTTATGCACTTTACTTTGTGATAGCCTTTGTGCTTGAAGTTTTTACCTCTTGCTATCACGTAGTTGCTTGTCTTGCTTAGTATAAGTTGTTGATGCACATAGGTGAACCCTAGTTGATATAGGTCCTATGCTTGACAAATTAAATGCTAATTTTATTACGCAATTGTTAATCCCATCGCGTAGAGTCTTAAATCGCCTATTCAACCCCCTCTCTTTAGGCGACAACCGTATCCTTTCATCCTCGGGTATGAAACTTTACTACACACATACCCGATGGATACCCGTACCCATTTGGTACCCAACAGGTAGATTAAATCGTAAACAAGTTATTTAAAATTTAAATTCTTTGATTGAATATTTGATAAAAAAGACCAATTATCTTAACTCAATAACTGGTAGTTGAGTGTATGAAAATTATCAAAATTTAGAAATCACAATCACATACTTATAACTCATAAGTCAACAAGAGTATTCGAGCCATTCCAGACTGACAATTGATATCAACTTAACATAGGTTCACAAACGTACATGACATTTTAGCTCATAGACCCAAATGCACGTATTATGAAAATGCATTTTAAATATATTTCAATATGTTTAAAAATTCTAAAAAGAAATCCTAGATATACATTCGGACATACTATATTCATACAAAAAAAATTGCAGGAAAAATATATTTTTTCTGGGTTGTATAAAAATGACAAATAAATATCTTGTGAGATGCCATTTTGGAGCATCGAAAATAGTTTTTTTTCACACAAGTCAAAAAATATCATTCTTTCGCGAAATTTGTGTGCTGGTGTACATACCAGATTTTTTTTTCAGATTTTTCGAGCATTTTGAAATATGTTTTCTGAATAATGGATGTATCTACACCTATGTGTTAAAGTGCATTTCCCTTCACAAAGCCAATAAGTGGCCTATTTAACTGCATATGTCCCAATATTAGAATAAATTGCTAGGGTATGAGTTGAGTAAAATTGCCATCCTTACACAACACCGGAATATTGTTCTTGAACCATAATACTCCATCCATTCACAATTATCTCGCGTTCTAGGTTTAGTCAAAGTCAACATTTGTAAGATTTGGTTAAGAATAGAACAAAAGATATTAACATTCATAATATCAAATACATATAATTTGAAACTATACTTTATGATGATTCTAATACAATAGATTTTATATTGTAGATCTTGATATTTTTTCTAAATATTCGATCAAACTTCACAAAGTTTGACTTTGACAAACCTAAAACGCTAGGTAATTATGAACGGGGGAAGTAGTACGAAGAGGTAATCAAAGGAGGAGAGGATCGATCGTACCACGTAGAACGGGTGAGCAGAGGCGGCCAACCACAGCCCTTGTCTGTCTACTTTCTAGTAAGTGGTGAACACATAGTGCCTCTTGCATAGTATTTTTTTTTTGAGAGATCTTGCATGTAGTTAGGTGAAGATGGCGATCACAAGTTCCGAATGGTGGTTGATTTTTTCTCTAGACAGCTTTCAGATCTCGTTACCTGACGTTCTCGTTGCGCCAGTCCACCATTGTTTACCGCCGCGCGTCCCCATCCCTGACCGAATCCTACCCGTCAGTTCAGAGCAGAAACCGTGATTTGAAATCGCAGACGTCGAGATGTCACCGCTGCCGGTAGCGCGACGGACAGGTCAGAGATGCCGGCATCAGCCCGGCGAGTCTACGAAGCAGCCTCCTCCGTCGCCCATCTCTACATAAATTAGGAAGCCCACGAGAAATCGACCTCTCCAATGGCGATGGCGTGCTCCGCGAAACCCCTCCTCATCGCAAGCGCGTGATTCCATCACACGTCGTCGTTGCCTTCCCTCTGTCTGGTGTTTATTGTTGCGTCTCCTAGAGGGCTGGAGCTGTAGGAGAACAGAACAGTCCAGTCCAACTCTCCTCGACATTTCTCCTCTCATCCTAACACCGGCGCCGTCCAGTTCTTGCCTGCAGCCGCTGCCTGGTATGCATGATTTCCTTTTTTTTTTTTTTCCTTTCTTGTTCTTGTAATATCTGGCTGGATTGGTATCGGCCTCGGGGATCCTTGCTCTGATGATGTTATATTCCTCTCGTGATTGCCAAATCTTGGAGTTCTTGTGTCTGCGAAACCATCCACCTAAAAATCATGTTCTGTTCATGTCGAAATCTTGCTTTTCTCTTTACTGTTACTCTGCAACTATAAAGTATGAACAATAGAGATTCGCCTGTGTGGCGGTGATAATCTTTTGCATGCCCTGGTCAAGTGCTGTTGTAGTAGTAGTAGTAGAAAATATATTACATCCTGTTTACTTTCCCTGTTTCTGTTAGCGATATTCAGCAGTCGAACTTCTTGTTAAACAAGTGAACCGTAGACTTTCAGAGATTCCGAAATCATGCCTCCACACGATTTCTGCCAACATGAGCCATCTAGAAGATGGTAAAATTGTTAATGTGTTGAAGCCTTCATCTTCCACAACCTTGCCCCTCTAAAGTAAAAGCTGGAGTAACAGTTACCAAGTACAAGTTGAACAGTATGGGCTGATGTTAATGGCCGCTCCAATAATTAATTAGTATATCAAAACCGTCCCACTCTCTGTTCTCTAGTCAGCTACCAATACAAAACGTACAACAAATCATGCTGCGATCCACCTATGGTGGCAGCATGTGAAACAGAACATTGCGATCGTTTGTAGCTAGAGAAGATCGCAGATCTATGAAGGTGCTGTGCTTGTTCCTGTAATGAATCACGTGTGCCTGCGTTTTCTGGTCTGCTGGAGAAGTTGGTGATTAACTGGGCCGTTACAGTCATAGGGTTTGGCATACTGAACTGATACACTGACCCTAGCAAACAGGGGGAAGAGATAAAACCCTGTCGTTTTCGCCGACAGAAACAATTGAAAATGCTTGAAAATTTGATCCTCTTATTTATGTACTCGTGGTCCATAATTCTTTCAGACTTATTAACAATCCAATTTATTTTGAAACAAGAAAAATCGGCACAAGAAAATTGCTTTTTTTTTTTGCTTTTTTGTGTGCTGAATAGAGGATCAAGGTCCCTCCTACTAACTGGATTAAAAGAAGAATTTTTGCTGATTTATTTATTGCTATATCCAATTTATTGAATTTATACACCATTTAATTGATATCATTTAGCAAATGTTGCTCCTATTATATTATGTTTACTTTTCTTCTAACCGTTGTAATACGAAAAAAACAGAAATAACATGAGCTCTGCATGACTAATATAACATGCAAGCTAATTTAGCAGATTTAACATTTTGTTGTGCTTCAGTATATACATGCATGTACTATTTAAAATCTCTGTATGTGGACATCTGAATCATCTATCGTACAAATGTTACACATGTTTACCTAAATTTGATCCACATCTTTAATTTATTGAAGGGGCGAGCCTCAGTGAGTTGGAGAAATCATGTTTCGCAGAAAGCAAACCTCTCATTTCAATTCAGATGACGCTGACCAGAGACAAGCAAAGGTATTTTTGAGATTTTTTTCATCCTTAGAATAATTTGTGGAACTATTAGCATGCAAAGTAGTGGTTACTGCAATATTGCTACCCCAAAAAAGAAGAGAAATTATAAAAGTTTCAGCGAAACAGCTTATATTTTTCTCAGGCTTCCACCTTATATCCATTTCTAAACAGTTGCAACTTCGGACTTGAATATAGAAATTAGTAGCCCAAAATATTGCGGCTTAATATGTAACTGAAGAACAACACGATATTGTTTGACCAAAATTTTACATACTGCCTCGCAAGGTCACAAGGTCACATCTTTCGTTCTGATCAGAATGATCCTGTGACAATACGTATCTTAGTTTGCATAATGTTTTGGCAACAGTTCAGATTTTACATAATGTACTAACTGAAATTTTGCTTTGCACAAAATCTCATAATGTAGAATTTTAGAAGTCTGAATTTCTGAACACACACTTCTACCTTTCCCCTGATACACTTGTATGGTGTATCTGAAACACCATAGTCCACTTGAGCCTGGAGGACCTCTCTTATGAATCATTTTGATGTTTTCAGTTGACAGGAAATCCATATCAATATATACTACTCCATCCGTTCACTATTATAAGTTGTTCTAGATATTTCAGTGTGGACTAGATACGAACCAAATGACTGAACCTACATAGTGAAACGTGTTTAGTTACATGCATTTTTGAAATAAAAAAACTAAACATCTTATAATAGTGAACAGAGGGAGTAGTTCTTATCGAAGAAAAAATACCTTGGTCCTATATATGTAAAGTATACAAGGTTAACAGATATTTTTTCTAGTTTCTTTATTTAAGCATGCCTGCTACTTTCTCATGTAGCGATCTCCTGTGAGCAGATCAGTGAACTGAGAGATGCACTTGGGCCTATGTCTGCCCGTGGGGAGAAGTACTGCACTGAAGCATGCTTGATAAGATATCTAGAAGCCCGTAACTGGAATGTTGGCAAATCTAGAAAAATGGTGGAAGAAAGTCTCAAGTGGAGGGCTGCTAGCAGGCCTGAAGATATTCGCTGGGTATATAAGCTCTTTCCTTGCCTGCATCGTTCAAATGATTTTAAAATTTATGTGAAGTAACTAAGCGTACTATTAATTTGTTTTCTCTTTATTTCAGCCTGAGGTTTCTGTTGAAGCAGAAACAGGTAAAATGTACAGGGCAAGTTTCACCGACAGAGAGGGGAGAAATGTCGTCGTTATGAGGCCTGCAAAACAGGTATGAATTCAACGTTTTCAGAAACTGTCAGTCTTTAGCTTCCATAGCCTTGAGTTCACATGTATAATTTTGCAAATCAATTTCAGAATACATCATCTCATGATGGGCAGTTGCGGTACCTAATATATACCTTGGAGAATGCAGTCTTCAGCCTGCCTGAAGGTTTAGAGAAAATGGTGTGGTTGATAGATTTCACAGGATGGACACTGGCCAATGCCACCCCCATAAAGACTGCCAGAGACAGTGCGAATGTCCTTCAAAATCATTACCCGGAGAGGCTTTCAGTTGCATTCTTGTTCAATCCCCCCAAAGTATTTGAGGCCTTTTTTAAGGTGCTGGCTCTGAACACCATCCCTTCATAACTCTGGTTCTATCCATAAAGATATTGGAAAAGAGCTATAGTGTCAGTACAGTTTGTTTTTTATATTACTTACTTTCTAGCTGAAATGTGTCAAATGGTTTCAGGTTATCAAAGTATTCCTTGACCCGAAATCAATCCAGAAAATAAATTTTGTGTACAAGGATAATGAGGAAAGCATGAAGACATTGTACAAGCACATTGATCCAGAAGTCCTTCCGGTAGATTTTGGAGGGAAGAACGATGTGGAGTACAACCATGAGGATTACTCTAGGTTGATGATGAAAGATGACATTAACACAGCAAGCTTCTGGGCAGAAGATGGTAACCAGGTCATGAACGGGCACTCTGCTCCTGAATCGTCACTAGTTGCTGCTAAAGCAAGTTGAGGAGCACCGGTCAGCCATGCCACCGCACACCAGCTGTTGCTAAATCTAGTTGAGGAGCATCACCCTGCACTATGACGGCTCTCCCTAAAATAAGTGATTTTGTAACAATCTCGTGTGGGAGAATTCCACAAACGTAATAGTATTACCTGGAATTTGTTTGATGTCTTCCATCTCAACTTTATAAGGTACAATTGCTAATTGTAATGTTGTTTCAGAAATACTGTATTAATTTAATCTCTTTCGATCGTTTACCAAAATTACACCACACACGAATGTCATAGAGAAACCTTATGTTTATTTGCAATCAATTTGTCTGGAAACATACATATTTGTTTGCTTTTGCATTTTGGCGACCGGCTGTATTTCTGGTTATTAGGGTAATAGACTTGTTGTATTACGAGGGGGCCAAAGGCCACAATATATAGTACAGGTACAGATGCAAATATGCAGGAAACCCCTTAACATATTGGGAAACTACAATATACAATATATACATCTAACACCCCTCCTCAAACTCATGGTGGATCCACAACACTGAGTTTGGAGAGTAAGAAATCATGCTGCGCTCGGGTTTGTGCCTTTGTAAAGAAATCCGCCAACTGCAAATCTGAAGGCACATAATGAAGCGCAACAACCTGAGCCTGCACCTGAGCACGTGTATAAAAAGCATCAACACCAATATGCTTGGTAAGCTCATGCTTGACCGGATCATGTGCAATACTGATAGCACCTGTCAGACAAAAGTGAAGTGGACGTCGTAACAGAGACCCCAAAATCTGCAAGCAACCACCGTAACCAGGTCATCTCAGCAATCAACAAAGCCATAGACAAAATCTCAGCCTCAACACTCGAACGGAAACCGTTACCTGTTTCTTCGTCTTCCAAGCAACAAGCGAACCACCAAGAAACACACAGTAAGCAGAAATTGAACGACGATCCGTAGGATCACTTGCCCACGTGGCATCCGAGTAGCACTGGAGCTGGAGAGAGCTGGAACTAGGAAAGAAAAGGCGACGAGTGATCGTGCCACGAAGATAACGAAGAACACGGAGGAGATGACTGTAGTGAACGGTGGTAGGAGCTGAAACAAACTGACTCAGAATATGAACAGGATAAGAGATATCAGGATGAGTGATAGCAAGATAAACAAGACTCCCAACAAGATGGCGATAACGTGTCGGATCAGGAAGAGGATCACCATCAGTAGGACGAAGCTTAACATTAAGCTCCATAGGAGTCTCCACAATGCACTCATCCCCAAGAGCAGCACGAGCAAGAAGATCATGAATATACTTTTCCTGAGAGATAGAAAAACCATCAGAAGTGGATGAGACCTCAATCCCAAGAAAGTAGCGAAGAGGACCAAGATCAGTCATAAGAATCTGATCACGAAGACGAGCCTTGACAAAGGCAATATACTCAGGATCATCACCAGTAATGATCATATCATCAACATAGAGACCACACGAAGCACACACGCCATTGAGGAGAAAGACCATCGTTGAGGATGTCATCGAGCGTCATCATCGTCACTCCTCCATGAGACAGCGATTCCGACTTCACCTTAGACAACCGCCACCGAGACCCTCGCCGCAAACAACATCGGAACCCAAGTGAGCCTATGCCAAACAGTCGACCCCCAAGCACATCGAGGAGGAGGCAGCTCCGACTTCAACCGTGACCTTCATAGGAGAAGTTGCACGCCTTGCACCGACGAAAGCACCAATCAAGTGGCATCGTTGCCACAAGTCGCCTCGCAACTCCGACTTCACCATCATGGCAGGGGTGACGAAGGACATGCCGCAACTCCGATCCGCTCACCATTATCATCGTCGCCACGCAACCCAAGACTACAACACCATCCAACTTCCTCCTCGAAATAGGCTTTCGCCCCGCTTTATAAATAAAGCCGCAACGGCCGAACCGATTGTATAGCCGCAACGCCAACACCATCCAACTTCCACGGGTCCCTCCGACCTAAGTCATGCAATGAATGATTGCGTAGTAATGTAGTACCTGGCTAAATCTCGACACCGCATCTCAAATAAAGGAGCAGATACATATGAAATCTCAGTTGACAAGCAATACATCAATACCCAGATTGCCAATATATATACCTCATTCTTGGTAGAACTTCTTATATCATTTTGTGATGACAAATTATAATTGTGGACTTGAAGCGACCACATGTTGCAGGGACCTGGGCTACCCCCACTTCAACGCTGAAGCTGGTGTTTGAATCCTCACATGAGGAAATCTCAGCCAGCGTTTGATGCACATGAAAATGGCTCGTAATTAGGTTCTTCTTTTTATTCTTCGACAACTACTCCCCTAGATTAGGTCTTTGGGTTGAGTTGTATGGTACGGTGTTGGTTCATATAACCTTCTTTTTTTACTAGTAATTAGTACGTGCTCTGCACGTCAGATTATTATGCATAAGTACTGTGCTAATTCATTAATTTCATCATCGAATTTTTAAGGGAGATTACCTTCGGAATTCATGGAAGTTTTTCTTTCACATCAAATCACAATAGGGCAACAATTTTCTCTATGCATGAAGTATGTATTAGGAGAAGCCTTAGTTTTTTCAAATAGTTTTATTTAACGTTAAACTTGAAATATTGGGAAAAGAAGTTTGATGCTCTAATTTATGCCCATTTCCCACTCTCAAGCGAGAACTTTATTTTCATAATCTCTATTTCATTCCTGTGTCCTCGACCCCATGGTGTGTTTAATAGGGATTTATACCATTTTGTTAAGAAAATTAAAAATATCAAATTGTTAAAGAAAATTGAAATTTAATCTTGTCATCTTGTTTTGAATATTTGTCCACGTTAACCGTACATGTAATTATTCTCAGAAAACGAAGAAAGCCTTCCCCTAAAAAAAAGCATTCCCTGCATGCATTTAATGTCGCATTGTGAGTTTGCTAGTTTGTATGTGCCCACTAATCTAGATACTTCTAGTCTAGTCTCTACTTTTTTTTTTGCAGAAAGTCTAGTCTCTACTGCCTGTCTACCTGCTCTACTGCTTAGTCTACTATCGTCAGTTCACCAGGTCGTTATTTTTTTGGAAGTTTCCGTTCACATGTCCTACCTCATCACGTGAATGTTCTGGAATCTGGAGCAGAGTCAGGCTAGATGACATGCAGCGGGTGGGTCCCCACAGCGAATCCCTTAGATACAGACCGGAGGATAGCAAGATCCAATGGCACATGAGACGCCACAACATCTCAGATTTCCAATCGCTTGTTCAGAGCCGTCCGATTATACAGATCCAACGGTTGATATCTTGTGCTATTGGTACACTATATAGTGGTATAGATTAATACATTGAAACACAAGGCTTTTGCGTTTTCACGAAAAAAATCAGCTTCTTTCTTTTATTCTGCAACAGTTCGTTCTGCCTTTCGAGGACAAGGTTCTGTTGGTCTGTTGGCCGTTGCTGTGTCTTAGCTTGCGCTGGAGCTTTTCGCTCGGTTGCCGTAACAAGCGAAACATGTGTTTTGGGTTTCATTTGAAATATAATGGGAGGAACCGAGGGTGAGCCCCTGATCATGCTCTACAAAAGAAGTCCACCGCCTGTTCCACGCCTTTGAGGCAAGTCAGCGATGCCAGCGTTACTCCACTAAGCGTATCTCCGTTAATGAATATAGAAGCCAACCATGAATTGACCCTCCAACGGCTTGCACCTACAAATCTCTCTTCCACAACGTCTCTCTATCATTCCACAGAGTTATTCTGGCACCCCCGAGAGTGCGGGAGCAGAGAAAGTCCAATCCAATTCTGAAGATCGATCTCTCTTCCCGACGCCGATCCAGTTCACAGTTGCGGGTCTGGTTCTTCTTGCGTATCCTGGTATGCAGATTTTGTTTTGCTTTCTGGGTCGATTGGTAGCTGCTGTGAAACCACAAGTTCTTGCTTATTCATGTTTTCATAATACTTTCTCAAAATCTGCACCCACCTACAATCCCTCATAGGATCATGTTTATAGAAATCTATATGTTTGTGATGAAGTTAGCATGCTTAAACCTCCAGCTCCCACAACCTTCCCGTTTAGAAGTCAAAGTTAAGAGTAAGAACTGAAAATCACGAGCATTTCCCTGCAATTTGATTTTAAAACGGGTCTGCTATTACAATCCTATTAACCTATTAATTTGGTGCTGTCGTAGGAGGTAGGACTATAGTAGGTTTACTTGGCCTTTCTGTAGCATTGTTTGACAGATATATCACCATTATTTCTAGAGGAGATAGCAGATCAATGTAGGTAATGTATTTTTTCATTGAGTCAATGCCTTGTGTTTTTTTGCGTGTTTTAGTCTGCTACAGTGATATTAGGACAGTTACTTTATGGGCTCGTTCGTACAGAATTGATACATGATAGCAAGTAAGTGCAAGCGACATGTCCATCGCTTTGCGCTGATAGTGACAATAGAAAAAGGATTTTCCTAACGGATGCACACTTTTTTCAACCAAACGACCCTCCCGCGATTTCATTAAATAAACTGTCATAGGTTGTAGAGAAGAAAACAGGAACAAAAGAAAAAAACAAAAAATGGAACTCACAGGTTTTTGCAACTAATCGTGCTCCAGCTACATAATACAAGTGGCAGGACACGGCAGGAACCAGCACGAAACACATGAGCAAACTGAAACAAGCACAGCTACCAGGGATCCACTAGCAAATAAAAGCTAACAATCACAGATCAACCCATACCCATCAACCTTGCAGTAGCCGGAGCCCATCCATGCTACCTCGAATGAGCGTCTGGTATCACATTCTTGATCATCTCCAAGCCATCCTGAAGATTTCTTTGACCTTGCGGCTTTTCTACAATATCGCCCAAGAGTTAATCATGTTACATAGCCATCATCTGGGAATTATCGATTATAATAGGCATCATTTCGTGTTTGATCATCTCCACACCATCTTGATCATCTGGGAATTAGCGGTTAAAATAGGCATCATTTTGTATCTTTCAGATTGTCCAACAAACCGCCGATCCACCTTCTTTTTCGAAATAAGGGCAACCCCCAGCCTAAAAAAGGGGTGGAACCACCCCTGAGCACCAGTTTCCTTTGGGTCACTAGGAATGTGTTTATTCAGTCCCTTGCTAGATCTGTTGCCCCTTCAGTTTGTATAATCTAATGGGTGCATGCTAACTTTATAAGATTTGAGTAAACTGTTACTTTTTTTTTCTATCTACAACTATACTATTTCGGGCTTCTGTTTACTGTCCTAACATCCTCCCGCACTAGTTTTATTGGTTCGTTGGAGAAAACTAGCTTCCAACAATAGACCATGTAAGCAATTTAAAAATAGATTTTTTTAAACGGAGACAAAAGTTTTGTCACATTTTATTAATTAAGAAGTAGTTTTACAAGATTGTAAGCAAGGTACTACAAACCGGACTACTCTCCCGTCATCAAACCACTCACACACTTACACATGTGGCCATCCAAAGCTTTAACTCCCTCTTGATATTTGCTAGGATCACCGCTGGCGGCACATGCTTATTTCAGAAAACTCTAGCATTTCTTTTGTTCCATACTTTCCAAGAAGTGATGAGGATAAGGATGAGATGGCTTTTCAGTTGGGAGGAGAGGAGCGGGTTATAAGGAGCCACCATTCATTTAGCGACTTTGTAGGCCATTGGTGAAAGTCGATGAAGTAGAGATAGAGCCACTCCTTGAGGAGGCCCCATAATGTTTGGGTGAACCGGCAATGAACGAGAAGTTGGTCAATTGACTCCGCGGATATTTTCAAAAAGGACAAAGGCCTCAACTGGGCCACCCTGTTTTTTGCAAGAAGTCTGCCGTCCATAGCCTATTTTGGAGCGTTAAATTGAAAACTGTTTTGAACATTGTTGTTGATCCGATAAGATCTTTAAACTAAATCCTGCTGATTTGATTGTTTTGACGAGTTTTTTCTCCACTACATTTTTACTCTAGTTTCCACTCTGTTTTTCTATTATGCTTTTTACGGTAGTTACTTATGTGTTTTCCTATCCTTCTTTTACACTAGTATGAATGTATGAAGTAAGTTTATACAAGAGTTTTCAATGGTTTTCTAACTTTACTCCAAATTTTGATCTATTTGAGGGTTTGGATTCATTGGAATCTGAAGAAATCATGTTTCGGAGAAAGAACACCCCACTTTTCAATGCGAGCAATGCCGAACAGAGAGAAGCAAAGGTATTTTTTAAAATGTTTTTGTTACTTCGCGGAACTATTATCATGCAAAGTAAATGACCTCAAGTAACTAATTATAATCTTGATTTTCCCTCCTAAGCAAAATAAAAAACTAAAAAGGTGTTATGTGCATTTAAGAAAAATGAGAAATGGTCGAGCTCTCTTGTGAGTCCTTTTAGGGTTGACACTTGACTGGAAACTTGTAAGAAGCGATAAATACTTACTGGTGCAGATCAATGAAATGAGAGCTGCAATTGGCCTTTTGTCTGCCCGTGGAGAGAAGTACTGTAATGAATCATGCCTGATAAAATATCTAGAAGCCCGCAACTGGAATGTTGAAAAGTCCAGCAAAATGTTAGTAGAAAGTCTCAAGTGGAGGGAAGGTACCAGGCCTGAGAATATTCGCTGGGTAATTGTTTTTTTTTCTTGCTTTTCTCAAGTGATGTTTCTTTCTTAACTTGGTCAAGTGACTAACGTTTCATTAATTGTTTTCATCTTTTCTCCAGCCTGATGTTTCTGGTGAAGCAAAAACAGGTAAAATGTACAGGGCAAGTTTCCCCGATAGAGAGGGTAAAACCGTGATTGTAATGAGACCTGCAAAGCAGGTAAGAACTCAACATGTCCAAAATTATCATTTGTGTATTCTCTTTGATTTTGCGAACTGTCAATGCCTTGCTTCCTTAGCATGGACATATTCACGATATTCTGGTACAATTTCAGAATACATCGTCTCACGAAGGACAGGTACAGCATCTTGTATATACCTTGGAGAATGCAATCCGTAGCCTGCCTGAAGGTCAAGACAAAATGGTGTGGCTGATAGACTTCACAGGATGGACACTTGCCCATGCAACCCCCATAAAGACTGCCAGAGAGAGTATGAGTGTCCTGCAAAACCATTACCCAGAGAGGCTTGCAGTTGCATTTCTATTCAATGCACCCAAAGTATTTGAGGCTTCTTTTAAGGTGTAGGCTTTGAACATCATCCCTTCATCAACGTACTATATATTATTTTGTCTCGACACAGAAAAAGTTCTGTATTCCTTGTTTTCCTCCAGCTTAAACGTTTCAACGGCTTTCAGGTTCTCAAAGTATTCGCTGACAAGAAAACAATCCAGAAACTCCACTTCGTGTACAAGGAGAATGAGGAGAGCATGAAGACATTGTACGAGCACATTGATCCCGAAGTCCTTCCGGTAGATTTTGGAGGGAAGACCAATGTGACGTACAATCATGAGGATTACTCTAAATTGATGACAAAAGATGACATTAAAACAGCAAGCTTCTGGGCAGAAGATGGTAACTAACCATGTCATGAGCGGGCACTCGGCTCCTGAGTTACACAGCATCACCCTGCATTATGGATGGCTCGAGCTACATAAGTGATTCCATAACATTCCCTTGGCCGAGTATATAATCCACATACTTAATGGTATTCCCGGGTACTTGGTAGCTGTTTTCCGTATGAATTTTTACACGCTTAAGTTGCTAATTTGTAATTGTTGTTTCCAGACATATTAATTTAATCTCTTTTTAAGTTTGCCAAAATAAAATCACATGTGAATATCATAGAAACACCTTATGCTTATTTTAAATCAATTTCCCCTTGAAACATGCTTATTTAATAGCTTTTACATTTTGGTGGATGGAGATATTTTTGGTCACAATATATCCATTTATTTCAGTTTCGTGATCTCACAAGAGTCGTTCGGAGCCTATATATAGTTAAAGTGGCGGATCTATGGGTAGGACGGTTAGTGTGGAAGGTGTTCACGAGAGCCTCATCGACCTGCATTGATACATCAATGATAGCAAAAGCTACTGGCACATGACAAGGAGATCTCACCATAGTACCTAGGGTTGTATGGCAGAGTTGGAACTGCCACCACCTCGATACTCAAGTTTTCGAAGCTTTTCTGTTAGTGATGCATTGATCATTGATGTACTCGTCTCCTACATATATTTGAACTCTTACCAGGTCCACTTTCCCCTTCTCTAGCTCTCATCTCCCTGCTTATCTCCTTGAGAGTCGCCTCGGCTCCCCTAGCTCCTCCCTCCCTCTTCGTCGGGGTGCTGACATCTGGAGTTGATGAGGCCAGCCCATGTGTACAGTAGTAGATCTTGTAGTTGTGTTTGACTTCCTAAGAGTGTCGTTGTGATGTGCTTGCTTTCGAGAAGCAACCATGGTTTGCACAAGCTTCCTCTCAGCAATTGTTGATGGTGGATGACGCGGTGGGGGAGATCTAAGTGTGTGCGCGTGAATAAGCTCGGATGAACGTCTACTCAGCAAGATAATGTGTTTCTTCCTCTACTTATCGGCTATCGCTGGGCGAGGTGCTTGGGGGAACAGAGTGGGAACAATATGCCTAATACTTCTAGTGTTAATTAGTGCTCTTCCTGATGGTGTGATGTGTGACTGCTCTTGCAACTTGGATGCGGCATCGATAGATGGAGTTTTTCAACAGCGGCAACCTTGTGCCGGTGTTATCTTCGGCCGTTGGAGGGCCCTCCGTGCTTGCCTGCATGCTTGGCCTAAGCGATTCTTCCTCCTTGCCTAGATGATCTTGGACCTTGGTTTGGGAAACCACGATGGCGGCACCCAAAAGGTAGCATCCCCGGAGGCGGCACTGGTGCCTAGGCATTGAGGTTGATTGGCATCTATGGTGCAAACAATCAGGAAGCTACTCTTTTCTTTAAGGTCCAGTATGTAAAATTTGGATTGATCTATAATTTTATGTTTCCATGAGGTCCTTCTTGTAAACATGTACGCAGCCACTCTACGCCCTTCCCATCAAAATAAAAAAGTCTTACCAAATTTCATACACATTTAAGTCATTTTCAATTACATTGTGATTGATGTACATACGAATCATATCTACTTGTTTGACATATTTTTGTACGAAAAAATTGTAATACAAAAATATAGAGCTGATAATACAGTACATGTCGATTACAATGATACATGCAAAATTGTTATGACACATGCACGATGGGCCTCGTGAATATTTATGTTTGCTAAATATTTTGGCAACCAATGATTACACGTGACTGTTGCTTGCCTCACATGAAGCAAATCCATGCAAATACAATATGTGGAGTGGACAGAGATACAAGTTGAATACACATGAGAGTTTTTTTTGCGGGGAAATACACATGAGAGTTCATGAGCAATGAGAAAATTGCAATCGACTTGTTCTTCAAGTGAACTCGTGAAGCCATATTACCATGCACCAGATCAGTCAAAGCACTACGAAATATGCATGGGATTGTACGTTCAGAATAAATAAACAATAAATAAACCACTAGGATGCACACATGCCATTGAGCTGCCTTACGTTCAACTGGTCTCCTGGCTAGCTAGTGCATGGGTTTGAAACGGATCGCGTGTGCGTGTGCCCCAAGTCGGTACCAGATAACAATCCCAGCAGATTTAAACGCACGCCGCGTTTTCAACTAACCTGGCCGCCCTGGATGCACACCATACGCGAGAAAGAGAACGCATGCGACTGAAGCCAAGACGCCAGGCTCTCGCGACTCAACGTACCGTGTTTGTTGATTTGCATCGAAATCTTGCAAACAACGAATAACATGTATTCCTATTCATCCAACCAGTTTGTCGATTTGCATCAAAATCTTGCGAACGATAAACGCCACACTTTCACCACCAAAATTCGAGACGATCGCTACGACGCAGCAGCATCCATGGCGACTACTATGGGACCAGGAGGGAAGCACGTCTTTGATGGTAAGCAGTGAATTTTGGCATCTTGATATTTCTTCCTCAAAGTGTTTATTCTACGATCTATATGCATCCTCCATTGAATTAAGAGGCAAGATCAAGATCAAAGAAATTATAGATTCCGCCATCGTAGCGAGGCTATAAATCATGGCTTCCCGATGTGATGAGATCGACTATCGAATATATGAGTGCATGACGACTATCCCCACGGTGTTGGTTTATTCCTACGATTGTGGATTACCTCAACAAGGGTGATAAACTGCAGCTCTGTATAATCTATGACGGAAGTACGCGGCTAAAACGCCAAATACGAAGGAGTCGAAACATCAAATTGATCTTGCTCCTTACAGGGAGGCATTCTCAATCATTCATCTACGTCGCCCCTTACGAGGAGGCCGTCCATACAATATATCCATCATCGATCTTGCTCCTACACGGACGTGAGATTAGCATATTTGACAAGCATCGTCCAACATACATATGTGATATTATTTTACATCGACACCTTAGCCAAGTGTCGACGAGACCATGGCTACATATCATTACCATCATGTCTAAGCTGATGAGGCTAGACGAAACCATGGCCAAGTGCCGACGAGACTAGGTCACCATTATTATCGACATGTCCCAAACCTACGGGATCGGACACACCGTTGTTGGGCACCGACGAGGCGATATAAACACATACACATATCCACACCCGATGAAGTCAGGGCATTACATGACTGGGTACCGACGAGGCGAAAGTCATCCCCTTCAACGACATATCATGTTGGTCATACCAACATGGCGATAGTATAAGTGACTGGGTTTCGGCGAAACAAAGCCACCCGCACACATATTTTCCATGAATATCACATGCATATGGATGAGCAATCCAATCATGACGACGACCATCAGCGCAACTTAATCGGAGGTATTCTGTGGGGCTTGACCCTGCGGATGTAATTAACTGAATGCTTGCAAAGGCACCGGGAATCAATGAACTACGCAATCTCCTAAGTCAGATACTCCATGAGCGTGACGCAGAAGGCAAAAAGGATATAGTCCTATTGGAACATGCAATATGTATTTGTACAATGCAATGATATGAATAAAATGCAGTGTTCCTCATATGGTGTTTTGTCTTTCTGTGTCTACTTTACTTTTATTTCTTGTTTTCATTAAGCAAAATGGTACGCCCTCATATTTGTACTCTCATGCACGCATCTAGCAAAACCCCTATACACCCTTAGGGGAAGGTTTCGCTATTTTTTTGTCGAAACACTACTATATTGTAGGATTTCACAAGATGGATCCGATTGTGCTTATAGAGACACCCATAGAGATGATATGGAGCTAGGTCTTATGCCTAAGTAGAAGACTAGGTGATGACACCAAAATTTCACGTATTTTTCACCTAGTTGGAACTCAAAGTGCATAATATAGATAATGAAATATATTTGCATGTACTATCTACAAAATATCATATTTATTGATAGATTATTCTAAAATTTTGGTCAAATTTTACTTGCTTTGACTTTTCCAAAAAAATATAAGCCTTAAGCCTTGGGATGGAGGTAGTATATATTGCTAGTTACCACCTCCCTCTCTGTGATACAATAATGTGACCAAAATACTTTGGAGTGTGTGATGTTACTAGCTAAGTTAATCTCACTATGAGCGGTCTTAGCTAAGAAACTGCACTTGCACGGAACCATATGTAAAATACAATCGATCATAGCCCAATCACATGCATGCATGTCCCAAAAATTATTAAATGTAGATACAATGCTTAAGGCTGCTCATAGTGGAGAGTAACTTAGTCTAGTAACATATGTCATGTTACTAGTCTAAGTTACTATCTCCATAGTGGGTAGTAATTAACTTAGATGTGGTTTCATGCAATGTGTCATTAATTATGTTATAGACTCATATTGCTTTGGGATGTGTGATGTTATAGTAACATAGATAGTTACCACCTCACTCTCTTTTTTCTTTATTGTCATGTCATGTCACCAAAATGCCTTGAGACGTGTGATGTTACCACCTATGTTACCCCCACTATCAGCAGTCTAGGAGACAATGCATTGGAGTAGTACTGGCGTATCTTACCTAGCTAGGGTAACGTGCGAGCCAATGCATTGTGAAAGACCTTATTTGCTGACATAACTATCTTTCTATCTTTACTGAAAGATATTTAGACAAAACTTTCTCAAATGGGCAAAAAATTAAAACATCGAGATATTCTGGAACTTCTTTTCCTATTCAAAGAGAGTCAATCCTCCACAATGGATGTCATTCTTCGGCTTTAGAATACATAAATAGGCTGACTAGGACGCATTTCCAGGCTGACCAGTTAGCACTATAAGCTAAAATAGTTGTGTGGAGAGCTCGACATAAGTAGTTACTTCTAAATTCCACTCAAAAAAGTAGTTACTTCTAAATGGGCTTCTCTGGTGGGAATCTATAGGCCACTCGGAAGGCCCAAACAAGGGTGTGAGTCGCAGTGGGGAATTATATGCCCCGCTTACTGAGGACCCACCTGTCTGAAATATTTCAAAAAGAATCATATCTCTTGCAGTCTTCATTGGCGGGTGGGTGAAATTGCATACAACTATTTAAATTCCTCTTCTACCCATGAGGATCACAGAACTGTTTCGCATGGACATAGTGTAAGGTCAAGGGTGTTAAAGTAACTACAACCCAATGGGCCAATAGTCAAGTCAATTGAACTGCCAAGCCACACATGGCCGAGGCTGACACACACAGTTTTTACCAATTCGATGAACCCTAGATCTGGCGACCGCTCGCCAAAAAATATCTCTCCATAGCCAACACCCCACATCGTCCCCGCTTTCCGGCCACACCTCATCGCCGCCGCTTGTCGGACCACACTAACCCTTTGAAGGTGGCAGTACACCATCGACGTTGAACGGACCAGGCCCCGAGGTCTCGGATCGAAGGATCTTCATTCTGTTGGTTTCTGTTTCATTAGATGAGTGCTTCTGCCTCATTTCTTCATTTTTTCATCACACACAGCTAGACACACATCGTAATCTAAGTTTCATGACTCTGCATATTATCTTAGGAGATACTGCTGTAATGGTTTTGAATATATATAGCAAGATAAAAAATAGCAAATCGTCACCTGAGCCAACCAAATGAGATTCAGATCTAGCTCTCATATTTCACGAGATGCCACAGCCCGGCTCTGCTCTCTGCTCTCATATTTCATCCATCCCATCGCGTCTTACATCAAGAAAGGTGCTTTGATCTTATTCCGCGGGCCAAAACAATTGTTTTCATCTTTGCTCGATCGATCCATGTTGTACTTTTCCACTTTCCAGCCCACCAACACCAATTAGGGGAAGATGCATGTAATGGTACCTCTACCACCTTGAATACTCAAGAAGCCGGAGAAAATCGTGAGGAATTACGCATGTCAGCCACTAGAAGCAGATTTAGATTCTGATCTCTTTTTTTTAGGTAATTTTTTTTAGGTAATCTGATCTCTTCTTTCATTCCCAGCCTAAGACCTCCACTGGCCACTGCTCTCTCGACAACTTAGGTTCTAGTTCCCTTGTCCCGTGTCACACCTTACCGTAAGGAATTTTTTTTGCGGGGGAAAGAGAATATATTAAGCCACAGTAGGATTACAATCAAAGGCAATCGCCGCAGTAACTACCTGGGTATGTCCCTGAGCCAAATCTTTGTTCTACCCTGAATTCTACCTAGTCTTGCTAGTTCATGGCTAACTTTAACAATGCAAGCATCTCTTTTCCTACCCTAAGTAAATCACAAATAGCGCTAATTATGAACGCCTAAGCTGAGGTGTTTGGCAAGGATTCCCTGATCATCTCCACAGCTTTGCTGCAGTCATATTCAACTTTAACCTTCAGCGGCGTCTAATGCAAGGCCAGTCGCAGTCCTTCCTCGATCAATGGAAATAATTTCTGCTTCTGTGGTGTCATTACAATGTGGCAGATTTCGACACGCAGCGAAGATTGGCTACCCACAATGGTCGCGAAGCACCATTCCTACCGCTGATGCCTTGCCAAGAAAGGCCCCATCAACGTTTAGCTTGGCTTCTCCACTAGCAGGATGTGTCCCGCTCTTCCTAACTTTTTGCCTACCATCCATTTGGGTGCCTGCTTTGTTGGTAAACCCTTGCACAGGATTGACCACCATTTTACCCTTTACCACATCTGCATCCTGGAACTGTTTTATTAGCATAAGGAAGTGAAGGTAGCTCACCAGGAAGCGGCGGGATCCATCGATCGAGGGGCGGGGTTTTCATGGGTCATTTCGTTATGGCATGCCATATTCGCCACATAGTCATGAGTGTAGGAGCTATTTGGGCTTCAGGTATCGCCATAAATCCTGAGCATGTTGTCAGCGATGGAAAACATGGAATGTAACTTCATCAGCACAACCGCAGATCGTGCACAGGCTTGAGGTAGACATGCCTCTCCTCATTTGCTTTCGTTAATTAGCTGACTGTTCTTGACGCATATTTGTCTACTTGACTCCAATTGCTTGGTCCACTTGGGCCTTAAAAAACAGTAAACTTTCATCAGCGAACCCCAGCCTTTGCACCACTTTCCTTAGAAAATCCCAATCCACTATGTCTTATGTTTTGAATAGATATAACTTGTAAGCAGAGAAATTCTTTGACATATTTGTGTTATTCTCACTGAAGTGCAGGCATTCAAAAGCAACAAGAGCATTATCTGTGATTAATCACCGTAAGGATGTTGTTTGATTGCGAGAGCAAACTAATTGTTAATAGTAGTCTCTCGATCAATTTATGCAAGATTGTGCTTGCAATTTAGGGTGTGCTATTTGATTGCGCCTTAGCAATTGTTTTGATGCTCGCTTGATTTATATGTGTCGTGCTTTTACTTACCAGGCTAGAGAAAGCAAGAGGCTTTCAAAGATGCCTCCAACAAGAAAGGGCATTTTGGCATCTTTGCCAAAGGATATTCAGATATTGATGTCGTATGATAAGCAACCTCAGTCCTCCCCTCCTCTCAACAGATATGGTATGTCTTGTTTTATTGCGGTCGCAAACTAAATGTTATCATGCTCGGTCAGGAACCACATTCCTGTATATACGCAGAGGAAGAAGTACCGCCAAGACCAAGGGCTCCTCTGTGACTTTTACGGAAAAGTGGCAGTATTTACACACTGCATTCCTTTGCCTCCCTTTACTGTTTATAAAGCTGTTATTTCTCAGAAATTGTCAATCTTATGCATGTTCTTCCATATCTCTAGGGTAAATTCTCAATGGACACGAAGCAGTCACCAGTAAAGGGTGCATGCAATAAGCATCTTCAGAATGACGTGGAAAATCTGGTAAGTCAAGACCTGTGTTGTTTACAGAATGATAGAGTACACAGTTCCATCAACAAGCTGGATGGGTATTTACTATGTAGCTTGTATTTTCCTGAACGCATGTGCTGGTCTTTTAAATCACTGATTGCGTTCGTACATGTTTGGCATAGATAGTTAATATATGTAACTCGTGGTATCATTTCCATGATGCTCACTTTGCCAAGAAGGTACATTGCTTAGTTCTGCGATGGATAGCTCAGGTGCGTTTTAAACTAAATTCTTGTTTTTGGTATGTAGCTGTTTGTAGGAGCTTTTGTGCACATCGTTGCTTGTGCAAAAGTCTGCAGATTCTTTCTGCAATATAGATGCTCTGCATCTAACTGTTCTAAATAGTGATTAACTTGCACATCAACATATAACATTGCACACATTATTGATTATTCACAAAATCATTTATAGAATCTATAAGCTGGCTGCAGGTATGTGTTGTTTTCTGGGAGACTCGTACAGAGACAAACAACCAAGTCATGTGGATCTGTTCAGGGATACACACCACAACAAGGCCGACCGCGACTCTCCTGAAGTAGAACTTGTTCTTGTTAGTAAGCATTCAATGAGTTATCGCTGAAACTAAGTTTATACTTTGCTTCATCTAACACCAATCTATCTTCTGTCTTTATTGCTAAACAAGTCTGAGATTGAAAAAGAGATGTCTCAACTTACTCGATCGAATCTGAGCACCCAAGCTGATTTATTTGAGACCGAGCCGAGTGGAAAAGGGGACCTGCAAGATCTTGTCAACTCCCATAATGCTAATCTGTTCGAGCTTAACAGAAAGGTCCAGGAAGCGAGAGAGAAGCAGCCTTCCCTTGAGGCAAGTCTTGAAACGTTAACCAGGTCCCTGCCCGAGTAAACATGGTGAACTGGTGGTGCTATGGTGAATAGTTTCACTGTATTTTTGGCTGGTGGTCTTGCTTTTGGTGCAAGCTAAACTGTTATTATTTTGGAGGAGCTGAACTGTTATGGTATGCTGCTAGTATGCAGGATGAACTTAAGATCGAATGTAACTTGATGCACAATTATCTAGTTATTCTGTATGTAGTTTTTTGAGTGTTTATGTTATTTATATGTAGTAAGGCCGCACAAAACGACCATTAGTTGACACGCCGAGTTTGACAGGTTGAAAGGAACGGCCCAGTAGAGTTAACCAGGCCGACATTTATCGGCTAGAAGTAACGGGCCGGCTGACAAAATCAGGCCGGGCCGTTCTAACAAGCCATTATTAACGCACCCACATTAATAGGCTTGAAGTAACGGGCCGTTTTTTCAATTGATTTTTTCGGGACGTTGCAACACAATAACGGGCTTGGACATTAAAGCCGCACATTTAGGCTGTTAAAAGGCCGGCCGTGAATGGGCCAAGAAAGGGCCATGGTTAACGGGCTTACCTTAAAGGACCTCGGCAAATGGGCCATGTGCATAGCTGGCAGTTATAAACGGATCGTCTTTTAATGGGCTGCAATAACCTGGGCCCAAAGTCCAGTTAGTGCCACGTGTGTTCCTGCATGTGGACCCCGGATGTCCACGTGTCGGCATTTCATTTTGCCTCGTGTCGAGATGGTATTGGGCCTTCTAACGCACATGTTTGTATTCCGGGTGACACGTGTCGACATGCCAATGGTGACGCTCTAGGCACGTGTCAACCTTCGAGTGGAAATCTACATGGCCACGTGGTGGGATGAGGTTCGTCCGGAGTGGTCAGCTAGACAACAAAGATGACATCATGCGCCTTTAATTATTGGACCGACAACTCAATGATTGGTCTGACCCGGTGGTCTCGATCGGGGAGGCAGCCGCATGACGGTCATGCCCGTCATGACGTACCGGGCCGGGTGGGCTTTGGGTGTGGGCTTGGCCATCACGGATCCATGACGGGAAAATTGTAATAACCCAGAACATAGGAACAACGAAGGGTAGATTTAGAAATGGGATGTGCATTTCATCGCAAAACGGGGGAAATTTTCGCGCCTTATTGCAACTAAACCTAAGAGGGATCGAGGTTC
>NC_061510.1:356556963-356581699 GCF_022539505.1 Lolium rigidum | reverse complement strand
TCCCTCCGTCCCAAAATGTAAGGCGCCTAAGGATTAGTCAAAAGTAAACGTCTTTTAAGTTTGACCAAGTTTATACATAAAAAACAATACTGAACCAACATCAATAGATTCGCCATCAAGTATATTTTCTTAATATGTCCATTCGATATTATAGATATAAATATATTTTCCTAAATATTTTGTCAAAGTTTTTAATATTTAACTTTTGACCAATCCTTAGACGCCTTACATTTTGGGACGGAGGGAGTACATATTATGCATGACGATCCTCTTTGTGCTTGGAGCCGTTGATAGCACCAGATTCACTAGGATATCAATTCTTTGGGATTACAAGCGCAAAGTGATGTAGCAAGAGTGTTTTCCCCCACATGGATAACTTGAGGGTTTATATCGAACTCTCGGGGAACCAGTAGAAATACACTTATCCTTCCTCTTCTAGCAACCTACAAAACAAGAGAGTGTTGCCTTGTGTCCCAAGCTCCACCAAATGGTTGTTAAGCACAAAGTTTCGTAACAGAATTGAAAAAATAGAAATAAAGCAAAGATGCACTAGAAAATACCCTAGCAGTTGTCGTGGGAACTCAACTGTGCTTTAGGCAAGTAAGAAGTAAATAAACTAAAGAATGTATGCATGCTAAACCATAACTAAACTAACTATGCATGAAGGATAAACTAAATTCAATGCAAAGGTAAAGCGTAATGTTGTTTGTAGTGGTGTAAATTACATGAGATAACTAAATGCAAGAGAAGTAAATATTTTGTATTTTAGAATTAAATGAATATTGAAAATAAAAGGACTTGAATATTCAAGTAAAAGGTCTTATGTTTAAAAACGGATGAGGGCTCATAGTTTCACCTGCCTACTTTCTCATAAACATGGTGGAATCAAAATAGCTTAAACGGTATAATATTGATGTAACTTCATAATTAATGTTTTCAATAAATTTTCATATGGGCATCACATCCTGTAGTTAAGATGATGCAACACATCCCACTAATACTCCTCTAGTAAGAGAAAACTCCGAATACTAGATTTAAGATAAAGAAAGTATTGTCTTGCTTCTATGACATGATGTTGAATATCAAATATGCTACCTTAAAAGTATGATATCACCTTTGTTTGTCACAAGGCAATATTAGCACATGTATTCATTTATCCCTAGTGAGGTAACAACTGAAAGGTAAAATTATCGTATGACTCAAATTTTATCACTTTCTAGTTCCATACTGCCATGTTACTCCAAATAATGCACACATTTCCTTCTCATGCCCTATCATACTAGTTTGATCAAAACATGTAACCAAGAACAGGCTACATAATATACATAAACTCATGCTTCAAACACAATCTCAAATACTCATCTCATAAAAAACAAGATCCGCCACAAAGGGATTGCAAATATATGTTCATAATGATGTTGGGAAGATCATATGGCACTAGAATAATGATAGCATGAGAGGGGGATAGAGAAAAATATACTTCCACAAACCCATAGTCTCGGGGTGGATAACTCTCTCTTCATCATGGAGATGTTATTGGAGAGGTCGGGGAGGCGGGCCGACAATGCTTTCCCCATCAATCTTTGTTAAACCTTCTCCACTCCATGTTTGCCGATTAAGGCATAATATATAGGTGTTTTAGGTCAAAGCAACTCTAGGGGCACAAAGATCGACGACATTAGATTAGTAAGGGGGGCGGGAGTGAGTCCCAAGCACGACAAGGGTATCTAGCCACGCCATGGGCCCTCTCTTGGCCCTCTTGCTGGCCCAGGTGAGGTCCAAGTGTTGTAGGTATTGATTTTCTATATAAACTCTCGTAGTAAAAAAACCTCATGTCCTTTTGAGTTTTTGAAGGTCCATAAAATTCAAAAATGCGCAAAATGGGGTTTTCCTGCCTTCATAGAATTATAATATAAATAAAAGGGTTCTTTTTGGGAAATACCCATAATTATTCTAAATATGGCTATAACCATTATATGTATCAGGCACAAAGAACATATATAGATGCATTTTACATGTATCAGCCACATCCAATCTTCTACACGTGAATATGCCACCATACCGAATCCACCATGTCAATAGAGCGATTGTCACGGAATGAAGTCGCCTACATTGCTAAAGAGGCTGGGGAGGAAAGGTGAGATATGATCCTGTAGTCTCAAGAAATCCTCAAAATGATAATGGAAAAAAGGATGAGGTCTTTGACGATGCACAGTATGATTTGGTTACGGATATCATTGCATGTGGTCTATGTTCATAAGTGATTGGTACTAATATTTCATGCTCCGATATGGATGAAGGTTGTTGAACAAATTACATAGTTCTTTCTATAATTGTGATGCACTATTTAATATGTTTCCATTTTCATTGATAGGTGGTACCAACTGTCAACACCCGGATTTTTAAGTCCAGATGCCTATTATGCCATTCCTCGCAATCCCAGGAATATTGTTTTTGCGAGACATAATAGATTGATATCACAACACATCATTCATTACAACACATAATAGCCTTACAAATAAAAAGGGATCACATGATCCAGTCTTATTACAATAATAGAAGTTCTATTGATCCATTACATAACACATAGCGGAAGCGAAATAGCGTAGTAGTAGTCCATCTATTCCACAGGCAACCGTTGACGTCAGGAGTGATCCTAGTTGTCGTAGACGTCCTGCTGTTCTTCTTCCGGGTTCTGGTACTCGTCTTCATAGTCTGGCCATTTGAATAGCCAGGGACACAGCCATGAGTACTTTAACGTACTCGCAAACTAATACTAATGTAAATACTATCAACTATAGTAAGGGGGTTCTAAGCTCTAGTTTCATTTGCAGAAAGCCAGTTTTATTTCATAAGCACTTTAATAATCAAAAACTCCTCATTTGCCTAACTTAACTCAAGTGGGAACATTAGTGTCATTCCCACAACTCAGTTGTGATTCAAAGTCAAAGTCACCTTTCAATTCAAATCACAAGTCACCATTCATATTTTTAGAAAAGTTCTGATGACGGAACAGTATGGCCTTTCCAACTGTCCATGACCGCGGACGCGGCTATTCGAATAGGTTAAACTCTGCAGAGGTTGTACACTTGTGCCACAATAATTGCAATAGCTCGTCAGGGGTAACTAGCCCTGATTTATCTTACGCAGTACGCGAACTACCAATCCTAACCTTTCATTTACATACCCTAGTATAGGCACCTCTCCCCATGAGCTTGGCCTCCCAGTGAAGACAGACAGTCAGCCTTGGAACTGCACAGGGCTTGGGCCGGACATTCACCTCATTTCACGCCATTTCACACCATTCCTTTTGTTGTAGAGGCAGCCTCCGGCATAACCCCGATGACGCTTGTTTTAGAGGGAACCCATACTAAGACACATAAATTTCCAGCTAAGCCTTACCCGGATCTCGTGTATTGTGGGGGTACTTGTAAAATTGGAATGGTATCGCATCCGAACCCAACCATCAGTTTTTGGTAAGTTTTACCAAGTCATTCACAAGTCACATTCACCTTCAAAATCTTTCAATAGAATGACTCATCATTCCAAGGTTTTCAAAGTCATTGATTTTCACAAGTTCCCATCTAGAGTAGTCACTTTTAGTTTAGCACTAGCAACTAGTCATAAGGGGTGCTAAGCAACTTGGATTGCTCTAGGCTAAGTTTGATACTCTTGCACCACTCCCTAACTAAACTAAGTGAATCATGAATCAAAAAGTACTTTGATAAACAAAATTTAGTAAAGCTTGTAAAGTAAAAACTTGGGATAGGAGCATTAAGCATAAAATAAAAGTAATGGTGCCTTGCTCTTGTAGAGCTTTGCACTAATCTATCTTGCATTGGTAATAGCTTGCAAACAAAATAGCTTGCATTAGTCTAGCTTGCATTGGTAATATCTTGCAAACAAAATAGCTTGCATTAGTCTAGCTTGCCTTGATTGGTGAGGTGATCAAAGTTTTCTGGCTCTTCCTCTTGGTAGAAGACCTCTTCCTCTTGATAGCCTCCGGTACTAACGTCTATAAACGAATACGAGGATACAATCACCAAACAACACTTAAGTAATCTTAATTAGCCTTATTGGCTCACACAAATGATCTAGCATCACTATTTAACATTGATTCACAAATTATGCTAGGGTTTCTTACATAGTAATAGGACAATAATTTCCTCTCATTGAAAATTGGAGTTAGGGTTTCTATGTAGTTCTCTGGAGAAAATAATTTCCTCTCATTGAATCTTCTTAATATTTAATCTTCTCAAATAACCAGGTATGATCACATGTTGACCAAGGTCAACACTTCACACTTATTATTTGAGAAAAATGATTTAAATGAGATTCATCATCTCATGTGATTTAAATAACCATTGTAATTTAACTACTATTTTGATTTAAGTTCCTTAAGTGAGCAAGTGTGAACCTAAGCAATAGAGGTCATCACATTACTTCATAACACTTGAGAAAATGATTTAAATGGGGTGCTACACCTCATAGATTTAATTTCCTAAAATTTGAAATAGTTTAAATGGACTAGTATTGACTACATAGCCAATATTTTGCTTCTAGCCCATGATCATGTACAGAACCCATATCATATTTTTACATAAACAATTAGAGTTTGTGAAATGTGAATTATGAGAGGTGGAATCACCTCAAAATTCAAAAGGGTTGATTTTTAATATTTATTTGAAAACTGAAAAGTATCTGATTTGTTATTTTTGCTATTAAAAATCTATAAAAGCTATGAGGTTGAGAGCAGTGAGGTTAGTTAGATAATTTCATAAGCTTTCTAGAACATTTCGAATCACAAGATTTGATTTTTTAGATTTTGAACTATTCAATTTATAGCACAGACCAGTATTGAGAATTTTCTGAAACGATTTAATTTGAATTAAGTTAGATGGGCTAGGCGGGAAACTAACTGGGCCGAAATATTTAAACCGCAAAGGGGCCAGCCCAGTAACGACGCAGGCCAGCTGACATGGGGTCCCACCCGTCAGTGGCTTTGATTCGCCGAAGCGGTACCTGGCGATGTCGTCCGTCAGATTAGAAGACGATCGCACGGCTGTGGTTCGTCGTCACCGTCGGGGGAGAGGAGCTTGCTGCGCCGGCGAGGTAGTGGGTCGGCGGCGTGACGGAGGTTCCCGCGGGGCTCTGCTGTGTGCGAGGCGGCGTTGTCGACGGCGAGGAGGCGTCTGGTAGCAGTGGCGAGGCTCGGGGCGGCGTGAATCAACGGCGTCGATGTCCTGGCTCCGGCGGCTCCGATCGTGCAATTGAGGCGCCTCCGGCAGTAATTGGACGAGCTACGGTGGTGAGGAGGATCAGTGATGAGAGGGGAGTTGAATGGTGTGAAGAGAGCGTGCTGGGAGTGGCTCTATTTATAGGGTCGAGGGGTGCCGCGGGGTTCTGTGAAGGGGCAAGCATGGCGCGGCGTCTCCGGCAATCGAAGGGGCAAGCTAGGGGGCGCGCGAGGTAGGCGACGGCTAGGCGGAGCTAACGCGCGTGATGGCATGCCGAATGATGGTCTGAGGCGTGCTGGCGATGGTGGCGTACTTGCAGTACCGTGGCGGCAGAGTTGCGATGATGGCGACGGTGACAAGGCGGCCGCAGGCTAGCGACGTTGTCTAGCTCGTAGAGGGTGGCGAGTGGGTGCTCGACGCGGTGCTAGCTGGTGCAGGGGAGGACGAGGGCGACGGGTCGCATGGCGCTCTGGTGCGTCCAGGACGCTGTCTGGGCGCGCTCACCGCGTGCCTGGCACGTTCTGGGCGTGTCTGGGCGTGCGTCTGGTGACCAATGCCGTGCGAGCCTTTAGCTGGGAAGTGTACTGGCGTGAGTAGGAGAGTGTAGGCGAGCTAGTTGACAAGGAGAAAGGGCTCAGAGAAGAGTGGGGAGGAGGAGTGGCATGGTGGTGTCCTTGGGCTCGGCATGGTGAAGTTTTTGCTCATTGCACCACTTTAATCAGTGCCAAAGGGCTTTGTTTGATGCAGAGGAGGTACAGGAGTGATGATCACATTTGATCAGCAAGGTTTAGGCAAAAATCCAGTGGGTAAAGGGGTGTGTTGCATTTTCTGAATTGTACCTGCAAGGTGTTTGTGTTAATGGCCGCATGAAGAAAATGTTGGAATTTTGGAAATCTTTTTGGTGGAGCTCAATTATATAATTAATGTGAAAGATTGGTGGTGGTGGTATTCAATTTGGAGTTGATTTGCAAAGTTTCAAATTTGGTATGATCTTCTCATAATTTCAAAGTCTCCACTTGTCAAATCCCTACTGGTCAACCTGGTCAAAGTTAGCATGTGTGGTCAACATGAAAGTTGTTCACCTTGACAAGGTCTTGGATGACATGGCAATAGTTGGTCAAGTTTGGTTTGAAGAAAAGTCAAAACCAGGGGGTAAAGTGAGGAACATTTTATAAAACTCAATTTTGACCATTATCACATGTATGAGGGTTTTGAGATTTTCTTGGATTTGATTCTGGTTTCTTTGATGCATTTGTGTTTTTTTATCATATATAAGTATTCTCCAAGCAATAGATCAAGCAAAGGTGGCCTTTGGTGAAGATTTGCAAAATTGGCCTCATGTGTATGTGAGTGAAATTGGGATTTTCTCACTATTTGATTTCTCTCCATTTGATTTGACTTTTCTTGACTCTAATGTGATTCTTATTAGTTTAGAAACATTTTCAAACCATTGAAACCATTTCAAATGGTCTTGTTCAAAGATTTGCAAAAATGGCCATAATACATAAGAGGTGATGTGTCATATTTCATTAAACTTGTAAATTGTTCATCTTGCTTCACTTGGGCATGGGTTAGGGTCAATTTAGTGTTAGGTTTTAGGTTTAGAGATGGTTTCCCATCATTTGGTCAAGGTTTAAAGTCATAGGTCAAGGTTTGATGAAATAGCTATGTGTCACATATGTCTTGATGCATATGTTGCATTTGAATTTTAATTTGACTTGGCCTGACCCAATTGGTGTTGTTGAGTGTTGAAATGGTATAGAGGAGTGATCCAACCATTCACAACGTGTCCTAGGGTCAACATTCTTAAATTTACAAATTTGCTATTTTACTCTCATATGCCTCTATGGCATTTTTAGTTTCTTTTTATTTTCTTTTGTTTCACTTTGGATTTGGTTTGATAAGTACTAGGTAAGGTGTATGAAGGTTTTCCAAACCTCTACACAAGGTAGAAAAGCTTAGGGTAAAGTCTCACAAAAATAGCCATAGGCACATATGCCTTTTTCTTATTTAATTTCCTTTTATTTTATTTTAACTTGGGTGATGAAAAGAGGGGTGAGGTTTAGGGTTTAAGCTCACTTCAAAATACTATAACAAGCAATCATGGCAATTGCACAAGAATTAAGCAAGGTCACTATGTCTCACACTTAATTTAATAAAAGTTTTTGTTGGTTCCAAATTTTGGAACTAGGGAAATTCATTTGTTTTGTTTTGATATTTTTGGGATGTTACACCAACCTATTAGTGTTCTAATCCCTATGTTTCACAATATATGCCCGACACACATTCCTAAACAACCTAGGTGATAAGTGGGCTAGCTCGTAAACCTACATTGTAAGGTCCTATACCCATCAAGCCCACGATGTCCATGAGAGAACACCCGCAGCAAGAGCTCCACCAAGCTCATCAGTCGTGCGTGATCCACGAGGACCTCTACCACGAGCTGCGTTACCAGATAACTATTGATGGAAGATCATAAAATAAACATACTATGCAAGACATGGCGTATGCCATGAGGATTCCTACCACCAACGCTTATATGGATCTGAAGATCATCTCGTCAAGTGAAGTTATGCTCAAGCTAAAACCCGAGGATACCTAGTGATACATGTAAAATGTATCCATGCAATTTGGTATATATGGATCATATATGCATGATATGTGAGGTTCAATAGTTGCTTCATATCGATAAATGGGGATTCACAAAAAAGTTCCCTTTTAATTAGTTTTTAATGCTACAGTGAAGGAAACCTAAATTCTGCGTATTTTTTTTAGTTTCATGGACCTTAGAGACGTCAAATTGAGCAAGATTTTTCTGAAGCATCATTTTCAGAAATTACTAGAAGATGAGAAGAATAAGTGGACCAAGAGGCTCGTGCACAAGAGATAGGGCCCACGGTCACCAAGACCAACTGTGTTGTGGGGCCCACCTTGCCCCTCGAGCACCGTTTCGCCTCGGTTTCAACGCCATAGGGGGAGTTTTGTCTTAAAAAAGCCTATATATATGTAACATGCCATATGTAGTTTAGCAAAGGGTGACCATTCACAGAGAAAAATGGTAAACAGATAAGTTCTTCGAAGATTGAGAGGGGAAATGCCACCGGAGTTGCCCCCATTTGAAAGAACATATCTCCTTAAGTGGGTTTTGGTATTGATGACACCGGGTGTGTTTAACTAATTATTTGTATAAGAATTGTAGGTTTCTTGATGATAATACTTGTCGAAATATTGCCCAAAAGATTGAAGAGCTCCATTGGTGTTTTTACTATTTATCTATTTAAATCACTATGGATATTTAATTGCATGAGAAAAGTATATGGGATTTACTATATTTATTCGAAGATATTATGGCTGGGCATTTTATTTGCGTCAAGGTTTGTCGAAGAAATGGAAAAGAACAAATAAAGAAAATGAAAAGAGGGAACATGGGAGTAGAAGAAGAAATGTGTGGAGGGCGGTGGTACCGGTACCGGTACCGCATATGGTACCGGCAAAGCCACAAACCTTGCAGATGGTTTCCAGTGGCCTTCCGCGTATTTCCGTTACCAAGGCTGGTACCGGCGCCTGTGGTACCGGCCCGCACGCAGCAGGGCAACACGGCCCACCCCACGGGCGACACATCGACACGAGGTTGGTAGTACCGGCCCATCCTTGCCGGTACTACCGGCCAGGGATCCTTCCAATGGCTCGATCTGGAAGGTCATATAAAAGGACCTTATTCCCCCCAAATGGGTCAATAATCCAGCATATCTTCTTGACCTCCATTGTTTGAGCTTCAACTTGTTAGATCTCTCTACTCCCCCACTCAAATCTCCAAATACTTGAGGATTTTGTAGAGGAGACCTAGATCCAGCTTTCCACGAAAGGAATTTGTATTTGACCACAATTCTTAGTGGATATTTGTGAGGTGACCTCGAAGGTAATCTTCATGTAAAGCTTCGTGGTTACATCTTGGGAGCCTCCAATTCGGTTGTGGATGCGTGCCCCAAGCTTTGTGTAAAGGTGTCGGTTGCAACCTTAAGGCAACCGCTTGGTGGAGCATCAGCTAGGCCTTTCTGGCGTAGCTCACTAGAGAATAGGGGAGGCCTGATACGTCTCAAACGTATCCATAATTTCTTATGTTCCATGCTACTTTTATGACAATACTCACATGTTTTATACACACTTTACATCATTATTATGCATTTTCCGGCACTAACCTATTGACAAGATGCCGAAGCGCCAGTTCCTGTTTTATGTTGTTTTTGGTTTCGGAAATCCTACAAAGGAAATGTTCTCGGAATTGGACGAAATCAAGGCCCAGGGTCTTATTTTTCCACGGAGCTTCCAGAAGACAGAAGAGCATACGAAGTGGGGCCACGAGGTGGCCAGACCACAAGGCGGTGCGGCCAAGGAGGGGCCCGCGCCGCCCTATGGTGTGGGCCCCTCGTCAGCCCTCCGACTCTGCCCTTCCGCCTACTTAAACTCTCCGTCGCGAAAACCCTATTACCGAGAGCCACGATACGGAAATAGTTCCAGAGACGCCGCCGCCAATCCCATCTCGGGGGATTCAGGAGATCGCCTTCGGCACCCTGCCGGAGAGGGGAATCATCTCCCGGAGGACTCTTCATCACCATGATCGCCTCCGGACTGATGTGTGAGTAGTTCACCTTTGGACTATGGGTCCATAGCAGTAGCTAGATGGTTGTCTTCTCCTCTTGTGCTATCATGTTAGATCTTGTGAGCTGCCTATCATGATCAAGATCGTCTATTTGTAATGCTACATGTTGTGTTTGTTGGGATCCGATGAATATGGAATACAATGTCAAGTTGATTATTGATCTATCATATATGTGTTGTTTATGTTCTTGCATGCTCTCCGTTGCTAGTAGAGGCTCGGCCAAGTTGATACTTGTGACTCCAAGAGGGGGTATTTATGCTCGATAGTGGGTTCATGTCTCTATTGAATGCTGGGAGTGACAAGCAACCCCTAAGGTTGTGGATGTGCTTGTTGCCACTAGGGATAAAACATCAATGCTTTGTCTAAGGATATTTGTGTTGATTACATTATGCACCATACTTAATGCAATTGTCTGTTGTTTGCAACTTAATACTGGAAGGGGTGCGGATGCTAACCTGAAAGTGGAATTTTTAGGCATAGATGCATGCTGGATAGCGGTCTATGTACTTTATCGTAATGCCCTGATTAAATCTCATATTAGTCTTCGTGATATGTATGTGCATTGTTATGCCCTCTTTATTTGTCAATTGTCCAACTGTAATTTGTTCACCCAACATGCTATTTATCTTATTGGAGAGACACCACTAGTGAACTGTGGACCCCGGTCCATTCTTTTACATCTGAAATACAATCTACTGCAAACTCTGTTCTTTGTTGTTCTTCGCAAACAAACATCATTTTCCACACCATACGTTTAATCCTTTGTTTACAGCAAGCCGGTGAGATTGACAACCTCACTGTTAAGTTGGGCAAACTATTGTGATTGTGTTGTGCAGGTTCCACGTTGGCGCCGGAATCCCTGGTGTTGCGCCGCACTACACTCCGTCACCAACAACCTTCACGTGGCCCTTGACTCCTACTGGTTCGATAACCTTGGTTTCATACTGAGGGAAAACTTGCTGTTGTACGCATCACACGTTCCTCTTGGGGTTCCCAACAGACGTGTGTCAACTACGCGTTATCAAGCTCTTTTTCTGGCGCCGTTGCCGGGGAGATCAAGACACGCTGCAAGGGGAGTCTCCAACATCCAATCTCTTTACTTTGTTTTTGTCTTGCTTTACTTTATTTTATTTACTGCTTTGTTTGCTTTCTCCATATCAAAAATACAAAAAAAATTAGTTACTTGTTTTACTTTATTTACTGTCTTGTTTGCATTCTCTATATCAAAAATACAAAAAAATTAGTTACTTGCATTTACTTTACTTACTGTCTTGTTTGTATTCTCTATATCAAAAACACAAAAAAAATAGTTACTTGCATTTACTTTATTTACCTTTTGCTTATTTCATCATGCTTCCTCCTAAGTTCACCCTGAAAGATATACCGGTAGGGCGTGGGTCTATCATTGGAAGAGATAAAATAGAAGAATTTTTCACTCATGTTAGTACGGCTGAAGATTTTGAAGATAGATCTTTGGTAGAACTTGCTCCTACTTATGAAATTGCTGCTGCCTCTTTAGTGCACATGTTGGAAGCTAGATTTGTTAATCTCAATCCTATAATGCAACATATGTTTCTTAAACTTTCTGATATGGAAGAAGGAGAGAAGAAAGATTTTGTTTTAGAAACCCTTCTTAAAGAATTTGGTGATGTAGCTAAAGAAGCTAGGAAAGTCTTTATTAAACATGAGATGCTTGGATGTTTTACCAATTTTGCAAGTACCCTTGAAAAGATGGAAAAAGATAGGCTAAAGTACACTAATAAAACCAATTGTGAGGGGGAGATTAAAGTACCGATACCTCTTAATTAAGCTCATAGGAATGCATGAGGCACTAGAAAAGAATTTTGATTGGATTGTTCCTGAAAATTTATTTGAGGAGGATAGTAAGCCTAAAAGTAATGAAAGGGGAGCCTCTGAAACCTACATAGACAAGATACAATGCATTGTTGAGAAAACTCCCAACTCTAATGTTGATGCTTCATCTCTTGATAATACTTGATTCACACTTTCTGCGCCTAGCTGAAAGGCGTTAAAGAAAAGCGCTGATTGGAGACAACCCATTATTTTACTTCTGCACTTTTTTTTTATATTTGAGTCTTGGAAGTTGTTACTACTGTAGCAACCTCTCCTTATCTTTATTTTATTGCATTTTTGTGCCAAGTAAAGTCTTTGATAGTAAGGATGATACTAGAACTGGATTACTGCGCAGAAACAGATTTCTTGCTGTCACGAAATTTAGCAGCCCCGTCTGTAGGTAACTTAGAAAAATCTGCCAATTTACGTGCGTGATCCTCAGATATGTACGTAACTTTCATTAAATTTGAGCTTTTTCATCTGAGCAAGTTAAGTGCCCCTGAAAAATCCGTCTTTACGGACTGTTCTGTTTTGACAGATTCTGCCTTTTATTTCGCATTGCTCGTTTTGCTATGTTGGATGGATTTCTTTGTTCCATTAACTTTCAATAGCTTTGTGCAATGTCCAGAAGTGTTAAGAATGATTATGTCCCCTCTGAATATGTGAATTTTTGATTATGCACTAACCCTCTAATGAGTTTGTTTTGAGTTTGATGTGGAGGAAGTTTTCAAGGGTCAAGAGAGGAGGATGATACAATATGATCAAGAAGAGTGAAAAGTCTAAGCTTGGGGATGCCTCCGTGGTTCATCCCCGCATATTTCAAGAAGACTCAAGCATCTAAGCTTGGGGATGCCCAAGGCATCCCCTTCTTCATCGACAACTTATCAGGTCACCTCTAGTGAAACTATATTTTTATTCCGTCACATCTTATGTGCTTTACTTAGAGCGTCTGTATGTTTTTTTTTGTTTGAATAAAATCGGATCCTAGCATTCCTTGTGTGGGAGAGAGACACGCTCCGCTGTTTCATATGAACACTGGTGTTCTTAGCTTTACTTTTAATGTTCATGGCGAAGGTTGAAACTGCTTCATTCATTGTTATATGGTTGGAAACAGAAAATGCTTCATGTGGTAATTGGTATATTGTCTTGAATAATTTGATACTTGGCAATTGTTGTGCTCAAATAGATCATGTTTAAGCTCTTGCATCATGTACTTTGCACCCATTAATGAAGAACCACCATAGAGCTTATTGAAATTTGGTTTGCATGATTGGTCTCTCTAAAGTCTAGATATTTTCTGGTGAAGTGTTTGAACAACAAGGAGATAGTGTAGAGTCTTATAATGCTTGCAATATGTTCTTATGTAAGTTTTTCTGTGCCGGTTTATACTCGAGTTTGCTTCAAACAACCTTGCTAGCCAAAGCCTTGTATTGAGAGGGATTTCTTCTCGTGCATCCAAATCCTTGTGCCAAAAACTATGCCATTTGTGTCCACCATACCTACCTACTACATGGTATTTCTCTGCCATTTCAAAGTAAATTACTTGAGTGCTACCTTTAAAATTTCATTCCTTGCCTTTGCAATATATAGCTCATGGGAAAATAGCCTTAAAAACTATTGTGGTATTGAATATGTAGCTTATGTGTCTTATTTCTTATAAGTTGCTTGTTGAGCGATAACCATGTTTCTGGGGACGCCATCAACTATTACACCTTTATTGAATATCATGTGAGTTGCTATGCATGTTCGTCTTGTCTGAAGTAAGGGTGATTTATCATGATCAAATGGTTTGAGTATGCATATTGTTAGAGAAGAACATTGGGCCGCTAACTAAAGCCATGAATCATGGTGGAAGTTTCAGTTTGGACATTAATCCTCAATCTCTTATGAGTATATTATCTGTTGTTGAATGCTTATGCATTAAAGAGGAGTCCATTATCTGTTTTCTATGTTGTCCTGATATGGATGTCCTAAGTTGAGATTTATCAAAAACGAGAAATCAAATGCGATCTATCTCCTTGGACCTTTGGTACAGGCGACATAGATATGGATGTCCTAAGTTGAGATTTATCAAAAACGAGAAATCAAATGCGATCTATCTCCTTGGACCTTTGGTACAGGCGACATAGAGGTACCCCTTTGTGACACTTGGTTGAAACATATGTTATGCAATGATAATCCATGTAAATCCAAGCTAGTTAGGACAAGGTGCGGGCACTATTGGTATTCTATGCATGAGGCTTGCAACTTATAGGATATATTATGCATAACACATATGAATTATTACTACCGTTGACAAAATTGTTTCTATGTTTTCAAAATGAAAAGCTCTAGCACAAAAATAGTAATCCATGCTTCCCTCTGCGAAGGGACTTTCTTTTACTTTATGTTGAGTCAGTTTACCTATCTTCTTCTATCTTAGAAGCAAACACTTGTGTCAACTATGTGCATTGATTCCTACATACTTGCTTATTTGCATTCATCATATTACTTTGTGTTGACAATTATCCATGAGATATATCCATGAGATAAACATGTTTAAGTTGAAAGCAACTGCTGAAACTTATATCTTCCTTTGTGTTGCTTCAAAGCTTTCTACTAAGAATTTATTGCTTTATGAGTTAACTCCTATGCAAGTCTTATAGATGCTTGTCTTGAAAGTACTATTCATGAAAAGTCTTTGCTATATGATTCAGTTGTTTAGTCATTGTCTTTACCATTGCTTCGAATCACTTCATTCATCTCATATGCTTTACAATAGTATTGATCAAGATTATGATAGCATGTCACTTCAGAAATTATCCTTGTTATCGTTTACCAACTCGAGGGCGAGTAGGAACTAAGCTTGGGGATGCTTGATACGTCTCAAACGTATCCATAATTTCTTATGTTCCATGCTACTTTTATGACAATACTCACATGTTTTATACACACTTTACATCATTATTATGCATTTTCCGGCACTAACCTATTGACAAGATGCCGAAGCGCCGGTTCTCGTTTTCTACTGTTTTTGGTTTCAGAAATCCTACAAAGGAAATATTCTCGGAATTGGACGAAATCAACGCCCAGGGTCTTATTTTTCCACGGAGCTTCCAGAAGAACGAAGAGCATACGAAGTGGGGCCACGAGGTGGCCAGACCACAAGGCGGCGCGGCCAAGGAGAGGGGAATCATCTCCCGGAGGACTCTTCATCACCATGATCGCCTCCGGACTGTTGTGTGAGTAGTTCATCTTTGGACTATGGGTCCATAGCAGTAGCTAGATGGTTGTCTTCTCCTCTTGTGCTATCATGTTAGATCTTGTGAGCTGCCTATCATGATCAAGATCGTCTATTTGTAATGCTACATGTTGTGTTTGTTGGGATCTGATGAATATGGAATACAATGTCAAGTTGATTATTGATCTATCATATATGTGTTGTTTATGTTCTTGCATGCTCTCCGTTGCTAGTAGAGGCTCTGGCCAAGTTGATACTTGTGACTCCAAGAGGGGGTATTTATGCTCGATAGTGGGTTCATGTCTCCAATGAATCTGGGGGAGTGACAGCATCCCCTAAGGTTGTGGATGTGTTGTTGCCACTAGGGATAAAACATCAATACTTTGTCTAAGGATATTTGTGTTGATTACATTACGCACCATACTTAATGCAATTGTTTGTTGTTTGCAACTTAATACTGGAAGGGGTGCGGATGCTAACCTGAAAGTGGACTTTTTAGGCATAGATGCATGCTGGATAGCGGTCTATGTACTTTGTCATAATGCCATGATTAAATCTCATATTAGTCTTCGTGATATGTATGTGCATTGTTATGCCCTCTTTATTTGTCAATTGCCCAACTGTAATTTGTTCACCCAACATGTTATTTATCTTATTGGAGAGACACCACTAGTGAACTGTGGACCCCGGTCCATTCTTTTACATCTGAAATACAATCTACTGCAAACTCTGTTCTTTGTTGTTCTTCGCAAACAAACATCATTTCCCACATCATACGTTTAATCCTTTGTTTACAGCAAGCCGGTGAGATTGACAGCCTCAATGTTAAGTTGGGGCAAAGTATTGTGATTGTGCTGTGCAGGTTCCACGTTGGCGCTGGAATCCCTGGTGTCGCACCGCACTACACTCCGTCACCAACAACCTTCACGTGGCCCTTGACTCCTACTGGTTCGATAACCTTGGTTTCATACTGAGGGAAAACTTGCTGCTGTACGCATCACACCTTCCTCTTGGGGTTCCCAACAGACGTGTGTCAACTACGCGTTATCAAGGCCTCTGTGGCGGTGGGTAGGACTTCGTGGCACCACACCCCTCCAACGTCGACGTACTTCGCTTTACAACGAAGGAACTATGGGAATCATACACTTGTGTCTCCGCGTGCTCCACCACGGTTACTTCTATCCTTTACCGCACTTTACTATTTGTATCTTGTATTGTGTTTTGCTTGCTTGCATATTGTCATTTAGGTAAATTCAAATAGTTTCATATCTAGATAATTTACCTTTGTTTCAAGCCTAAATTGAAAATGGGAATTAAAATTTTAGAAAGCCCCTATTCACCCCCCTCTAGGTGCCATATGATCCTTTCAATTGGTACCAGAGCCTCGACTCTTTATGCGGGCTTTACCACCTAAGAGAGTATGGCTGAGTCGGGGAGGACATAAAGGAATTTAAATCGTCAATTACCTCGATAAACAACTCCATAGGTAAATTAAGAGAGATGGTGATGAGCTTTATGCAAGCCAATAAACCTCATATGCCTCCTACCACCACTACCAAAGTTGGCACTCCCATTGTGCAGAAGACTTCCCTTGGTTCTTCTTCGAAAGCCAAAACCAAGGTTGAAGAAGGGGGTAGTGGTGAGACCCTTCCCAAGATAGGTCCTAATGCTCGGGGAGTGTAATCGGAGATTGCCCCTCCACCCATGTACTCTCCGGATCCACCCATTCCCCACCCTCATATAAATCAACAAGGAGATCCTCCTATGCTTACACCTAATGATTTTTCTCTGTGGCAAACCAAGATGAAGTCTTATCTAAATTCTTCCTCTATTGAACTCTGGAGGATTGTTATGGGGGGATACAATCCTAACAATCCAAAAAAAATTAACTCATAGAGAAGTGGTTGATTGCCAACTTAATGCCATCGCCTTATACTTGATGCAACAAGTCGTCGGTGAGGATGATAGACCCTACATCGAGAAGGCCACCACCGCCAAGACGGCTTGGGACATTCTCTCCGAAGTGTTCATTGGAAGCTCAAGCATGACGCAAAACAAGTTTGAAGAGGTTAGCAATCAACAAACCGAAGGATTCTACATGGAATATGGTGAAAAGACCATCGAGTCATGCATCGCCGCCTCAAGGCCCTTGCTATCACCTTTCTGGACCTTGGTGCCACTCATGTTGATGATAATTGGATCAAGAGGAAGTACATCAATGCTCTTTTGCCCTTCAGCCGGACGATCTAAGGATCCTCAAGAACAAGCACAACTTTGAGCAAATGACCTCCAATGATGTCATGCAAGAGATGGATGCCTTCAAGGTTGAGTCAAAGATAGCGGATGATATTCGTGCCCATGCCATTTGGATGAAGAGAGGAGGAAATATTGCTTTGAAAGCATGTCATTGAAGAAGAAGAATATTCAGGAGAAACAAAGTATGAGGGGAATTTCGAGGAACTTAAACGTGATCTTCATGGTCACATTACGCTTCTTACAAAATCCTTTTGGAGAGACCCTTCCAAGTACAAGTTAAGAGGAAACCAATGAGGCGATGCCAAGGGTCCAAGAGCAAGAACTTGCTACAATTGTGGTAACGAAGACCATTTCATTGCCGAGTGCCCATATGAAAATAGAGAAGATCGTGATGGGAAACTCATTCTCAAGGACAAGTCAAAGGCTCCTCGCAAGAAGCCATTCGTCAAGAAAAGCGGCTTTGACATTTGCAAGAATTCATCGAAGTATGTGTTGATTGCCCGTGAGGAATATTCTTCCGGGGATGAAGAAGATGACAAAGAATACACAAGAAGTGAGGTGGCCGCCATTGCCATCACCTCCACCCCTTCATCATCACTCTTTGAATCCACCAATGAGGACTCCTCCAACAATGCAAGATTCCTTATGGCTAAGAATTCCATAGATCACTCTTCCGGAGATGAAGAAGATTCTCAAAAAGACACATCAAGTGAAGAGGCCACTAGTGCCTCTATGATACGTTGCAAACGTATCTATAATTTTTGATGCTCCATGCTTGTTTTACACCAATATATATATATGTTTTGCTTACACTTCGTTGCACTTTTATACATTTTTCGGCACTAACCTATTGACAAGATGCTACAGTAGCAGTTCCCTGTTTTCTGCTGTTTTGTATTTCAGAAAAGTTATCCAGGAAATATTCTTGGAATTGGACGAAACAAAAGCCGAAGTTCTTATTTTACCGTAACGAAGACGGAGTCCAGAGGAGAGACGAAGAGGCTTCACAGGGCGGACACGCCGGGCCATGGCACGGCCCAACCCCTGGCCGCGCCATGGGGTGTGATACGTCTCCGACGTATCGATAATTTCTTATGTTCCATGCCATATTATTGATGATACCTACATGTTTTATGCACACTATATGTCATATTCGTGCATTTTCTGGAACTAACCTATTAACAAGATGCCGAAGAGCCAGTTGTTGTTTTCTGCTGTTTTTGGTTTCACAAATCCTAGTAACGAAATATTCTCGGAATTGGACGAAATCAAAACTCAGGGTCCTATTTTGCCACGAAGCTTCCGGAAGACCGAAGAGGAGTCGAAGTGGGGCCACGAGGGGCCGCCACCATAGGGCGGCGCGGCCCCAGGTCTTGGTCGCGCCGACCTGTGGTGTGGGGCCCTCGTGTGGCCCCCCACGTTGCCCTTCCGCCTACTTAAAGCCTCCGTCGCGAAACCCCTGATGCGAAGAACCACGATACGGAAAACCTTCCAGAGACGCCGCCGCCGCCAATCCCATCTCGGGGGATTCTGGAGATCTCCTCCGGCACCTCGCCGGAGAGGGGATTCATCTCCCGGAGGACTCTACACCGCCATGGTCGCCTCCGAAGTGATGAGTGAGTAGTTCACCCCTGGACTATGGGTCCATAGCAGTAGCTAGATGGTTGTCTTCTCCTCATTGTGCTTCATTGTTGGATCTTGTGAGCTGCCTAACATGATCAAGATCATCTATCCGTAATACTATATGTTGTGTTTGTCGGGATCCGATGGATAGAGAATACCATGTTATGTTAATTATCAAGTTATTACCTATGTGTTGTTTATGATCTTGCATGCTCTCCGTTATTAGTAGAGGCTCTGGCCAAGTTGATGCTAGTAACTCCAAGAGGGAGTATTTATGCTCGATAGTGGGTTCATGCCCGCATTGACACCGGGGGAGTGACGAAACCCCTAAGGTTGTGTTGTGCTGTTGCCACTAGGGATAAAACATTGATGCTATGTCCGAGGATGTAGTTGTTGATTACATTACGCACCATACTTAATGCAATTGTCCGTTGCTTTGCAACTTAATACCGGAAGGGGTTCGGATGATAACCTCGAAGGTGGACTTTTTAGGCATAGATGCGAGTTGGATGGCGGTCTATGTACTTTGTCGTAATGCCCAATTAAATCTCACTATACTTATCATGACATGTATGTGCATTGTTATGCCCTCTCTATTTGTCAATTGCCCGACCGTAATTTGTTCACCCAACATGCTTTTATCTTATGGGAGAGACACCTCTAGTGAACTGTGGACCCCGGTCCATTCTTTAATACTCGAAATACAAATCTGTTGCAATACTTGTTTTACTCGTTTTCTCCGCAAACAATCATCTTCCACACAATACGGTTAATCCTTTGTTACAGCAAGCCGGTGAGATTGACAACCTCACCTGTTTCGTTGGGGCAAAGTACTTTGGTTGTGTTGTGCATGTTCCACGTTGGCGCCGGAATCTCCGGTGTTGCGCCGCACTACATCCCGCCGCCATCAACCTTCAACGTGCTTCTTGGCTCCTCCTGGTTCGATAAACCTTGGTTTCTTTCCGAGGGAAAACTTGCTGCTCGTGCGCATCATACCTTCCTCTTGGGGTTCCCAACGAACGTGTGAGTTACACGCCATCAAGCATATTTTCCGGCGCCGTTGTCGGGAGATCAAGACACGCCGCAAGGGGAGTCTCCACTTCCCAACCTCTTTACTTTGTTTTTGTCTTGCTTTATTTTATTTACTACTTTGTTTGCTGCATTATATCAAAACACAAAAAAATTAGTTGCTAGCTTTACTTTATTTACTCGTCTTGCACTCTATATCAAAAACACAAAAAAATTAGTTACTTGCATTTACTTTACTTGATTCATCATGTTTCCTTTTAATTTTACCACAAAAAACATACCGGTAGGACGCGGGTCTATAATTGGGAGAAACAATATAGAAGAATTTTTCACCCATGTTAGTACCGTTGAAGATTTTGATGATAGACACTTGGTAGAACTTGCTCCTACTTATGAAATTGCTGCTGCTGCTTTAGTTTGCATGTTGGAAACTAAATTTGTTAATCTCAATCCTATAATCCAACACATGTTTCTTACACTTGGTGATATGGAAGAAGGGGAAAATAAAGATTTTGTTTTAGAAACCCTTCTTAGAGAATTTGGTGGTCTAGCAAGAGAGGCTAGAAAGGTCTTTGCTAAATTTAATATGCTTGGTTCTCATACTAATTTTGTTGGTCTCCTTGAAAAAATGGACATGGATAGAATAAGGTACACTAATAATATTAATGATGGTGGGGAGATCAAAGCACCAATACCATGTAAACTCCTAGCTATGAATGATGCACTAGAAAATAACTATGCTTGGCTTGTTCCTGAAAATTTGTTCGATGAGAGTAGCAAGCCCAAGACTAATGAAAAGGGAGACGCTGAAACTTATGTATCCAATATACTATGCATGGTTGAGAAAACTCCAAACCCCGCTGTAGATGCACCACCCTTTGATAACACTTGAGTTACACTTTCTGCGCCTAGCTGAAAGGCATTAAAGAAAAGCGCTTATGGGAGACAACCCATGTTTTTACTACAATATTTTTGTTTTATATTTGAGTCTTGGAAGTTGTTTACTACTGTAGCAACCTCTCCTTATCTTAGTTTTATGTTTTGTTGTGCCAAGTAAAGTCTTTGATAGTAAAGTAAATACTAGATTTGGATTACTGCGCAGAAACAGATTTCTTTTCTGTCACGAATCTGGGTCTAATTCTCTGTAGGTAACTCCGAAAATTAAGCCAATTTACGTGAGTGATCCTCAGATATGTACGCAACTTTCATTCAATTTGGGCATTTTCATTTGAGCAAGTCTGGTGCCCTAATAAAATCCATCTTTACGGACTGTTCTGTTTTGACAGATTCTGCCTTTTATTTTGCATTGCCTCTTTTGCTATGTTGGATGAATTTGTTTGATCCATTAATGTCCAGTAGCTTTATGCAATGTCCAGAAGTGTTAAGAATGATTGTGTCACCTCTGAACATGTTAATTTTTATTGTGCACTAACCCTCTAATGAGTTGTTTCGAGTTTGGTGTGGAGGAAGTTTTCAAGGATCAAGAGAGGAGTATGATACAATATGATCAAGGAGAGTGAAAGCTCTAAGCTTGGGGATGCCCGGTGGTTCACCCCTGCATATTTTAAGAAGACTCAAGCGTCTAAGCTTGGGGATGCCCAAGGCATCCCCTTCTTCATCAACAACATTATCGGGTTCCTCCCCCGAAACTATATTTTTATTCCGTCACATCTTATGCACTTTTCTTGGAGCGTCGGTTTGTTTTTGTTTTTTGTTTTGTTTGAATAAAATGGATCCTAGCATTCACTTTGTGGGAGAGAGACACGCTCCGCTGTAGCATATGGACAAGTATGTCCTTAGGCTCTACTCATAGTATTCATGGCAAAGTTTCTTCTTCGTTAAATTGTTATATGGTTGGAATTGGAAAATGCTACATGTAGTAACTCTAAAATGTCTTGGATAATTTGATACTTGGCAATAGTTGTGCTCATGTTTAAGCTCTTGCATCATATACTTTGCACCCATTAATGAAGAAACACTTAGAGCTTGCTAATTTGGTTTGCATATTTGGTTTCTCTAGAGTCTAGATAATATCTAGTATTGAGTTTTGAACAACAAGGAAGACGGTGTAGAGTCTTATAATGTTTACAATATGTCTTTTATGTGAGTTTTGCTGCACCGTTCATCCTTGTGTTTGTTTCAAATAACCTTGCTAGCCTAAACCTTGTATCGAGAGGGAATACTTCTCATGCATCCAAAATACTTGAGCCAACCACTATGCCATTTGTGTCCACCATACCTACCTACTACATGGTATTTATCCGCCATTCCAAAGTAAATTGCTTGAGTGCTACCTTTAAAATTCCATCATTCACCTTTACAATATATAGCTCATGGGACAAATAGCCGATACGTCTCCAACGTATCGATAATTTCTTGTGTTCCATGCCACATTATTGATGTTATCTACATGTTTTATGCACACTTTATATCATATTCGTGCATTTTCTCGGAACTAACCTATTAACAAGATGCCGAAGTGCCGCTGTCTGTTTTCTGCTGTTTTTGGTTTCGAAATCCTAGTAAAGAAATATTCTCGAATTGGACGAAATAAAAGCCCGTAGGCCTATTTTCTCACGAAGCTTCCGGAAGTCCGAAGGAGAGACGAAGAGGGGCCACGGGGTGGCCAAACCCTAGGCGGCGCGGCCCCCTTGGCCGCGCAGCCCCGTGGTGTGGGCCCCCCGTGCCGCCTCTCGACTTGCCCTTCCGCCTACAAATAGCCTCCGTGACGAAACCCCCGCACCGAGAGCCACGATACGGAAAACATTGCGAGACGCCGTCGCCGCCGATCCCATCTCGGGGGATCCTGGAGATCGCCTCCGGCACCCTGCCGGAGAGGGGATTCATCTCCCGGAGGACTCTACACCGCCATGGTCGCCTCCGGAGTGATGAGTGAGTAGTCTACCCCTGGACTATGGGTCCATAGCAGTAGCTAGATGGTTGTCTTCTCCCCATTGTGCTATCATTGTCGGATCTTGTGAGCTGCCTATCATGATCAAGATCATCTATATGTAATTCTATATGTTGCGTTTGTTGGGATCCGATGAATAGAGAATACTTGTTATGTTGATTATCAAAGTTATGCTTATGTGTTGTTTATGATCTTGCATGCTCTCCGTTATTAGTAGATGCTCCGGCCAAGTAGATGCTTTTAACTCCAAGAGGGAGTACTTATGCTCGATAGTGGGTTCATGCCCGCATTGACACACGGGACAAGGTGACGAGAAAGTTCTAAGGTTGTGTTGTGCTTGTTGCCACTAGGGATAAAACATTGATGCTATGTCTAAGGATGTAGTTGTTGATTACATTACGCACCATACTTAATGCAATTGTCCGTTGCTTGCAACTTAATACTCGGAGGGGTTCGGATGATAACCTCGAAGGTGGACTTTTTAGGCATAGATGCGGTTGGATGGCGGTCTATGTACTTTGTCGTAATGCCCAATTAAATCTCACTATACTCATCATGATATGTATGTGCATTGTCATGCTCTCTTTATTTGTCAATTGCCCAACCGTAATTTGTTCACCCAACATGCTTGTTCGTCTTATGGGAGAGACACCTCTAGTGAACTGTGGACCCCGGTCCAATTCTCTTTACTCGAAATACAATCAACTCGCAATACTTGTTTTTACTGTTTTCTCTGCAAACAATCATCTTCCACACAATACGGTTAATCCTTTGTTACAGCAAGCCGGTGAGATTGACAACCTCCCTGTTTCGTTGGGGCAAAGTAGCTTGGTTGTGTTGTGCAGGTTCCACGTTGGCGCCGGAATCTCCGGTGTTGCGCCGCACTACATCCCGCCGCCATCAACCTTCAACGTGCTTCTTGGCTCCTCCTCGGTTCGATAAACCTTGGTTTCTTTCTCGAGGGAAAACTTGCTCGCTGTGCTCATCATACCTTCCTCTTGGGGTTGCCCAACGAACGTGTGAAATACACGCCATCAAGCATATTTTCTGGCGCCGTTGCCGGGGAACTGAAGAAAAGCTACACCACAAAGATTTCTAACTCCCACGTCAACTACACGCCAGCAATAGCTTAAAAACTATTGTGGTATTGAATATGTACTTATGCACTTTATCTCTTATTAAGTTGCTTGTTGTGCGATAACCATGCTTCTGGGGACGCCATCAACTATTCTTTGTTGAATATCATGTGAGTTGCTATGCATGTCCGTCTTGTCCGAAGTAAGAGAGATCTACCACCTTAATGGTTGGAGCATGCATATTGTTAGAGAAGAACATTGGGCCGCTAACTAAAGCCATGATTCATGGTGGAAGTTTCAGTTTTGGACATATATCCTCAATCTCATATGAGAATAATAATTGTTGCCACATGCTTATGCATTAAAGAGGAGTCCATTATCTGTTGTCCATGTTGTCCGGTATGGATGTCTAAGTTGAGAATAATCAAAAGCGAGAAATCCAAAATGCGAGCTTTCTCCTTAGACCATTGTACAGGCGGCATGGAGGTACCCCATTGTGATACTTGGTTAAAACATGTGTATTGCGATGATCCGGTAGTCCAAGCTAATTAGGACAAGGTGCGGGCACTATTAGTATACTATGCATGAGACTTGCAACTTGTAAGATATAATTTACATAACTCATATGCTTTATTACTACCGTTGACAAAATTGTTTCATGTTTTCAAAATAAAAGCTCTAGCACAAATATAGCAATCGATGCTTTCCTCTTTGAAGGACCAATCTTTTACTTTTATGTTGAGTCAGTTCACCTATCTCTCTCCACCTCAAGAAGCAAACACTTGTGTGAACTGTGCATTGATTCCTACATACTTGCATATTGCACTTGTTATATTACTCTATGTTGACAATTATCCATGAGATATATAT
>NC_061510.1:356545654-356556863 GCF_022539505.1 Lolium rigidum | reverse complement strand
CGGCCATCTGTGACGCGAGATTCTCCACGGAATTCCAAACCGTCGGTATGAGGCCTCCATGACGGATTTTGGCCTTTCGCTGACGAACTAAAATCGTTATAGAATACCCATATGTTACTAGTGTTGATCAAGATTTTTTTGGTTTCATGTCACCTCAAAAATTATCTTTGCTATCACTTACCTACTTGAGGACGAGAAGGAATTAAGCTTGGGGATGCTTGATACGTTTCAAACATATCTATAATTTTTATGCTCCATGCTTGTTTTACACCAATTCATATATGTTTTGCTTACACTTTGTTGCACTTTTACATGATTTCCGGCACTAACCTATTAACAAGATGCCACAGTGCCAGTTCCCTGTTTTCTGCTGTTTTTGTATTTCATAAAAGTTGTACAACAAATATTCTCGGAATTGGACAAAACAAAAGCCGAAGTCTACCGAAACAAAGACGAAGTCTAGAGGGGGTTCAAAGAGGCGCCACAGAGCGGCCAGACCTACCCTTGGCGCGGCCTAGCCTGGGCCCGTGCCAAAGGGTGGTGTGCCCCCGAGCACCCCACTGACCTAAATCCTCCGCCTATTTATACATCTTCTCGGGAAAACCCTGGATACCCGAGCCTCCATCCACGAAAAGTTTCACCGCGGCCGCCATCGCAGAACCCATGTCGGGGGGTTCTGAAGCTCTTCTGGCACCCTACCGGAGGGGGAAATCATCATCGGAGGCATTTACATCCCCATGCCCGCCTCCGAAGTGATGCGTGAGTAGTTCATCCCTGGACTATGGGTCCATAGCAGTAGCTAGATGGTTGTCTTCTCCACTTTGTGCTTCATGTATAGATCTTGTGAGCTACCCTACATGATCAAGATCATCCTTATGTAATCCAACATGTTGTGTTTGCTGGGATCCGATGAATATTGTATACTATGTTGAGATCGGTTATATATTCATGCCATATGTTATTTTGTGATCTTGCATGCTCTCCGTTGTAGTAGAAACTCTGGCCAAGTGGATACTTGTGACTCCAAGAGGGGGTATTTATGATCGATAGTAGGTTCATGCATCTAGTTTTCTGGGAGAGTGACAATAACTTCTAAGATTGTACCTGTGCTATTGCTACTAGGGAGAAAAAACAATGCTTTATCCGAGGGTAATTCTATTGTTTACTTTACACACATTGCTTAATCCAATAATCTGTTGCTTGCAACTTAATACTGAAAGGGGTTCGGATGATAACCGGAAGGTGGATTATTAGTCATAGACACAGTTGGATTACGGTCTATGTATTATGTTGTAATGCCCAATCAAATCTATAGTAATCATCTTGTCATGTATGGTCGATATTCTATCAATTGCCCAGATGTAATTTTTTCACCCAACATGCTATTTATCTTTATGGAGAGACACCTCTAGTAAACTGTGGATCCCGGTCATGTTTCCTTTACACTGATAAATTCATCTACTGCAATCTTGTTCTGTTTACTTTCTGCAAACATCTCTTTTCACTCGATACGTCTAATCCTTTGTGTTCAGCAAACCGGTGAGATTGACAACCTCACTGCAAGTTGGGGCAAAGTACTTTGGTTGTGTTGTGTGCAGGTTTCACGTTGTTGCTGATGCCAGTAGTGCGCCCTGCCACTAGTCAGCCAGCAACACCTTCAGAAGTCACTCCTTTCTCCTACTGGTCCATTAAACCTTGGTTTCATACTGAGGTAAAACTTGTTGTTTTGCTGATCACACCTTCCTCTTGGGGTTTCCCAACCGCTTCCACAACGCTCAGCAAGATTGTCTAGCGCCATCACCGGAGCACCATCAAGATTTTCTGGCGCCGTTGCCGGGGAACTGAAGAAAAGTTACACCACAGAGATTTCCAACTCCCTCGGCAATCTCCGCACATCACTCACCATCATGAGGTTGATCTTGGACATCACTTGGTGTTGCACCATAATCATTGGGTTGTTCTTGTTCAACACTTGGTGCTTCTCCATCAACCTCATTTGGTTGATATTGTCCTTGATCTTGCTCACAAGAGGGAGGGTCTTGAGCTTTTTTTCGATTGGTGTAACATTGCCCACAAGATCCGGAGCTTGTTGAGTTTGTGAGGATGATGGCTCCACTTGAGTAGAGCATAGTCCATTCCGAGATGCCACACCGTGTCCCTCAATGGGGCGGAAAAATCCCGTCCACATTATTACTATGGCTTCTTGAGGTATTTCATCATCTGCACAAACATCAACTTGCCCCACTTGGGAGCCATCATTTTCCTCAAACACCACACTACAAGATTCAATGATAATCCCGGAGGCTTTGTCAAAGATTCTATAGGTATGGGATTCGGCACCGTAACCAACAAATATATCCTCCAAAGCTTTAGATTCAAATTTAGACAAACAAACTCTTTTGATTTTATAGAAACACTTACAACTGAGCACCTTGAAGTATGAGATCTTAGTCTTGTGTCCGGATAGAATTTCATAAGGAGTCTTGTTCAAGCCCTTGCGGAGATAGAGCCGGTTTTAAGAATTAATGACATGCGGTGGAGATGGCTTCGGCCCAAAAGTTGTAGCAAGATTTATATTCCGACAACATAGACCTTGCCATATCCATAAGAGTCCGGTTCTTCCTTTCCGCAACAACATTTTGTTGAGGGGTGTACGCAGCGGAATATTGATGTCTTATCCCCTCATCACTAAGAAAATCATTGAGTGTCTATAGTTCTTGAATTCGAAGCCATTGTCACTTCTTATTTCCAATATAGTAAGTTTGTGTTGACTTTGCACTTCGGTAGCAAAGTCGATGACGATTTGTTGAGTCTCATCCTTCTTCTTGAGAAAATAGACCCAAGTATATATTGAATAATCATCAACAATCACAAACAATGTTTCTTCGCACCAAGACTTGCATGAGTGGTTGGACCAAAAAGGTCCACATGAAGGAGTTCCAGTATCCTCTTGCAAGATATGATGGTCTTGCTTGGATGCGTAGAATCGTGGATTTTTCCTTCAACACAAGCCCTACAAACACGATCTTTGGCAAAATAAACATTTTCTTTTAGTCCCACAATATGGTTTCCCTTGTGAAGACTTTGCAAAGTCCTCATGTTGACATGGGCCAAGCGGCGATGCCACAACCAACCCACGTCCGCCTTTTCGAATAGGCAGATCACATTTGTAGTGGTTTTTCCTGAAAAGTACACCACATACAAGGTGTTTTCGATGTACCCAACGAAAGAGACTTTTAGAGTCTTGCTCCACAAGAGAACCACAATATCAATATCAATAAAGACGGCGAAACCCATATTGCCTAGGGCATAAACAGACAATAAATTGTAACCAAGAGTCTTGACAAGCATGATGTTCACAACCTTGCCAAGACCTAATGATACGTCTCAAATGTATCTATAATTTCTTATGTTCCATGCTACTTTTATGATGATACTCACATGTTTTATACACACTTTATGTCATTATTATGCATTTTCCGGCACTAACCTATTGACGAGATGCCGAAGAGCCGATTGCTTGTTTTCTGCTGTTTTTGGTTTCAGAAATCCTACAAAGGAAATATTCTCGGAATTGGACGAAATCAACGCCCAGGGTCTTATTTTTCCACGAAGCATCCAGAAGACCGAGGGAGAAACGAAGTGGGGCCACGGGGTGCCGCCACACTAGGGCCGCGCGGCCTAAGGGGGGCCTGCGCTGCCCTAGCGTGTGGGGCCCCCGTGCCTCCTCCGACTCCGCCCTTCCGCCTACTTAAAGCCTTCGTCGCGAAAACCCCAGTTCCGAGAGCCACGATACGGAAAACCTTCCAGAGACGCCGGCGCCGCCAATCCCATCTCGGGGGATTCAGGAGATCTCCTCCGGCACCCTGCCGGAGAGGGGAATCATCTCCCGGAGGACTCTTCATCGTCATGATCGCCTCCGGGTCGATGTGTGAGTAGTTCACCCCTGGACTATGGGTCCATAGCAGTAGCTAGATGGTTGTCTTCTCCTCATTGTGCTATCATGTTAGATCTTGTGAGCTGCCTATCATGATCAAGATCATCTATTTGTAATGCTACATGTTGTGTTTGTTGGGATCCGATGAATATTGAATATTATGTCAAGTTGATTATCAATCTATCATATATGTTGTTTATGTTCTTGCATGCTCTCCGTTGCTAGTAGAGGCTCGGCCAAGTTGATACTTGTAACTCCAAGAGGGAGTATTTATGCTCGATAGTGGGTTCATGCCTCCATTGAATGCGGGACGATGACGAAAAGTTCTAAGGTTGTGGATGTGCTTGTTGCCACTAGGGATAAAACATCGATGCTTTGTCTAAGGATATTTTTGTTGATTACATTACGCACCATACTTAATGCAATTGTCTCGTTGTTTGCAACTTAATACTTGGAAGGGGTTCGGATGATAACTCGAAGGTGGACTTTTTAGGCATAGATGCATGCTGGATAGCGGTCTATGTACTTTGTCGTAATGCTCTGATTAAATCTCATAGTACTCATCATGATATATGTATGTGCATTGTTATGCCTTCTTTATTTGTCAATTGCCCAACTGTAATTTGTTCACCCAACATGCTATTTCTTATCGAAGAGACACCACTAGTGAACTGTGGACCCTGGTCCATTCTTTTACATCTGAAATTCAATCTACTGCAATACTTGTTCTTTACTGTTCTTCGTAAACAAACATCATCTTCCACACTATACATCTAATCCTTTGTTTACAGCAAGCTGGTGAGATTGACAACCTCACTGTTACGTTGGGGCAAAGTACTTTGATTGTGTTGTGCAGGTTCCACGTTGGCGCGGAATCCCTGGTGTTGCGCCGCACTTGCACTCCGCCACCAACAACCTTCACGTGTTCCTTGACTCCCTACTGGTTCGATAACCTTGGTTTCTTACTGAGGGAAAACTTGCTGTTGTACGCATCACACCTTCCTCTTGGGGTTCCCAACGGACGTGTGTCTTACACGCCATCAAGCATTTTTTCTGGCGCCGTTGCCGGGGAACGAAGAAAAGTTACACCACAAAGATTTCTAACTCCCACGTCAACTACACGCAAGCATTTTTTCTGGCGCCGTTGCCGGGGAGATCAAGACACGCTGCAATGGAGTCTCCCACATCCAATCTCTTTACTTTGTTTTTGTCTTGCTTTGTTTTATTTTATTTACTGCTTTGTTTGCTCTTATATCAAAAATACAAATAAAATTAGTTGCTAGTTTTACTTTATTTACTGTCTTGTTCTCCATATTGAAAACACAAAAAAATTAGTTACTTGCATTTACTTTATTTAGTTTGCTTTATTTACTACTGCTAAAATGGGTACTGTTGAGAATACTGATGTCTACGGGTGCTTCTATTCTTGTAGACAATGTTGGGCCTCCAAGAGCAGAGGTTTGTAGAACAGCAGCAAGTTTCCCTTAAGTGGATCCCCAAGGTTTATCGAACTCAGGGAGGAAGAGGTCAAAGATATCCCTCTCATGCAACCCTGCAACCACAAAGCAAGAAGTCTCTTGTGTCCCCAACACACCTAATAGGTGCACTAGTTCGGCGAAGAGATAGTGAAATACAAGTGGTATGAATGAATATGAGCGAGTAGGTAACGGCACCGAGAAAAGTGCTTTGCCCAGGATCGGCGTGTGGTTGATGGTGGTAATATTGCGGACAGTAGAGATGCGAGTAAAACGATAAACAAGCAGCGATAGCGATATTTAGGAACAAGGCCTAGGGATCATACTTTCACTAGTGGACACTCTCAACATTGATCACATAGCAGAATAAATAGATAGATGCTAGACTCTACACCCTCTTGTTGGATGATGAACACCACTAAGCGTGTAGGATTACACGAACCCTCAATGCCGGAGTTAACAAGCTCCACAATATTCGATGTTCATGTTTAAATAACCTTAGAGTGCATGACAGATCAACATAACCAAACCAAGTACTAACATAGCATGCACACAGTCACCTTCACACTACGAAAGGAGGCATGTATCACATCAATACCATCATAGCAATAGTTAACTTCATAATCTACAAGAGATCACAATCATAGCACTAGTAGGAAAAGCCTCATCAGTGGCGCACGAAAAATGGATTCTGTGGCGCATGGGAGGTGCGCCACAGAAACGTCGCCACAAAAATAAGGTTTACGTGGCGCACTCGTCCATGCGCCACGTAATTAAGGTTTCGTGGCGCACTTGTTCTTAGGTGCGCCACGGAAAAGCGTGCGCCACAGAATTGGTTTTTAGTGCGCCACAAAATTTGCTTGTATTATACACGATTTTGTGCTGCCGCTATACACATGCGGTTTATAGACAGCAATACGGATACACGGATACACAGGTTATATACGAGCAACATTCAGATATAATATAAATATCATGTACATTGCACGAGATATAACATAGACATCATCATCACATTACTTAGAGCCCGATCGAGATACATATATAGTGGCAAGTGTCAAATGTTTTGCATACAACTCTTAATTCATACAAAATTCACAATTTCGAGATACAAAGTAGTCTTCATCCGGTTCCTCCTTTGCTCCGTCATCTCTACCCACCGAGGCTCGCTTGCATCGGGGTCCTTCATCCGAGTTCCTACTATGATGAAAATGGAAGAAAGTGAGACCAACAAGTCCGATGCACAAGAGAAATGGAATAAATGCCTCATACATTGTTGGTCAACACAAATATTAACATTCGGGGACGGTGTAAGTGAGACCAAGTCCGATGCACAAGAGATTGATATTTGTGCTATCTTACCGAGCTCACTTACGCCGCCCCGAGTGTACGGTGACCAAACATTTTAATCATCGGCATTTTGAAAATGTCAAAGCAAATGGAATGACAAAATGGAATAAGTGCCTCATACATTGTTGGTCAACACAAATATTAACATTCAGGGATGGCGTAAGTGAGACCAAGTCCGATGCACAAGAGATTGATATTTGTGCTATCTTACCGAGCTCACTTACGCCACCCCCAAGTGTACGGTGACCAACATTTTAATCATCGGCATTTTGAAAATACCAAAGCAAATGGAATGACAAGGGCCTCATACTTTTTTGGTCGAAACAAATATTAACATTCCGGGACGGAGTTAGCGAGCCAAGTAGGATGCACAAGAGATTGATATTTGTGCAATCACACGAGGCTCACTAACACCGCCCCGAGTGTACGGTGACCAAGCATTTTAATCATCGGCATTTTGAAAATCTCAAAGCAAATGGAATGACAAAATGGAATAAGTGCCTCATACATTGTTGGTCAACACAAATATTAACATTTAGGGATGGTGTAAGCGAGGCCAGGTAGGATGCACAAGAGATTGATATTTGTGCTATCTTACCCAGCTCACTTACGCCACCCCCGAGTGTACGGTGACCAAACATTTTAATCATCGGCATTTGGAAAATCTCAAAGCAAATGGAATGACAAAATAGAATATGTGCCTCATACATTGTTGGTCAACACAAATACTTTGCAGAAGGGCCCCCTTTCCCCGGTCGGCGTTCCGTCAACGGGTGCTTGACGACACAACAACGCCGATCTGCATCTCCGGCGCAGAACCACGCCAGTCCCTCGCTGTCCAGTGAACGAGTCCTTGATGCAAAGACCGTGCCGGCCTGCCCAGCATTATGCCGGACCGTGTTGCCGCGCTTAAAGCCGTGTGTCCCGCGCCCTGCATTGTTCGCCTTCTTGCCCGGTGAACCAATAGGCTGATCGTTGGAATAAGGAAACCGATGACAGCCGGTCGCAAGATTAAATTGCGATCGGCCGTCATCGGCTTCCTTATTCCAACGATTAGTCTATTCGTTCACCGAGCAAAAAGGCGAAGAGTGCAGGCGCGTGATCGACTACGGCCTGAAGCGCGACAACGAGGGGTCGGCATGATGCTAGGGAGAGCTGGCACCGTCTTGGCATTAAGGACTCGTTCACGTACTGGACGGCGAGAGAAGAAAACTGGTGCTGCGCCGGAGAGGCATGTCGGCGTTGTTGTCTCATCAAGGACTCGTTCACGGAACGGCGGCCAGGGAAAGGGGGGCTCATCTACAAAGTATATTGCGGCGTATAGGTGACCAAACATTCTAATCATCGGCACTAAAATGGAAGAAAGGCCAATGCAATTAAGAAGTAGCTAGTATGAACTAAATGGAATGCCTCATACTTTGTTGGTCGAAACAAATATGAACATCCCGGGATGGCGTTAGTGAGGCCGGGTAGGATGCACAAGAGATTGATATTTGTGCCATCACACCAGGCTCACTAGCGACACCCGGAGTGTACGAGTGATCAACCAACCATCTAATCATCGACAAGTACAAAAACACCACCAAACCGAAGCAACCATGGTGACATAAGTCAAGATGCTCAAACACACATAGCATGCATGGAGCGAGATGCTCCAAAGGGATTATTCATCACTTGGTAGTAACCAAGTGATGTGCAAGAAGAGAGGCCAAGCTCGAGCTAGTCAATCCGAGTAGAGATGGATATGCATAAGTAAGCAAGAACACATAGCCTATCCAAGTTAACCGAGATAAAACCAACCTTGACAGACCAACTGAATCACCTAGCACCACCTAGCATTTTAAAACCATCGAAATAGTCCTTTTTCTTCAAAGGATACCACAGTGGCATTCATTTACATGATCCCCTACGGTGGATATCTCTAATTTCATCAAAGCCAACAAGAAAAAGAAATATATCATTACTCGAGTTGAGTTCAAAACAAAGCTAGGGTCCATAAGGGATTACTCATCACTTGGTAGTAACCAAGTGATGCCTGGCAAGAGAGAGGCTAAGCTTTGAGCTAGTCAATCCGAGTAGAGATGGATATGCATAAGTAAGCAAGAACACATAGCCTATCCAAGTTAACCGAGATAAAACCAACCTTGACGACCAAGCTGAATCACCTAGCACCACCTAGCATTTTAAAACCATCGAAACAGATCCTTTTTCTTCAAAGGATACCACAGTGGCATTCATTTACATGATCCCCTACAGTGAATATCTCTAATTTCATCAAAGCCAACAAGAAAAAGAAATATATCATTACTCAGTTGAGTTCAAAACAAAGCTAGGGTCCATAAGGGATTACTCATCACTTGGCAGTAACAAAGTGATGCTGGCAAGAGAGAGGCCAAGCCTGAGCTAGTCAATCCAGTAGAGATGGATATGCATAAGTAAGCAAGAGCACATAGCCAATCCATGTTAACCGAGATAAAACCAACCTTGACAGCCAACTGAATAACCTAGCATCACCTAGCTAGTCTTTTAAACCATCAGAAACTTCCCATTTTCTTCAAAGGATACCATAGTGGCATTCATTTACATGATTCCCTACTGTGAATATCTCTATTTGGATAACATAAGCAATCCACACCAGTAAACAAGTCCTCATCACCTTATACAGAGTTCAAACTTTGGATTTGTTTCCAACAAAGGTTGGAAAACAAATCAAATCCATTTAGTTTAATCGAATCATCACCAACACATGGTTCATTAATAAGAAGTGACAAGCATAGCACCAATTAATCAAGCAATATAGCAGCATCAGTAACAAACATAGCACCAATTATTCAACTATAGCTGTGTATTTTTAATAAGAAGTGACAAACATAGCACCAATTTATCGTTGTCAACATATGTGATTCAGTTTCACTCTGAATGAACTAGCTACCTGGTGTATAAAGTTGACAGACTTGATGGCTAATTATTGTTCAATTTTGTAGGCTTCAGTTATCTGTTGAAGAAACGAGAGGATGCATGGCCGGATGTGAAGAAGCACCAAAACAACAACATCACAAGCGAGCACCAAGACAACAACAATGCATTCCACGGCAACACCCTTCTTCGGCGCGGCTCAGTGCGCACTCCCTTGTCCCCCTGTCAACTCTAGTCGCCATCCGAGGAATAGGTATGCGCTATGCCCAATTCCACTCCGACTCTTCTTCCCAATGTTGGCTGAAAAAGTCGATTTTTTTTTACCGGCCAGGACTCCCAGAGGAGGAGTACCGGATAAATCCATGGAGATAGCTCTCTCAGCACTACGCCGGCCGCTCAAGCACCTTCCCTCAGCGCACGCAGAAACAACATCCAGAGCATTTCATCGAGCACCTTGTGCTCGCGCGGGAGAGGAAGAGGGAGGGGAGGGCGAGAGGTGGAGCTCACCGAAAACGAGGGGTGGAGGAGGAGTTTGACGACGATGGCGGGGGTGGAGGAGGTGGAGGACGCGGCGGCTCGGCCTCCTCCTTGATGCGGCGGCGCCGGACCCTCCCTCCGCACGCCTTGGCCCCTCCTCCTCCACGCCGCAAGCGGCATGTGCTGCTGGTGGCGGGGATGGGTGGAGCGTGGGGGCATGCGCCCCTCGCGGAGGAAGGCGGCGGCAACGGCGATGGCGACGGCGACGACCATGGCGGCGCGCCTGGGTACGGATCGGAGGGGGAGAAGGGAGAGAGGCGGCGCGGCGGTAGAGGGGATGAGGGCGCGGGGAGGGGTACGGGGATAATATAAGTTCCCCTATTTCGTGGCGCACCAGCTCAAGTGCGCCACGGAATCAACAACCTCGTGGCGCACCGGAGCAAGTGCGCCACGAAATAGTTATTTCGTGGCGCAACGAGGCCGTGTGCGCCACGAGAAATAGTTATTTCGTGGCGCGAGCGGGCCGTGTGCGCCACGAAATACCTACGCTAATAATTGGGAGTGCCGGGATGTGGGCCCTACATAGTTTCGTGGCGCAGGGTTCAGCAATGCGCCACAAAAATAAGCTAGTTTTGTGGCGCACACAGTCTCGTGCGCCACAAAATAAGTTTCTGTGGCGCACTCAAAACGGTGCGCCACAGAACTAAGCTTCGCCTATAAGGGTTTTCCTACTAGTGTAGCCCACGCCAAGTACTACACGATGCACACACTGTCACCATTACACCGTGCAGGAGGAATAAACTACTTTAATAACATCACTAGAGTAGCACGCAGATAAATTGTGATACAAAACACATTGCAATCATAAAGGGATATAAATAAGCACTTCACTATGCCATTCATAACAGTGAATAAGTATTCTGTGAAATATAGCCTAAGAGACCCACACGGTGCACACACTCTGTCACCTTTACACACGTGGGACAAGGAGTCTCCGGAGATCACATAAGTAAAACCCACTTGACTAGCATAATGACATCTAGATTACAAGCAT
>NC_061510.1:356526787-356545554 GCF_022539505.1 Lolium rigidum | reverse complement strand
TCTCTTCTAAAGGCTGGTACCAATGCATCACCCCACTATAGGCATCATCACGTCGAGCTTTATCACGCTCTCGCTCCACTCTCACCTCACTCTCACCACACGGTGCTGGGTCCGCACGGGCTATGGTGCCGGCTCTCACTTCTCTCTCCTCCTACCGCCTCCCTACCGCCCCCACTAGCACGCGATATCGCCCTCCTCTCGCCCCGCTCTCGCCTCCAACGCGGGCTATAGGCGGGCGGTACCGCCCCTACCGCCGGACGGTGGATCCACCGCCCGCCGCTAGCGTCTCGCCCGCCTCTCGCCTCCCTCTCGCCCCGACGCGGGCGGTACCGCCCCGCCTCCAGCCCGCGTTGGCACCAGCCTAAGAATATATATGTTTACTTGAAAAGAAAAAGGGGAAAATGTACTTATTGTCTCCAAAATATACAATTGCTCTAAGTTAAATTCTTAGTACTAATAAACAAATATATTTATTACAAAAACATATTTCATGATAGATCTTATATTGTGAAAGATCGAGATGTCGCCTAGAGAGAGGGGGGTGAATAGGCAATTACAAACTCTTGCGGATTTGTCTTGTAAGAATGCGGAATTAAACTATCGTTTAGTTTACAAGCACAAACCCTAAATATGCTAAGCTCAACTAAGTGTAACAATAGCAACTAGAGCTAAGCAAGATAGGCACAAGATATATGTAGCACAAGTGATAGCAAGATATATGTACTTCAAGCACGATGGCTATCACAAGGAAAGAGAGCTCGGGTATAGAAATAACCGAGGCACGCGCGAGACGAGGATGTATTCCCGTGTTCCCTTGCTTTGCAACAAGGTACGTCACGTTTGGAGGAGTGGAGGTCCCACGAAGGATTCCCGCGCCACGAAGGCTCACCCTATTCTCCGAACCACACCCACGAAGGATAATGGCCCTTTCCTTATGGTTAGCTTTTCCTCCGCTCCGGAGATGGCAAGCTCCACAACCACTTCACAAGCTCCACGAAGGAGAAGCCCGGGCCCCTTCACAATCTTCCACGAAGAGATCACCGGGACACCAACCAAGCCAACTAGGAGGTCACCCTCCAAGAGTAACAAGCTCACGGTCTCTCACTCGAACAAATCGTGGTGGAGAGCTCAACACTATGCAATGATGCAAAGCAAGAACACCGGAGGTGTTCAAGTCCTTCACACTCAAATCCCACCAAAGCAACGAATGCTAGGATGAGATTGGAGAGGAAGAACAAGGGGGAAAGTCAACCAAAGACTCCAAGATCTAGATCCCAAGAGATTCCCTCACTTAGAGAAGAAACGGTTTGGTGGAAGTGTAGATCTAGATCTCCTCTCTCAAATCCTCAAATATGAGCAAGAATGGTTGGAGGAATCAAGAGAGGGAGCTACTTCTTCAAATGCAACAATGGAGGTGAGAGAAAGGGGAAGAAGTTGTTGCTCAAGGTGGAAGAAGGGCTATTTATAGTCTAAGGAAAAAAAATAACCGTTGGGGAGTAAACCGGGTGAAAATCGGATAAAAAACGAGCTGAAAAAGAGGCCCGGCCGGCTGCCGGGGTGGCCGGCCGGCCGGGCGGCCGAGGAGCCCGGTCGGCAGCTCGGTCCGGCCGGCCCGAGCAGCCGGGTGCGGCCGGTGGCGCGCCGGGCGGCGGGAAGTCCTCGGGCCGCGCGGGGGAGCAGCCCGGGCCGCGTGGGCGGCGGCGGCCCGGCAGGCGCGGGCGGCGCGGAGTGCGAGCCGCGCGCGGGCGCGACGGGGCGCGAGGCCGCGTGGGCCTCGGACGGAGTGGCGGCCCGGTCAAAATCCGGTCGGACCGGAGGGGTAGCTGGGCTGCCCGGCGCGTGGGCCGGTGGCCGCCCGGTCCGGTTGGCGCCCGGTGCGGACCGGGTGGGCCGGCGTGTGGCCCGGCGGGCCGGCGGCAGCCGGCCGCCTCCTCTTTTTTTCTTTTCTTTTTCTTTTTCTTCTTTTACCTTTTCTTTAATAACTATTGCTCCCGAACTCCGATTTACATGAAACTAATTTCGTTGGAAAGATAACAACAAATGCTATCCAATAGAAAGTGCAAACTCAAGAAACTATAGGAGGGGATTTTATCATGAATATAAAAGGGTAGAACCTTATATCATGAATAACCGGTAAAATCACCCAACCTCGAAAACGCAATAGAAGATGCATGCGAACTCCGTTTTCGATGAACTTGGGCTTGTTGTAAAGCTAGCAACAAGCTCAAGAACCTTACATAGAGAAACACGAAGAAGCAATAAGGATATGCAAAGTATGCAAAGGATTGAGCTCCCTAAGATGATGTGATCAAGTTACTCAACCGAAAGCCCCTCTTAATAGTGCGGCTATCTATCCTACAATCCGGTCTCCCATCATCCAACTTGAGACCGGTAAAAGGAAAACCTAGCAAGGCCATACCTTTGCCTTGCGCATCCCGCTTGATCTTGATGATAACTCTTCAAGCTTCACTCAAGCCGGAATGCCTCTCTTGACCAATGTTGCTTCGTGAAGACTCACAAATGCTCCCCCATACACTATGATGGGAAAGCTCCATTGATGCACATCTTCACAAGTCCATTATCATCAAATGGACGGCAAGCTTCAAGTATGTGATTCACTTGAGACGCTCATCTTGAACTTGCCCAACTCAACCTTGTATCTTCACATACTTACCGATGATCTTGATGCCAATACACAAGGAATACCTTTATCTTCATGGCATCCATACTTGAATCCAACACATGGAGTACAAGTAGTACCTATGGAATATTCCTTCATATAAACTCAATGAAAACATTAGTCCATAGGGGTTGTCATTAATTACCAAAACCACACATAGGGGCAATGTACCCTTACAATCTCCCGCATTTTGGTAATTGATGACAACCACAATAAGAGGGTTTATATAATGAATATTAGTGACAAGTACGCAACTTATCCGAGAATAAGTTGTATACAAGAGGTTGTATTTGATATGGTCAAGTAACACAAAGCTACTAGCACATATCAAAACCGGCTCTACTCACACAACTACAACAAATTCAATGAATGTGAGTAGAACCAATATATATAGAGAAAACTCCCCCACAATGTATGCACGTGTGATGAACATGAATCCATTGCATACATTGTCAAGATTAACCTTTGGGACAATTTCCACTATATATATACAACCATGCAAGACATATAAATATGGAATGCATGAGAGGCAAAACACTTAAGCACAAACCAAACTTAAGTATAAAACCATTCCCTTAAACCCTCTAAACTTCTCCCCCATTGGCATCGATTGTCAAAATGGGTGAAAATTTTAGAAGGCCAATATAATGTGAGTTCCTCCCCAAAGTGTGCACTCTTCATAATTTGAGTGGAATCAAGTGCACATATCCAACGACGAATACTTGAAGGAAGTCAAACTATATTGAGGATCAAAGATTGCATAAAGATATCATGGTGAAGTGAGCTTCAACAAATAAAGCAAGCAATCAAAGATCCAATTGGACAAACAAAGATATCATGATAAGAGAGATATAGTGCTCTAAACAAAATAAGAAAGCTCCCCAAGGTTCGTGCACAATTTATAATGTTTGCATTTGAATACAATATGCACAAACATGGAATCCTCACTCCCTATATATCATTTAGAACGCAACTAAGATAAAGAGAATATGCTTATCAAGAACAACTTTAGTCCAACAATTACGAGATATGAGTGCAAGAAGGAAAACAAATAAACCAAGGACTCATAAATCTCCTTTACCAACACCACTAAGAAAGAAAGGATAAAAGATGGTCGGCAAAGAACAAAGATATCAAGGTGATGGATTAACGCTCTTGTGTATATAAGTTTCTAAAGTGGACAAAATGATCCATAAAGAAACATGCACACACAAGAGGTTAACAAAATAAATAGGACTAGATATCCAAAATGAAGTCATAAAATATACCAAAGGATGTTTTCTTAAAAGCATATATAGCCTATGGCTCCACTTTTCACTTATGGTATATGAATGAACTTCAACCAAATAAAATCTCAAAAACATCACAACTAACAATAAGGGAAGTAAAGCTAGTTGGAATGTTTTGAGAAAGGCAACAAGTATCACAAATACGGATTTATTTCACAAATTCATCAATATTGCACACAAGAGCTCTTTGAGGAATTGATATGCAATAAATTGCTAGAGGGCATATTTGTGATAGGTGAATCATAAAATATGATATATATATAACCTATCATATGCATCTTCTCAAATTACTCAAATGTTCAATAAGAAGTTGTATTTTTTAAAAGGGTTTTTCAAGAATTGCAATATTTTTGAAATAAATAATTTCATGCCAAGTTGGATGCTATATGAGAATGCATGAATAAGATACTTGTTACCGAGATAGCAATGGCTTGATGTAGTAGATAAGAGTTCATCGATCATCCTAGCTTGACTCCAATTCTCATATGGTGACAACACCTTCCTTATAGATGAGACAAGCCTCCATTGCATCTCCAATGTACCTAAAACATCATTCAAGTACATCTTGGTCCCCAAACTTATTGGGTCCAATATGGTTAGACTAACCACAATATATAGGACACACTCCATATAAACATGTGCATATTTAGATGAAATTTGAATTTCATGCACATCTTAACCATTTAGGATTTGATGGAGTATATCCTACATAATGGATCGAAAGAAAGCAAGCATGCTACACGTATAAACAAATTACATATAAGCATGCACCAAAACCTTTTTAAAGATCCAAGAAAGATATACTTTGGACAAAACACCAAAAGAATTAAATAAGGCATAGAGGTGTCACAAAACAAATTTGTTGTCCAAATTATATCTAAGAAGCAAATCTCAAAAGATTTGTTCAACAAAGTTCAACAAGTGAACTAAGAAGAAACCATTGAGCATAAAGGATGAAATAAAAGCAAACATGCTCAAAGATTTATCTCATTCACCAAATAACGCATAGAAGAAGGAATGAGATAGCAAAACTCCCAAAGGAGCAAGGTTCGAACAAATAAACCAAACCCACTACACTTTTCACAATGGCACAATGTACCCAAAAAAAAGGTTTGTCTTCCAAAACAAACACTTGATATGAATCAAGAGAATTTATCAAAAAGATTTTTCAAAAGGGACAAGGAAGACATATGGGAGCAACAAAGATTTCTTGGAAATAAAATAAGGAAGTTAGAAAAACAATCCAAGGTGAAGATGATCCAAAAATTCAACCACATACAAGGTTATCAATTGTCAAAGACAATGAGTATATTGGAAATGATTTCCGGTGGAGTATTGACAATGATAGTAAGGATCAACTTCACAATAAAAGGCATAGGATAAGTATATAGAATTAAGCACTATGCACGGATGAAGATTCTTGATAACTTCAACTAGTCAAACAATCACGCACGGCAATGATTAGAATAACTTGAAGCAAACGGTGTCCCAAATAAGATACAGAGATATGTATTTGAGGAAAAACCGCACCAAGAATTTCTTATTCAAACAAGAACCCACAAGATGAGTAACAAAGGATTTTTATTAGGAGTGGAGCTTGTTTGAGCAAACATGCCACTGATGTCTACGGGAGCTTCTATTCTTGTAGACAGTGTTGGGCCTCCAAGAGCAGAGGTTTGTAGAACAGCAGCAAGTTTCCCTTAAGTGGATCACCCAAGGTTTATCGAACTCAGGGAGGAAGAGGTCAAAGATATCCCTCTCATGCAACCCTGCAACCACAAAGCAAGAAGTCTCTTGTGTCCCCAACACACCTAATAGGTGCACTAGTTCGGCGAAGAGATAGCGAAATACAGGTGGTATGAATAAGTAGTAGCAACGGCACCAGAAAAGTGCTTTGCCCAGGACAGTAAACAAGCAGTAGTAACGCAGCGGTAGTAACGCAGCGAGTAGTAACGCAATAGAAACAAGTAAACAAGCAGCGATAGCAGTATTTAGGAACAAGGCCTAGGGATTAGACTTTCACTAGTGGACACTCTCAACTTTGATCACATAACGGAATAGATAAATGCATACTCTACACTCTTGTTGGATGATGAACACATTGCGTAGGATTACACGAACCCTCAATGCCGGAGTTAACAAGCTCCACAATTCAATGTTCATATTTAAATAACCTTAGAGTGCATGAAAGATCAATTCGACTAAACCAAGTACTAACATAGTATGCACACTCGTCACCTTCACACTATGTAGGAGGAATAGATCACATCAATACCATCATAGCAATAGTTAACTTCATAATCTACAAGAGATCATAATCATAGCATAAACCAAGTACTAACACGGATGCACACACTGTCACCATTACACCGTGCGGGAGGAATAAAACTACTTTAATAACATTGCTAGAGTAGCACATAGATAAATTGTGATACAAAATACATTGCAATCATAAAGGGATATAAATAAGCACTTCACTATGCCATTCATAACAGATGAATAAGTATTCTCGTGAAATATAGCCTAAGAGACCCACACGGTGCACACACTGCTCACCTTTACACACGTGGGACAAGGAGTCTCCGGAGATCACATAAGTAAAATTCACTTGACTAGCATAACGACATCTAGATTACAAGCATCATCATATGAATCTCAATCATGTAAGGCAGCTCATGAGATTATTGTATTGAAGTACATAGGAGAGAGATGAACCACATAGCTACCGGTACAGCCCCGAGCCTCGATGGAGAACTACTCCCTCCTCATGGGAGACAGCAGCGTTGATGAAGATGGCGGTGGAGATGGCAGCGGTGTCGATGGAGAAGCCTTCCGGGGGCACTTCCCCGTTCCGGCGGCGTGCCGGAACAGAGACTCCTGTCCCCCAGATCTTGGCTTCGCGATGGCGGCGGCTCTGGAAGGTTTTCCGTATCGTGGTTTTTCGCATCAGGGGTTTCGCGACGAAGGCTTTAAATAGGCGGAAGGGCAGCCTCGGAGGGGGCCTGGGGGGACCCACACCATAGGGCGGTGCGGCCCCCCCTCTGGCCGCGCCAGGGTGTGGTGTGGGGCCCCCAGGGCTTCCCTCTGGCGGCTCTCGGGTGTTCTGGAAGGCTCCGGGAAAAATAGGGACCTGGGTCTTGATTTCGTCCAATTCCGAGAATATTTCTTTACTAGGATTTATGGAACCAAAAACAGCAGAAAACAGGAACTGGCTCTTCGGCATCTTGTTAATAGGTTAGTTCCAGAAAATGCACGAATATGACATAAAGTGTGCATAAAACATGTAGGTATCATCAATAATATGGCATGGAACATAAGAAATTATCGATACGTCGGAGACGTATCAGCCACCTAGGAACAAGATAGTTAAGAGCATCAACTCTAAGTGGCATAACCTCATATGTTCACATTTTCTAGGCTTGTGATATGTACAAAACATATTACTCCCCCATAATGTGATAAAACATTTCTTCTAAACAAGAGGCAACTAAAATTCAACTAGAGATGATTAATGGATATTTTAGAATTTGAATTTCTCATGAGTATGACACACCACATAGTGACTAGATAATCTTGCAATATCAATACTAAGTGGTGGTACCCATGTACACACATTTTAAAGAAAGAGAGATGCACAATGCATATCACTCCCCCAACAGGGATGTTCCATTAATCACTCATAGAGAGCCAAATAAGATATTATCAAGATGCATTAGGCTCAAAACAATACACAAGTATATGATGAGTCAAACAAACATACTTGAATACACAAGATAGGTAAGTAAGACTCAACACATACACACAAATATTTGGTACAAAACCAAACATGCAAAGGGGCAAGTAACTTACAATAAATATGATGAGTTGAAGTATAAGTTACCGCAAAGAGGAACATTGGATATAAGATATAGATGATAATCCATATGACTTGGCTTCGTCAAAATATAATATATGAAGATCCCTTAATTCTTCATGAAGTAGCCAAATCTCCAATGACCTCCATATACACCTATTGATCAAATTTGAGCTTGTTGGTCCCCAACCAAGTTGGGTCCTAAGAGGTTAGTCACAATAGGCTTGGCAACCCAAATGGTTCTTTTCTTGAAACCACTTTGAGTTCCAACAAACTTGGCAAACACATTGCCATTCTTATCCTTCCCTAGAGAATAATCATCATCAACAATTATAGGGTTAGATAAGGTACCACCTAAGCAAGAAGAAGCAAAGTGCCCCTTCTCACGGCATAAGTAGCAAGTGTTCCCCTTTCTCTTCTTTATTGATTTCTTCTCTTGGGGAACAATATCTTGATTCTTCTTGGGAGGTGGCCTATCTTCAACTTGAGGTCGAGCATGAGCTTGACCTTGACCTTGTGGCCGTTTCCCTTGTTGTTTCTCACTCAAGTGCTTCTTCTTCAATGGGCATGATCTAACATGATGCCCTTCAACCTTGCACTTGAAGCAAACCAACTTAGCCGGATCCTTGACTTTGTCTTGGCCCTTCTTCTTGTTGCTCTTGCTCTTGGACTTGATCTTGTTATTGGAGTTGAATCCAAGTCCACTCTTGTCATTGGGGGATTGTTGCACACTTAGCATCTTGTCAAGTGCGGATTTCCCTTCATGACGCTTTTCCAAGTCTTTCTTCAAAGACAAGACTTGGGCCTCGAGCTCTTTGATTTCCTCTACATGGTTAGTAGAAATACAAGTACTAGAGGAAGTAGAAGCTTCATTGTTAGAGCAACAAGGCAAAGTGAGTAATCCAACACAAGGTGTATCACTAGTTTGACTAGATGGATTACAAGGACTAGCACATGGCAATATAGCATTTGTAGTAGAGATTGTGCTAACATCCATATGAGGCTCACAAGATGTTACCTTAGTGATACTTGCCTCATGAGCTAACTTTAGCCCATCATAGGAAATTAGAAGATCATCATGAGAGCTTGAGAGCTTTTTATGACTTTCTTCCAATTCCCTAAAATTGCTAGTTAGCAACTCAAGTTGAGCCCTTAGCTCAACATTCTCCTCTAAGGTAGATGCTTCACAAGAATTAGAGTTAGTAGCAGAAGCATCAACAATAGTTTTCTCATTTTCATGCATATAGGATTCAATTTTTTGTGTAAGCATAAAATTAGTATGCTTCTCATCTTTTAGCTCATGCTTGAGGAGAGTGAATCTCATTTCCTCATTTTCAACATGGGACTCCAACTCCACTATGGTTTCCCTATATTTATTCAAGGTATCCATAGAGTGTTCGAGATTAGCACGAGCTTCATTATTACCATGAAGAGAAGCATATACCATTGCCATATTATGCACCAAGGTATTATATTCTTCATCATTATCATCATCATCATTATCATCATCATCATTCTCATCATTAGAGGATGTGTTAGGAGTCAAAGTAGGAGATACCTTTGATCCTTTTGCCATAAGGCACATGTGCAAACCGGAGAATGAAGATGAAGATATTCTTGAATCCTCATTTGAAATCGTGTCTTGATCCATAGAGTGTTCGGTTTGCTCTACATTGTTAGTCAACAACCAACTAGAGGAAATAGAAACATTTTGATTATGGGAACAAGACAAGGTAAGCATATCATCATGAGATCTATGTAAGCAATTTACACATGATATGCAAGGAGTATCAACACAAGCATGTAGATTATTTTCAATGCTAGATGTGTTTAAGTCCAAAGAGGAAGCATTGCAATGGGATAGAGATGAAGAATCGTCACTCTTGAGCACAATATCAACATTGCAATTTTCCTCACCACTCACCATATCATTACCTCGTGTCTTGCTACACGTTGGTGAAGTGGAAGAAGATGATAACTCATCACGACCGGAGGTGGAAGCAACTTGAAGCTCTTCATGATGTGAAGGGGAAGAGAGCTCCTTGGAGTCACCACCGACCAATTGAGAGGTGGATCCACCAAACATTTCCTTAAGCTTGATCCACATCTCATGAGATGATTTTCGCTTTATATATATCAAGAACCTACGAAAATCGGGTCTCAAGGAGAATAAAAGCTCATTAGATACTAGAGCTTAAAGATGTAAGTTTTTCTCATCCTCTAAAGATAGATTTTGAGGGTCCATCGGAGGAGAAAAACCTACATCTAGAAATTGCTCAATGTTTGGACACAAGGTCCGAAGATTGCAAAGCAAGCAATTTCGCCACAAATGATAATTTGTGCCAACAAAGATAATTGTGTCATTGTGCACTATACTAGCCGACATCTTTACTCTCAAGGCGGTGAAGCCTTAAACAAGGAGAGACCTTGCTCCGATACCAATTGAAAGATCGAGATGTCGCCTAGAGGGGGGGGTTGAATAGGCAATTACAAACTCTTGCGGATTTGTCTTGTAAGAATGCGGAATTAAACTATCGTTTAGTTTACAAGCACAAACCCTAAATATGCTAAGCTCAACTAAGTGTAACAATAGCAACTAGAGCTAAGCAAGATAGGCACAAGATATATGTAGCACAAGTGATAGCAAGATATATGTACTTCAAGCACGATGGCTATCACAAGGAAAGAGAGCTCGGGTATAGAAATAACCGAGGCACGCGGAGACGAGGATGTATTCCCGTGTTCCATTGCTTTGCAACAAGGTACGTCACGTTTGGAGGAGTGGAGGTCCCACGAAGGATTCCCCGCGCCACGAAGGCTCACCCTATTCTCCGAACCACACCCACGAAGGATAATGGCCCTTTCCTTATGGTTAGCTTTTCCTCCGCTCCGGAGATGGCAAGCTCCACAACCACTTCACAAGCTCCACGAAGGAGAAGCCCGAGCCCCTTCACAATCTTCCACGAAGAGATCACCGGGACACCAACCAAGCCAACTAGGAGGTCACCCTCCAAGAGTAACAAGCTCACGGTCTCTCACTCGAACAAATCGTGGTGGAGAGCTCAACACTATGCAATGATGCAAAGCAAGAACACCGGAGGTGTTCAAGTCCTTCACACTCAAATCCCACCAAATCAACGAATGCTAGGATGAGATTGGAGAGGAAGAACAAGGGGGAAAGTCAACCAAAGACTCCAAGATCTAGATCCCAAGAGATTCCCTCACTTAGAGAAGAAACGGTTTGGTGGAAGTGTAGATCTAGATCTCCTCTCTCAAATCCTCAAATATGAGCAAGAATGGTTGGAGGACTCAAGAGAGAGAGCAACTTCTTCAAATGCAACAATGGAGGTGAGAGAAAGGGGAAGAAGTTGTTGCTCAAGGTGGAAGAAGGGCTATTTGTAGTCTAAGGAGAAAAATAACCGTTGGGGAGTAAACCGGGTGAAAATCGGATAAAAAACGAGCTGAAAAAGAGCCCAGCCGGTTGCCAGGGCGGCCGACCGGCCTGGGCGCTGAGGAGCCCGGTCGGCAGCCTGGTCCGACCGGCCCAGCAACCGGGTGCGGCCGGTGGCGCGGCCGGGCGGCGGGAAGTCCTCGAGGCCGCGCGGGGAGCGGCCCGAGCCGCGTGGGCGGCGGCGGCCCGGCGGCGCCGGGCGGCGCGGAGTGCGGGCCGCGCGGGCGCGACGGGGCGCGAGCCGCGTGGGCCTCCGGACGGAGTGGCGGCCCGGTCAAAATCCGGTCGGACCGGAGGGGTAGCTGGGCTGCCCGGCGCGTGGGCCGGTGGCCGCCCGGTCCGGTTGGCGCCCGACAGGCCGGGCGGCAACCGGCAGCCTCCCCCTTTTTTTCTTTTCTTTTTCTTTTTCTTCTTTTACCTTTTCTTTAATAACTATTGCTCCCGAACTCCGATTGACATGAAACTAATTTCGTTGGAAAGATAACAACAAATGCTATCCAATAGAAAGTGCAAACTCAAGAAACTGTAGGAGGGGATTTTATCATGAATATAAAAGGGTAGAACCTTATATCATGAATACCCGGTAAAATCACCCAACCTCGAAAACGCAATAGAAGATGCATGCGAACTCCGTTTTCGATGAACTTGAGCTTGTTGTAAAGCTAGCAACAAGCTCAAGAACCTCACATAGAGAAACACGAAGAAGCAATAAGGATATGCAAAGTATGCAAAGGATTGAGCTCCCTAAGACGATGTGATCAAGTTACTCAACCGAAAGCCCCTCTTAATAGTGCGGCTATCTATCCTACAATCCGGTCTCCCATCATCCAACTTGAGACCGGTAAAAGGAAAACCTAGCAAGGCCATACCTTTGCCTTGCGCATCCCGCTTGATCTTGATGATAACTCTTCAAGCTTCACTCAAGCCGGAATGCCTCTCTTGACCAATGTTGCTTCGTGAAGACTCACAAATGCTCCCCCATACACTATGATGGGAAAGCTCCATTGATGCACATCTTCACAAGTCCATTATCATCAAATGGACGGCAAGCTTCAAGTATGTGATTCACTTGAGACGCTCATCTTGAACTTGCCCAACTCAACCTTGTATCTTCACATACTTACCGATGATCTTGATGCCAATACACAAGGAATACATTTATCTTCATGGCATCCATACTTGAATCCAACACATGGAGTACAAGTAGTACCTATGGAATATTCCTTCATATAAACTCAATGAAAACATTAGTCCATAGGGGTTGTCATTAATTACCAAAACCACACATAGGGGCAATGTACCCTTACATATTGACTTGATATTGAAGATATTGGTATTTTTTCAATGCACCTGGTCAAACATCTGGAGAAACTTTTGGAGGAGGGAGTAGTCAGCTTCAAGGAAAATGACAAGAAGACAAACTATAGAACTATATGTAAGATATATATTGTACTACTCAAAAAATTTAATAGGTTTGATCAAATTTAAAATGATGTTCATACGAGAATTTTAGCATAAGTCCTCAACCGCAGAAAACTATAATGCATACCATTGCTATTTTTATGAACTTTACAAGTACACTATCTTCTTGATTTTACATGTTTCTTACCTTCAATTCAAAATTATTTTCCAGCAAAACACATTGCTGATGTGGAAAATACATATATTTTTATCTATTATTTATAAATCCATACATCGGTAATCATCAAATTTCATATTAAATTTTAAATAGTGTTATGCAGTTTTTAGATAGGATGCACATCTTTAGATTGTAGCCATGAAACTGTTTTACTAAGGAAATATCAGGTAAAGAAAATTTTGCAAGAAAACATAAAATTACCATGCATACAAATAAAATATTTTAAGGTAATCAATCCAATTAAGAAGTTACAAGTACAGAAGTCATTATACACATTTGTCTATAACCTTTGGGAGGATAATTTAGAAATTATATTAAAGATTTAAAATGGCTTGTGTCAAAAGTTTTCTAACCAATATATTGGGATTATTTATCAAATTGAATATTGGGGCTGTGTACATGTCTAGAATGTCAAGCCTGTATTTTGAATGGAGGGAATAGGTAGTATATTTGACCATTTCTAAAACACTGAATATACTTGTTCTCTTCATGATTGCCGAGGGACTTGAACTTTTCTCTCGTTTGTTATTAAGAAAGATAGTTTGAGCTGTGCTGACTTTAATGAATCTATAAAGCAAAAAAAATGTTGACCACCTCAACTCATCTCATCGTTCAGTAGGTCGATTTTTTTTTAGATAATGACCGTTGATCGGTGATAGCGGGATAAAAGGACACCTGCAAAAAGTAAACTATCACTTTTAAATTTAGCTTAAGAAATCCTCAGGCTCAACAAATACAAACTACTCACCAGATTTCATATATTTCTACTGGAAAGAGCGAAATTTCCAATGAAAAATAGTTTTGTCTTGTTCAAGAACTGAATGGATACATTAACTGGAGTATATCCGTGTTCGATATATTAGCTGGAGTAGCATGGGATTTCATCGAAATAATCCATGGTGGGGTGGCCCAGCGGGGCCAGAGCCAACGAACACCTTAATTTTCTGCTTGTGATTTCACATCGTATTAGTAAAAGTATCTTTCAAAAGAAAATTCTCTAAGGAAAAAAGAAGAAGAGATAACGCCATTGGTGTTCAATAGCAAATCGTCAATGCCATGTTGGAAAAGAAAATCTATTGGGCTCGTGTGTTAAAATACGAGAAGACTTCATAGCCATTTTGACTCTGCATGTTTTTCTGTTAGTTTTTTTTAGAAGAAGAACAACTATAACGCTATTTTCTCCCGTGTACTTTTCTCCGCTCCTTTATTAGAACCGATTCAGCGTGTCTGACCTTGCAGGACAACCACGACAATTACAAAGGCTGTCCGTCGATTAATTTACCTATGAGAAACAACTAAATCACGGTTTTACCTTAGACTGCATATGCCTTGATGTTGTAGTTACACTGGATTACAATGAACAATTTAAATTCGAAAATCTTGAAAGCACATGCCAAATTGTTGGGTGATGTCGACCTCCTATTTTTTTTAAAGAACTTGGAATATACTAAATTAGAGTTGCTAGATTACTCACAGATCATTGCATAAATCATGTATGCATAGCCTTCCTAACTAGTCGCGTCGGCTCGATTCCTCTCATGGCATATCTATTTTTTTTCTTAGCCTGGTGGCTGGGATGGATTGATGCATCCCCGCTCGTCCAGGTTCGAGTCTCCGCCCTCGCACCTGATATCGTAGTGTCTTGGGTTTATTTCCCTTAAAGCCAAACATCTTGCTATTTTTTCAAATGAATGTTACTAAAAAAGTCTTAATCCGAACAGTATGCAGAGAATCATTAGCACACAGAATAGTAACGCTAGCTCCTACCACTATCACAGTTTAGCTAGTAGCACAACTTAATTTCCTACGGGGGTACTACGTGCACAACGTCTTGCTACTCTATAGCCTATGCGAGTACTCAAATGATCCCACCTATCCGTTACTACCGAGTATGCTGTTACTGCCGTTGATAAGCACACACTTACCTTCACTACTGCAATGCCTACTAGAACTATATAAACAAGTCAACCTCCGTTTGACTCACTAAAATACTCTGTCAACAAGCTTGCATTCTGTACCAGTACTGCTACTTCTGGTTGTTGTTGCAGCAGCGGAAGCAGCTAATTGCTGTTTGTTTATGTTAGATTAGGTTAGCAACATGGTAATTGCTGAGCGACGAGGCTGGGCCGACGGCCTGGCCGTCGGCACAGAAGATGGGCTGGGCTAACGGCCGTTTGGGCGTCGTGGGGCCCACGACGAAGGGGCCGACGGCAACTGTGCCGACGGCAACGTCCCACCGTCGGGCTACCTACTGTGCCGACGGCCAGACGTGTGCCGACGGCGAGGCAGGCTGTGCCGAGGCCACCTTGTGCCGACGGCAAGGTGCCGACGGTGGCCGTCGGCACAGGCGTGGGCCGACGGCGAGGCAGGCTATGCCGACGGCCGCCGGCCGTCGGCCCCTCGGCGGGTTCCCGTAGTGAGTTATCATGCATGACTAGTGCATGCATCTCACAATCAGTTGGGACCTGGGTTACACTATACTATGCCAGTGGACTACGTAGTTGGTAGAGTACAGGTAGAGAGATACTATGTGGAGCTCACCTCACTAATCAGATCGACGAAGCACCTAAAATTCGGGCCTATTAATTACTTTGCAACTGGGATAGCATACACTACCGGCCAATCATTCTAGCAGAGGCCGTTTTGGGCGTAGAATATTGTCGCATCCACCTTGAGCACATATGCACATGTACATACAGGGAATGAGGGAAAAGCTTTTTAGCTAACACGTACGAGACGAGCTAGTGGAGTACCATGGGTCCATGCATATGCCTCCTCGATGGAGATTGATACCAGTTGCACACCGGGGGAATCGAACGTAGTTGCTGATGAGCACAATATATAGTAGTGGTTCTTACGTATGGGGTTTTCAAAAGAAAACAGGACCCCTCCTGTGCTCCCACCTCCTTTCCCTTGAGAGTCTCTTGTGAGGTGCCGGGCCAATCCCGAGCCCTTCCCGGCGGCGTGGCCGGCCGGTGATGGCGGAGGAGAGGTGCCGGAGGCCCCCTGTTTATAGTAGTTATAGGGTTCGTAGCAATAGGAGTAGAAGCAGGATCTTGTTTTGGTCTTTTGCCTACATGGCGTATGGCGTGATGCCGTTCCTCTGCCGGTTCCTGGAGCTCGTGAGCAGCTTCGGGATCTCGTCTTCCCCTTCTTTTGGAGGCTGTCCATGGTGGATGATGGCGCTGGGGAAGGGTTTCGGCGACGGCAGCCTAAATAAGCTCGCTGGAGCTCTTGGTCATGGTGCTCTGGCCCGATCTGGTCACCGTGGTGGTGGAAGATGGGGGGAGTTCCTGAGATCTGGAGTCTCTTGGGACGTGCAGGGAAGATCAGAGCTGCATCTTGGAGATCTCCACATGGTGGCCATGCCCGGCTACCGTGATCTTTGGCCGGAGAGACGGCATCTCCAAACGCCGTTGATGGCGTGTGTTCAACCTCCAGTTCGGAGGCCCTTCAGAGGATTCATGCTGGCGTTCAACGTGCTTGTTGCTCCAAGTGGTTCCGTCCCCGGAGCTGGCAAGGGCGGCCGGCGATGGATTTCTCGATCTGGTGGTGAAGAAGAAGGACTTGATCGCTTTTCTTATCTTCTTTTTAGGGTCCTTTCTGTTAAACCTGAGGACTGCTCTGTAATTTTCTTATTTTCTGGTGTCCTCTGTAATTTGTACTCCCACCGTGAGTAATGAAGCAGCTAGGCCTGTTGGCCTTTCCCTTGTTCAAAAAAAAAAAAAAAAAAAAAAAGAAAACAGGAAGGGGTGTAGCTTTAGTATTGATCTTTTTTCTGAGATGGAGCTTTACTCGATCTCCTTTTTGAGAAACTTTAAAAGATGTATTCATCTTTTTTGCTAGGGAGAAAAAGAGGAGAAACGTAAACCATCACTTTTTGTCTCTACCTTTTTTGTAACTAAAATACGCCCATGTTAAGTTGTAACTGAGCACTTCTGGTAGCATGAAATGCTAGACTTTTCCCTACACAATAAATAAAACACTTTTACCACCAAACAACCACTAGGGCCAAATAGTTATAGCAACTAAGTTTGAGAAAAGCAACAAGAATTGATGTTATCATCGTATCAGCCTGATTACCATGAGTACTTATCTTGCATACTTTCAGTTTACCTTGAGTAATAATATATGTCTCGGACATAATGATACTTCACATCAATATTTATTGTTCTCCCATTAAACATTTGATCCTTCACAAGGTATATGACATTTAGACAGTAATAGAACGATTGATGCAAGAATTATCTTCACAAAGCTCCATACAAACCTTTCAATTAAACATATTCTTTACAGGCTTCAACAGTAGTCATGTACTTTGTTTTAATAGTAGATTGAGCAAAAACTAGTTGCAATGTTACTTTCCAACGCACAGTATATCCATTAACAGTGAACACATAACCTATGAGGCACCTCCTCTTATCCAAATCTGCAGCAAAATCTAAATCTACGTAGTAAACGAATCCTTCATCGGTCTTGCCAAATATTAAACAAGCATAGGAAGTGAGGACACGGAGTTGGTGGTGTGGTCATCCCATTTGTTTGCATTCCACTAGTAGGAAAACCCTTATAGGCGGAGCTTAGTTCTGTGGCGCACCACTAAAAATGCGCCACAGAATGTTATTTTGTGGCGCACCATGCTAGATGCGCCACAGAAATAGCTTAATTTTGTGGCGCACTACTGAACCCTGCGCCATAGAAATTACGTGGGGCCTACATCCTGCCACCACCAATTATTAGTGTAGGTATTTACGTGGCGCACATGGCGTGCTCGCGCCACGAAATAACTCTTTCGTGGCGCACGTGCTTCGGTGCGCCACAGAAGTAGTTGATTCTGTGGCGCACTTATTCTGGTGCGCCACAGAACTAAGAGAACTTATATCAGCGCGCGCCGGCCGTGCCCTCCCCCACGCCTGTTCACCTCTCCCCTCTCCCCTCTCCCTCTCTCCTCCCCTCTCCCCTCTCCTCCGATCCGTACCGCCGCGCGCCGCCATGGTCGTCGCCATCGCCGTCGCCGCCGCCTTCCTCCGCGAGGGCCGCATGCCGCCACGCTCCTCCCATCCCCGTCACCTGCAGCACAAGCTGCCGCTACGGCGAGGAGGGGCCGCCGCGAGGAGGGGCCACCGTCGCGTCAAGGTGGAGGAGCCGCCGCGTCCTCCTCCTCCTCCACCCCTGCCGTCATCTTCAACCTCCTCCTCCACCCCTGTCATCGGTGATCTCTCTCCCCTCCCCTCCCCTCCCTCTTAATTCCTCTCCCGCGCGCTGATGTCTACGGGTGCTTCTATTCTTGTAGACAGTGTTGGGCCTCCAAGAGCAGAGGTTTGTAGAACAGCAGCAAGTTTCCCTTAAGTGGATCACCCAAGGTTTATCGAACTCAGGGAGGAAGAGGTCAAAGATATCCCTCTCATGCAACCCCGCAACCACAAAGCAAGAAGTCTCTTGTGTCCCCAACACACCTAATAGGTGCACTAGTTCGGCGAAGAGATAGTGAAATACAGGTGGTATGAATAAATATAAGCGGTAGCAACGGCACCGAGAAAAGTGCTTTGCCCGAGGATCGGCGTGTGGTTGATGGTGGTAATATTGCGGACGAGTAGAGATGCGATAGAAACAAGTAAACAAGCAGCGATAGCGATATTTAGGAACAAGGCCTAGGGATCATACTTTCACTAGTGGACACTCTCAACATTGATCACATAACAGAATAAATAGATAAATGCTAGACTCTACACTCTCTTGTTGGATGATGAACACCACTAACTGTGTAGGATTACACGAACCCTCAATGCCGGAGTTAACAAGCTCCACAATATTCGATGTTCATGTTTAAATAATCTTAGAGTGCATGACAGATC
>NC_061510.1:356446127-356526687 GCF_022539505.1 Lolium rigidum | reverse complement strand
AGAGCCTACAAGATGAACGCCAACAGTAGCTTGTGGAGCCGAAGAAGCAGATAGATGATATGTTGGCCAAGGGTCTGATTAGACCAAGTGCATCCCCCTGGAGATCCCCCGTCTTGTTTGTAGACAAGAAGGATGGTGCAAATCGTTTATGTACCGACTATCGAAAGCTTAACGACGTCACCATCAAAAACAAATACCCCCTACCCAAGATAGAAGACTTGTTTGATCAACTCACCGGAGCCAAAGTTTTCTCCAAGATCGACCTTAGAACGGGATATCATCAACTGAAGATCCGAGCCACCGACATCCCAAAAACTGCCTTTACCACTAGATCTGGGTTGTATGAGTACAACGACATGTCGTTTGGACTAAACAATGCCCCCGCTTACTTCATGAACCTCATGAATAAGATCTTCATGAACTTTTTGGACAAGTTTGTCGTTGTCTTCATCGACGACATCCTCGTCTACTCCAAGTCCGAAAAGGAACATGAACAGCATTTGGAGATGGTCCTAGAAACCCTTAGACAGCACAAGTTGTATGCCAAGTTTAGCAAGTGTGAGTTTTGGCTGGAAGAAGTGGGATTCCTGGGACACATCTTGTCTGCAGGAGGAATTGCCGTAGATCCCTCAAAGATAAAAACTTTTATGGAATGGAAAGCCCCCACCACCCAAACCGAGGTTCGCGCTTTTCTTGGATTAGCCGGATATTACCGCAGATTTGTAGAAGGTTTTTCGAGCATCGCTCGACCCATGACCCAACTGTTGAAGAAGGACAAGAAGTTCGAGTGGACCGATAAATGTGAAGAGAGCTTCCAACAGCTCAAGAGTAGACTGACCACCGCCCCAATCCTGATCATGCCTGATACCGCTAAGCCCTTTGACGTATACTGAGACGCCTCCAAGATTGGTCTTGGATGTGTGCTTATGCAAGAAGGCAAGGTGGTATCCTACCTTTCAAGACAGCTCAAGCAACATGAACAAAACTACCCAACCCATGACCTCGAGCTTGCAGCCGTGGTCTTAGCCTTGAAAGTTTGGCGTCATTACCTCATGGGTAACCGATGCGAGATCTACTCCGACCACAAAAGCCTCAAATACATTTTCACCCAGAAAGAGTTAAACATGAGACAACGCCGATGGATCGAATTGATCAAAGATTACGACATGGAGATTCACTACCACCCCGGCAAGGCCAATGTGGTAGCGGATGCTTTGAGTAGACTGCCGTGTCAGTTGAACTCCATGCTCGCAACCGAACAGCCCAGCTTGCACCAAGAGTTTGAACAGTTCAGACTTGAACTTGTTAGCGAAGGATTCCTAGCCAGCATAGAACTCGCAACCCACCTTGGTTAGTCAGATCAAGGAAGCCCGGAAGGACAACGCTAGCATCGACGGAATCAAGAAACAGATAGCCGCAGGAAAAGCCCCCGGTTTCACCGTAGACGAAGCCGGAGTTCTTTGGTAGAAAGAACGTCTCTGCGTACCATCGGACTCTGACTTGAAACAAGTCATCCTGCAAGAAGCTCACGACACCCTTTACTCAATCCACCCTGGAGGTACCAAGATGTACCAAGACCTTAAAGAACAATTTTGGTGGCACGGAATGAAGAGAGAGATCGGTAGCTATATCGCTAAGTGTGACATCTGTCAGAGAGTCAAGGCAGAACATCAACGACCCGCCGGACTGTTACAGCCCCTCCAGATCCCGGAATGGAAATGGGACTCCGTAGGAATGGATTTTATCACCGGACTGCCCAAATCCAGCAAAGGCAATGATTCCATATGGGTAGTTGTCGATAGATTGACCAAAGTCGCCCATTTCATCGCCGTTAAAACCACTTATCAAGGCCCAAAGTTAGCTGAACTATACATCTCCAGAATAGTCGCCTTGCACGGAACCCCCAAATCGATAGTGTCAGATAGAGGATCACAGCTCACCTCAAGGTTCTGGCAGAAAGTGCACGAAGGACTAGGAACCCGTCTGAATTTCAGCACCGCCTATCACCCTCAGACCGACGGACAGATCGAGAGAGTAAACCAGATACTGGAAGACATGCTTAGAGCATGCGTATCGGAATACGGATCCAAGTGGGAAGACTGCCTACCTTACGCAGAATTCTCTTACAACAATAGCTACCAAGCCAGCCTACGGATGGCCCCCTTTTGAAGCCTTGTATGGAAGGAAATGCCGTACCCCCCGAACCGGTCGGAAGTCGGAGAAAGCCAAGTTTTGGCTCGGATGTTCTTCGTGAAGCCGAAGAGAAAGTACACAAGATCCGAGAGTACCTCAAGATGGCGCAGTCTAGACAGAAGAGCTACGCCGACAAGAGACGTCGGGAGATGACCTTCGAGATCGGAGACTTTGTCTATCTCAAGGTATCCCCCTTGAAAGGAATGCAAAGGTTTCAGCTGAAAGGAAAGCTAGCACCCCGCTACGTCGGACCCTTCCAAGTCCTCAGCCGCCGAGGAGAAGTATCTTATCAACTGGAGTTGCCGGAAGAAATGTCGGTCGTACACGACGTGTTTCATATCTCACTCCTCCGGAAATGCCTTGAAGTCCCGGAGAAGACCGAAGTGTTCAAGAACATTGATCACCGATCAGTAGATATCAACAAGGATCTGACTTACCGCGAAGTGCCGATTCGCATCTTGGAAGAAGCGTACCGAACCACCCGCACCCGAAGCATCAAGTTTCTCGAAGATCCAGGGAGCAATCATACCGAGGATGAAGCCACGTGGGAACGCAAAGACTTCATGAAGAAGGAGTACCCGCATCTCTTTAGTACCTAACTTTCTTTTCGATCTCGGGACGAGATCTTTTGTAAGGGGGAAGGGTTTGTAACACCCCAAATTTCAATAAAAAGAAAGTTAGAGAATTTCAGAAAGCAAAATTTCAAACCAACAAAAACTTTTTTATTTGCATATAGTACCATGCCTAGGACTTGTGCATTTGAGTGATATGCCATGATGATTGTTATTACTTGTATTTGTTATGCTCTAAAACCCTAAGGTGATCATATGAAGATCATCAACCAAATAAATCAAAGAGGAAGAAAATCCAATAATTGGAAAACCCTAAAAACCCTCACATATGCCCTAGGGCATTTTTATAAATTTTGACCCTAGACCTATTTGGTCTTCACCATTAGTTGAATAATGTTCTTAAACACTTATCACAACTTGTGGAATCAAGGTTTCACAATTCAAATGAAATTCAAAGACATTTCCCACTCACATATGATATTGGTCAAAACTGAAATTTATAGTCTGATCACCACTTTGAGCCCCTGCAATTCAATTTTCCCAAACCAATTCTTGCTAACTCTTTGCACCATTTCAAAGTCAACATCAAGGTGAACAACTTTGATGAAGATCACCCTGCCAAATTCATCCTTGATCAATAGCTATGCTCATCCAAAGTTGCAACATTTTAACAAGTGGAACAATCTCACACTTGTCAATTCTTGCAATTCTTGAATTCAAACTTTTCCACCACCACCTCAAATCATCTCTGGTCAATTACAACTTATCTAAACCCTCACATTTCAAAAACATTCATCTTTTGAATTATTTCAAATTTGGACAATTTTGTGAATTCCAAAATTAGGCACTATTTGCAACTATTGCAAATAGTGATCTACTCAACCTAACCTACTCCAAATCTAACCTACATTGTTCCCTGGTCCCCTTAAACCAAATCAATGCCAAATAGCATGCTAGGGAGAGAGAGAGCAAGCTATGGCATGGCCATGCCGGCCATGTCGCCGAGCTCGACCCCTCCCCTCTCCCCTTTCACTCTCAGCCCTGGCCCTGGTGCCCAGCAGCACCACCTCACCTCTCTACCTAAGCTAGCACCGACCACCTCGCCGTAGATGCCATGGACTCACCGGATATCGCGTGCCAGGATCGGCACGGCCATGCCGCTCGCGTCGCGCGTGGCGCGCCGCAGACACCCACTGGCCACGTGCAGAGCCACCGCCTCGAGCACCCCCTGGACCCCCTGCGAGCACCTTGAGCCTCACCGTGACACCGCGACGCCGTTGGACACGCCCTCGACCACGACCCTGGACCGCCGCCGTGAACGGGGAAGAAGATCCCGCCACTGCCGCGACATGCCTGGAAGCAATGCGACCAATCCAGACGCCGCCCGACCAAGCTGTCGCCACCGTTCGCTTCGCCAGGAACCGTAGAACACTGCCGCACCCTCGCCTAGCTCACTAGCTCGCCGGAGACGCCGCGAGCATGTCGACCACCACCCTGCCCCGCAACCCTTGCTCAATCCTATAAATAGAGAGTTCCCTGGAAGCAACTGAGCACACCACCTCACTCCCCACCTCTCACTGCTTCTCCACCACCCAACCACTCACTCGATTGTCGCCGGAGCTGCCCCAATTTGGAGATCGGAGCCGCCGGTACCTGGTGGACGCCGCCGTCGATTGGAGCCGCCCCAGGACGAGCCGCCGGTACCTGGAGCCTCGCCGTCGACTACACCTTCCCCGAGCATACTGCCATCCACCGCGGGAGCCCTGGTTAGCCCGCTGACCCCCTAGCGCCGCCGTGCCCGTAACCCTCTCTCGCCGGAGATGACGATGGCCCTGTGCCGTCCGATCTATTTCTAATCCAACGCTCCACGCCGCCCCGTACCGTTTCGGGTTTTAAAGGAGGCTGACAGGCGGACCCCACCCTGTCAGGCAGCCCGCGCGGTACTGGACCGTAGCTGGGCTGGCTCGGGCCGTTTTCAAATCTTTTGGCCCAACTAGTTTTCCCGCCGGCCTGTAAATTCAAATCCAGTTTAATTATTACAAATCCTTTTCAATACTGCCCAAACTTTGAAAATCAATAGATTCAAATTGGCTAAACCAAATTTAGTGAATTTCATATTGTTAGAAAGCCACTGAAATTCTCTACAAAATGCCACTGGCCCCATGGTCATTTTCTTTGTAGAATAAATGTGAGAAAAATAACAAGACAGGGACTTTTCCCTATTCAAATAATTCTTAAAAATCAACCAAAATAGATATTAAGTTAATTCCAACTCTGATAGCTCACATTTGACTTACACTAATTGTTTATGCAATAAAATGGTGTGGTCACTTTGAATGATCATGCCATGGTTTAATGAATGGATAATTTGACTAGTTTAACTAGTTGATATTGTCCAAAACTATTAAAGTAAATTGTGTGAAGTCTTATACTTCATTTAAACTTGTCTCACATGCATTCATGGGATGTTTGTACCTCTGGTCCAAACTCTCTTATATGAATGGCTTGAGATTTAAATCATGTGTAGTAGTATTAAAATGGTATGAGGTGATCTACCTCATTTAAATCATTTTCTCAAATACTGATGATGAATGGTTGACCTAGGTCAATACCCATTTCATGTATAATTGTTTGAGAAATTAAATCTTAAGAAGATTTCAATGAGAGGAAATTATTTCTCAAGAACCCTATGGAAACTATCATTTACATATAAAATACAAAGAAGTGAATTCTATTTAAACCCCACAACCCATGCACTTTAGTTAATTTATGTGTGTGCATAGAGTAGTTTGTGTGTTATATGTGATGTATGGAATAGCCATTGAATTAGTGAGTAATTATACTCGTATTCAAATTTAGACGGTAGCACCGGAGAGTACGCCGAAGAAGAAGGATACTACCAGGAGGAGGAGGAAGAACAGTTTGAGAACTACCAAGGCAAGCTAATATTCTTGCAAAGTGCAAAGCCCTTGGGGCAAGGCACCATGACTCTTACCTTTTCTTACATAAGCCTATCCCAAGTTTTTACTTTACAAGCTTTTACCTGTTTTCTCAATAAGTTACTTTTATAGTTAACTTTGGTCAAAGTACAAGTTGGTTACTAGAGTAGTGGAGTAGTTTCTATCAAGCAAGGCAAGATAGCACCCCTCATGGATTAGAGCTAGTGCTAATGAATTAAAACTTGACTACTCTAGATGGGAACAATGTGAATTTGAAATGAATTTGAAACCTTGGAATGATGATGCATTCCATTGAATGATTTTTGAAGGTGATTATGAACAAGAGAAGATGGTGATTTTTGATAAAACAATGATGTTGGTTTGAATGCGATACCTTTCCAATTATCAAGTACCCCCACAATACCTGATTATGGGTAGGGCTTAACTGGAAGTTTATGTGTCTTAGTATGGGTTCCCTCTAAACAAGCGTCATCGGGGTTATGCCGAAAGCTGCCTCTACCACAAAAGAAACGATATGATATGATGCGAAATGAGGTGAATGTCCGGCCCAAGCCTCGTGCGGTCCTGGGCCGACTCGTCCGTCTTCACCGGGAGGCCAAGCTCATGGGGAGAGGTGCTCATACTAGGATTTATAAGTGAAAGGTTATGGTTGATGATCCGCGCATCGTGTTACGATGATTCGGGAAATCCCGACGGATGAGATCAAATGTTGTGGCACAAGTGTGCAACCTCTGCAGAGTGTAAACCTATTCGAATAGCCGCGTCCACGGTTACGGACGGTTGGAAAGGCCATACAGTTTCCGATGTCATATTTTTGAAAAGGATGTTGAAAGGTGATGGTGAAACGACTTGTGGTGAATCGAATTGAAATCACCACTTGAATGGTGGGAATGACACTAATGTTCCCCCTTGAGTTAGTTAGCACTGGAATAAGCTTTTCTCAAACTTTGCGAACTAAAACTAGCTTTATGCAAATAAACTAGAGCTTAGCAAACCATACTAGATTGTCTAGCACTTACTTTAGTATTAGTTTGCGAGTACTTAAAGTACTCACGGCTTTGTCCCTGGCTATTCAAATGGCCAGAGTATGAAGAGGAACAAGGAGATGACCAGCAGGACGCCTACGACAACTAAGCGCCTTCCGACGTCAAGCGTTGGCCTGTGGACTAGAGATTTCTTGTATCTTACGCTTCCGCTATGTTGAACTATGAACTTGTGTTTGTTCGTTGATCGATAGATCAACTATTCGTGTAATATGGATGATGTGATTCCAAAATTGTAAGACTTATGGTATGTAATGAATGATGACTGTGATACTTAACTATTATGCCTCGCAACAACAATATTCCTGGGATTGCGATGTATGACATAATAGGCATCCGGACTTAAAAACCCGGGTGTAGACAATGGTTTTCCATAATAAGCCCTACCCAAAACAGCTTTCCCCAAAGCATACTTTGTCTGAATGAGGCCATAATTTTCACACTCATGTAGATTTGTATTGCAAATAGTTTGAGGTAGGCCAAGATGGGTTTCATTGTACAAAACACGCATTTTCCATTTTTTAAATCTCATATTTGAATCCCTTAGTCTGTTTACTACTCACTTTCCCTTGGTTTCTTGATACTACTCAGTTTTGCCCTCTCTCTTCACAAACTCTCACAGACGCCCAACATTGCCCTGATTGGTCTAGCCCATGTCACGCGGATCGTGCCCGCCGACCGTTGATCGTATGATCTAACGGGCAGGATAACCCCTATCTCTCTCTCTCTGTCGTCGGTTAGCTTCACGCAAAGTTTGGTTTTCTGCATTATTTTTCACGAGCTAAATTATAAACTCTTTTTAGGCATTACTTTTCACGCAAAAAATGATAAACCATCACCGATTTTGTTGTAGCCATTACTTTTCACGCACAAAAATGATACACCATCACCCATTTCTTGTACCCATTACTTTTCACGCAAAAACGATAAATCATCACCGATTTTGTTGTAGCCATTACTTTTCACGCAAAAAATGATACACCATCACCCATTTCTTGTAGCCATTACTTTTCACGCAAAAAACGATAAACCATCACCGATTTTGTTGTAGCCATTACTTTTCACGCACAAAAATGGTACACCATCACCCATTTCTTGTACCCATTACTTTTCACGCAAAAACGATAAATCATCACCGATTTTGTTGTAGCCATTACTTTTCACGCAAAAAATGATACACCATCACCCATTTCTTGTAGCCATTACTTTTCACGCAAAAAACGATAAACCATCACCGATTTTGTTGTAGCCATTACTTTGCACGCAAAAAATGATACACCATCACCCATTTCTTGTACCCATTACTTTTCACGCAAAAAATGATAAACCATCAACGATTTGTTGTAGCCATTACGGTAAATGATAAACTATCACGAATTACCATTTCTTTTAGGCATTACTTTTCACGGTAAAATGATAAACTATATCACGAAGTTCCATTTCCGTCAAGATAGTCCGCATTACTTTTTTGTTGAGATATATACCCCCACAACGGTCGTCTCCTCCTTAATTTATTGTGTAAACCCCCACAACGGTCATCTCCTCCTTAATTTATTGTGTAAACCCCCACCAACGTTCACCTCCTCCTTATTTTATTGTGTAAACCCCTACAACGGTCATCTCTCCCTTATAAACACCCACACGGCCATCCCTTGTGTCAATAGGTTCTGCCTCTCTCTTCTTCGGTCACATACACTTGATCATCCATTGCCATGGCTTCCACGTCTCGGACGCTAACCGGAAGGGGAAGGGGAAGGGGAAGGGGAAGGGGAAGGGGAAAGGGAAGGGGAAGTGGATCATCATCATTGCCACCACCACCGTCAACACTGCCATTGATCATAGAGGAGTTCTTCATCGTCGTCTATGAAGACCCTTTGGTCAAGAAGGTACGTACGCGTTCCCACATATATGATGCATGTGATTAATTATGGGCATGTTCTAAAAAAACCTTTAATTTCAAACGATCGGCGCTCGATCTCTTTGCAGGAACTCCCAAAAAGTTTGCGGACTATCTTGACGGCCAGGAGCCAGCTAAGGTGTATCTGCGAGCAGCTGACTCGCGGTCCTCGTCTCTGGACCGTGGAGGTCCTATTTGACGGACAAGGCCGGATGTACCTCGACAAGGGCTGGGAGAAATTCGCCATCGCGCACGGTGTGGATTTCGGCTGCCACGTACACTTCAAATATGAAGGCGACGATGTGCTCACAGTGAAGGTGTTCGACGGAACAATGTGCAGGAGGTACTACTACTCAGACGACGAAGATACTGACGATGAAAGCGACGACGACGTGAAGCCATGCATCCATCCCCTTTAGATAAGGGGATTATGACCAAGAATATATATGTAGCTTCATATGCATCGATTTAGAGATCTAGCTATTTTCTATATATTATGTAAAAAATAATATCGCATTTCCACTATTATTCGAGCACCACATCCTCCAAACGATGCCGATGCCGATGCCAATATCGGCATGGTCAGAACGGCTATGCTTGCCGCCACTGCTAGGTCAACGTCGGGATGCACAATGTTTAGCATAAGAGTCACTTTAGATTAAGCTGCGAAAATAGTCACCTGCCACAGCGGTCATTGGCTGCGGAGGCCCCACAGAGCGGCAATATATAATTTTCTATAAATAAATAGACGACCCACCGGTCATTGGCTGCGGCAGCCCCATAGAGCGGCCCCATTTGTCATTGGCAGCACCGCGTATACAATCAGGAAATAAAACGGCCCACGCGTCGGCGGTAGATGGATGGCTACCCGTCAGCACGAGACGGTCAGAGAGGAACTGACCTGACGGTAACGGTAAGGCCTCTGACCTGACGGCAACCCGCGTTTTCGAGGGGTTTCAAACTAGAGGGAAGGGAAAACTGAGGAAAAACTAAGGGGCTGGGGAAAACTAAGTACAACTAACGAAGCAGGGGCACGAAAATAGAAATCCCTCTCTTAAAACAATGATGATTGCTCCCGTTTTCATCCACGAATGGAACGTGCATGTTCTTCAAAGCTATTGCTGATAAATCTTCTTTTGTACATCTGTTTTGTTCAGCAACGTTGGAGAAATGGTAGATAACCAATTCCAACTAGGCCATATATTTTTGTTACACAACAATAGTTTCCAGATTCTTTTGTTACGTGTTATGGAAAATCGTTGGAGAAGAATGTGTCTACCCAGATTTCAGCATTGCCCTCGGGTTTGGTCGACTAAGTAGTCATCGGTGCTCATTTTATTGGAACGCAATGCTACTTACTTACTCCCTCCATTAGGGATTATAAAGCCGGCATGTATTCCTAGATCATTGATTTGACCAACCTAACATAAATTGTACATCACAAAAATTATATCACTAGAAAGTAGAACATTTTTCTAATGATATATAGTTTGTAATATATACTTATATTAGGTTGGTCAAATTTACGACCTAGGTATACGCACCGGTCGTAGAATCCCCAATGGAAGTATTAGGTCACATGAACCAAAATGACTCATACTCAGTTTTTCTTCATCACGAGTATTTTAAGAGATTAGTCAAATAATTTTATAATAGTACCACGGTGGTTATACTATATCTTAAAAAATGAGATCCATTTTCTTGCTAAGTACTCAAAATTAACTTATCACTAATTTTTTTATAACAGAAAATTCTTAACTATCGATAATATCATTTTATTTTCAATAAAAAGAAATTGTGTAGCTTATATGTCTTCAAGCATTTTGCGGGGAATCTATTATATAATTAAAACAACAGACAACCAACGGTGCAGATTAGCTTGGCATAAGCAAAGACACAATAACGGTGAAGATTAACTTCCTATAACGTCTCAAGATTAACTTCCTATAACGTCCGGCCGGTGCCGAATCTGAGATACGTATATACTACAACGTCTTTATCCGGTTATCCCAAACGCCCAAACCGTGTACGAGACACAACTAACAATGTTTATCTTCCAGGACAAAACCTATTACGAATCCGCCGCCGCCTCTCCTAGGGTTGTGGTCGCAGCCTCTTTGCATGCATTGTTCTTTTGGAACTTCAGTCGGTCTCTCATTCGGTGATTCTCTGCGTTCGTGGGTGCTGTACTCTGTTGTGACGCCTCCAGTTCTCTTCCACCCTGAGGCCTCTTTTTACTGTGCAGATTGCACACAACTACCGGGTTTGGCACCCTATTCTGCGTTCTGCTGCCAATCTTGATATCCAAGCAAGTAGATCACATAGACATTGCTATGGTTTCGATTCTAACCCTCTATTACATTGATCTGAAAGCAGGGAACAATGGTGCGCTTTCAATGCGTTTTGACTAGGAAGAATTGAAACTAATCCAGATTGATGTTGGATGCAGCTGAGAAACTCTGTTTGTGCTAATGTATCGCCTGACTGTCCTAGGCTTCCAGCAGCTGAGATGAATAGGAAGGTAAGTTTTCAGGTGGAGCACTCACACGTTTTCAATCAACAGAAGAGAACCTGGGTGTTGATTACCCAAGCTAATATATACGCTTTTCTTTTCCTTTATTTCAGATATGTGGTCAGTATGATTAGTTCAAATTTCAGAATAGGAAGGGCCATGCTTTCCACAGCTATGAAGCAAGCTCAGATATACCATGAATTTATATGATCTGGAGAGCCAAGGTCGGCCATTCCCAAACAACTATTTTTTTCAATAAATCCACAACATCGGCACTTTGAGGGTTTTCTCCGCTCCTATCCATGCACGATCTAATCTGTCGCCGCCAATGGTCTTCCACACCAATGAGACGGGGCGCACGCGCATCAATCTCTTTTCCTAGGCTATAACTGGCGCGAGACGAGAGACAATAACGTGACGGACGAGACAATCTCCTATGTCCTCCGCTGCGCCAAGAGTGCACAGCCAGCCGCACGGCGAGACGACACGGGGTGCACGATTTCCGGCATGCGACAGGCAACGAGTTCGTCGCCTAAAGCAATGGACCAGCCAACGAGGCGATGTCTAAGGGCCACACCCAGAAATGAATCAAAGAATACTGAATAGCTGCATGGGCAGCGGATGGATGGCCCGAACGAATGAGCACTTGGGCTCTATTTACAGATAGATGGTGTGCTCCCAGTTCCAACAGGTTTGTATTCGTTCTTTTTGTGATGGATTGAAACTTCTATATGTTGTTCTTACAAAATCTAGCACGACTTGATGAAATATTGTACGGAGTAACTTTATTTGCATTGTATGAATTTAACAAATTTATACACATGGATTCATGAGGAGCAGTCTATCACAGATAATGCAGCTCAGGTCAAAGCTATCTACTCCGTTAATCTAGGAATTTGTGGAGTGATCCCGAGATGAGATTTGAACCTTAAAGTTTTTTTTTTAATCTTTGTCTTTCCCTTTGAAGTGAACATAAAACATAAAAAGAACCGGCCATGGAAATACTGTTGTTTACCTGTGTATTAGTACTATTCCAATATTTATCAAGCAACATTGGTTCCAAGTATAATATCAATTTAGGTGTTACGTAAAATGAGTTTGACCAAGTACTTTTGCTCGGCGCACTGACATATTTCTTCCATGGATTAGAATGAGAACAGCCAGCGCTTAGCTAAATTTTAAATTTTAAATCGGTTTTGTCGGCCAGAATAAGCTATATAGTTGATCAGCTACCTATGCCACAACCACCAGCTTGAACGGGGGCTATTCCCTTTTCTTCGTCGCTTACAATATTTCTCCTTCAAATTGTTTACCTTCCACTCATCAAGCATGCTATGGTTATGTAAACCTTGCACCTACAAATAAACACTGAGTTTTATCTTCTCATTTTTAGGGCCACGCTTAATATTCTAGACATAAAGTAAGTGCACATCTTGAATTGTTTTCTCGATATAGTAATCTCCTTAGATTGTGTTTTATAAACTAAAGTATAATTACTTTGTTTTTTAGTGCGAGTAATATTGAATTTTTATTCTGGCCATGATATAAGGAACCGAAAGAGACGTGGATGGGATTGCCACATATGTGAGAGGATCTTCAAATTTAGTCATCGGAATCATAGAGCAGATGAAGCCCCCAAAAAATATAATGAGCTGTACCATTAGGACTCCTTACTAAAAAAGCTCAGTAATGATATTATATGGTCATTCATGCATCACTCCTGCAAGTATTTGTATGTGGTAGCTATGGCTACGTGTAAGTTTGGTGGAAAAGCTAAACCTTACAATATGCATTGCTATAAAAGTAAATATAGATGTATTTCTGTAGACAAATATTGTACATATCGACATATAATTTTACTCTGTAATTAATCATCTCACAATCCAAAAAGCATATAGCTCAATTATAAGATAATTAATTCAAGGAAATTTATAGGATATGATGTTACACGCATAAAAATTGTGCGTAAATTTGAATTATTTAATGTTCTAATGTGACGTTAATCGGTGATTCCAGTTGTCATCATGAATACGTTATAATAAATAACTTACTATAAATATATAAAGTAATAGTAAAAATAATTAGATACAAAAAGAGTTCAATATTACTTACGCGGAACAATCGTCACCAATCTAGCCGCGCAAATGCGCGGGCCGCTCTGCTAGTTATCTAGTAATTACTATAGCAAGGCCATCTACAATTATTTTCTTACGGGCCGGTTGCTTATATGTATATAAGAGCGTTTCATTAGACATCTATCTAATATAAATGTATAAGGACGTTCAAATTAAAAGTTGATTTATTTCTCTAAACACCTTTTCTCCTCGAAACAGGCTTTGTCCCGCTAAAGCATCAACATCCATACAAAATTCACAACACAAAAGTGCACGAAACGAAAAAATAACGTCTGCTTGGGGCATAACACATCATGCCCAACGAAAGATAAAAACTGTAGATATAGCTCTACAGTTAGGACACCTCAACCGCTAGAAGGCGTAGATAGGCGACGAGCCGCCGCTAGGAGATCCTCCAATATGCCGTCCATCCGGTCCCGGACCCGCTATCTACACAACGGGTACCACTGCTGCAAAAAACTAAGAATTTGAAGATGAAGTCAGACGCGCGTCGCGGGAGGATACACTCAATCACCATCTTGTTGCGCACATTCCCTAAAGTCCAAGACATCGTAGCTTGTTGCGCACATTCCATAAAGTCCAAGATATCGTAGCTTGTTGAGCACATTCCATAAAGTCCAAGACATCGTAGCAAACATTAACCATAATAGACGCCTCCTACTCCCAGTACGGTTCGCCTGGACTTCTAGGAACTCTCCGGGGCCTGCCATTCAGGCCCTACGCCTCATGTAGAAAGCTCCACAGAAGTCGAGCTGCTGGGCACGAAAACATGATATGTCGGGTGTCTTCAGGGACCAGGGACTGCGCATAGCGGGCACAGGCCATTGCCTAGCCCATTCCACATGGCTACCTCCACCCCCGAAGGGAGGCGATCCCGAAGAAGTTGCCACACCAAGATTTTAATCTTGAGAGGGATCGGGGCTTTCCACAAGTGGGACGCCCAACTAAGACCTGGCCCTCTAAAGAAGCCATCTAAACACCTTTTCTAAGCATCTTGCCCTTGTTAAGGCGCTTACCGAGGGAATAATGGAAATTGATCCTAGCTTCCGACCCAATAGTTCGTAAGGTTCTAATTTTCAGTCACTCCTTTATCCAACCAATTTAGTCTAATATTCACGCTCCAAGTGAAACTAATCGAAGCGCCTGACAGCAGGTTTTGATTCAACGCGTGCTAATAAGCATTCATTGGCCGGGATTCTACATCTCAACTAGGGAGAAAAATCCCGGCGTCGGTAAATAAGCGTCTGCTTTGTAGGCTTGGAAGCACCAGCACACGCGTCATGTAGGAACAGACAAGCGGGCGCCACACACTAGTGTCCCTGACTCCTCACTATCCCTTCTTCGCTGCCCTCGCCCGCAAATCGCCCATGAAATGATGTTGTCGCCTCCGCTTTCCGCGTGCATCGGCATTTCCTGTCGTCTATATATGCATTGTGGGTGTCGTCCTCCCGCTTCGGCTGCAAGTTGCTCCGCCGTTTGGAAGCAGCCGCCACTTCGGTCTGGCCATCCGCAGCTCCGATAACTTTATTCCGCCATCTCCGTGTTTCCATCGCCACCTTGAGACATGTCGAGCTGGAACGATGATGAGACGTCCAGTGAGTCCTAGCTGGGCGGTGTGAGTATTCTTCGTCAATTAAGTGCCTTTTTCCGCTGATTTTTAGTATATGATTTATGATTTCACAATCTTGAACTACTTTCATTTGCCGATCTGTAGTGTCCGGAGGTGGACTATGCCCCGTCCCGACATTTCTTGGGCTCGTTGACAACAATGTCGAGTGTCGTTGCTGCATCCACCAATGCCTCGTGGAGAAACCGTTGCTTTCAAAGGGATGAACACGGGGGTTGTACACTCCTGCTCACAACACAATGTATGGGCTAGTATGTTCTGATAAATTCATGTTGATCTACGATCATAAAATATTATGCATTTCCAGTCTGAATTGCTCAGTTGTAGTGTTTATAATACATTTGTAGGATGTCATAAATTGTGGCTTTGTTTGTTGGGTTGATCCTGAGTGGCCCGCAACATGCACTATCTACTATGTGTGGCATGTATGAGAATAGCGACAATGCTAGAATTGAAGAGAAAAATACAAAATTCTTAGTTGGTTAAGAATTTTATTAAGAGAATACTAATTAAGTTGGATAAGAAATACACAAGTTGGTGCCGCAATGTAAAACGGTGGATAGATGCTACTAAAAACCGTGTGTTGGTGAAGGACATGGAAAAGATGAAACGAAGTCGCAGTGTGATGAAGCTAGGAAAAAAAAATCTCACTGACGTCAGCCTCTATATTATCTTCATTTTACTGGAGTCGTCATGCTACAATTAACGTTAATTATTACTAATTAATGAAGAGATTGCTAACTTTACTTGGGTGAGCTCACACCAATGCTTACACTGTCCCTGCAAAGTCGTGAGAAGCTAGCTAGCTAGGATTGAGTTTGCAAACATAGAAAAGGCAGGAACCTCCTCAGGGAGGATATAAGAAGAAATGAGAGGAGGAAAAGAAAGATGAAGGAAGAGAAAAAGAGTTTAGAGTACATGTTGTTCGATCGTATAAATGAAAGTCAATGATCAGAACAAGGAAATGATGAAGAATATCATGCAAATCTGTGAAGAATGATGTTGTCATTTGTGGCTCAAAAATCTAACATTTATCTAGTTCTAGATGTAACTATTTGAACTGTTGTATGACACTATGTTGGGGATAATGTGGTTACATTTTCATCTTAAATTTCTTTAATTTTCAAAATATAGGCCAAGCAAAACATTTTGGGCCAACACGGATGGCGGTGACCCTCCCTCGCCTTAGGCTGCCTTATCCTTTATATGTTGTATGTCAAGAGTTTATGTTAGCCTGGCTCTAATAAGAGAGGAGCGAGGACGGCGGCGCATCTTCGGCTCGTTAGAGTGTTCTAGTCTTCACTAGATGATCCAAAGAACTTTTTTATAACTTTTATAACGTTAGATTTTCTTGTACCACTGATGAATATTAGATCGCTGAACTTTAAAAAAAGAGTTAATTTTACTTTTTATTTTAAGCTGTGTGCATCTTTATAATGCAGAAACCAGAGATATAACTTGTAGCTTATATTACCTTGATTGGAAATTCCTTTTATCGGAAAACACACGAACCCGGTCTAACCTAATTAGCCCGGTGATATGTCGACCAGAAATTGTCAACGACTGGGACGAGATTTGGCATTTGGTAGGCTCAGGATCTTGGCATGCATGCATGTGCGGGTTAGTTCCTGGTCGGCGTTAGGAAGGCAAGGAAGCTAGCCCAAATGACTAGACGACCGCAGCTTACATGGAGTCGCGTCCTCTTTGTCCAAAACCTGCATCCGTACGGACCATTTCGCATGTCTGTAGCCTGACCCATTCAAAACTAATCCAAGTTGTCACCCTCAGTGTTAGAAGATAGGGGAAAGGTCAAAGCGGCACCCTAAGATGAGTGTGATAACCATAGATGTCGCCGCCACCGGCGCTGAGGCGTAGAGCTGTCGAACAAGCTCCCCCACCCACCACGTCACAGGAATCCACCACCGTGGACTCTAGATCCAGATCAGGGTTTGGACACCACCGCCGGAGACAACATAGCTAGGACAGCCCACCAGAACACACCTCGCCACCAACATGGCCGAAGCACATTGCCAAGGCCTGCTACAACATTGCCCACCGGAGAGCTAAACTGCGTAGCCCACCATCCAAGGTCGCCGCCTTAGCATCCTTTGCTCTGTGCCCGCCCCCACACCAAGCCTAACACCAGTGACGATTGCAGGAAAGGGCGAAAATGTGCCTCCTCCATCCCTAGGCAACACTGAACCCCGTTCCCACCCTCGAGCACGAGTAGTTTTATCCCGTTATCAACCCCACCTTGCCCAACATGGGTAGAGGCCAGCCCTCGGCGGCGCACAACCATCCATCAGGAGGGGGTGAGCTCGCGGCCTGCTAGCGACATATCCACACTCCACATCGGAGACCAAAACCAGGAACGAAACCCAGACTGTCGTCGTTGCACCACGCAATCCCAACAAAGGGTCAAGGCAACACAATCACCTGGACCAGCGCACATTCAAGAGGAAGAGGGCGAGGTGCAAAAATCCCACTGTCCCTACCCGCAACCGCACGCCTTCGACCACCACCATCGAAACGCCACCGTTGTAGTGCCACACGCCATCCCCCACCACCGTTCAGGCGCCACCACTACAGCGCCGCACCACCACTTCCATGCGATGTTGCCGCCGCCGGTGACCACCTTGGAGCTCGTGTCCTTTCCATGGAGGGTCGCCCTGTGCCGCCACTTGTCCATGTGGGAAGGAGGAGAATCCTCGCCATCGCCAACGCTGCGCGGGCTTCGCCCAACTACCCCTCGGGCAGCCATGAGAGGGAAGGGAGGGGCCGGGGTGTGACATCGCTAGGGTTTTGTCATGCCGCTCATGGGGAGAAGCGGCGGTAGGAGAGAAAACTTAGCCCGTGCGTTGTGCACCCATTGCTACGTTCTAGCCTAGTTATTTTCTAGACTAAAGAGAGTACATGGCGTTCGTTTTGCATCTTAGCTATACAGAAGCTAGGTGATCTTTTAAGTAATAAAATGCCATTTATCGGAAAAAAAAGATGATAAAGGGTACCTAACGATAGACCACTTGTATCTATACCTATGAACAATCTTTCTTACCTGTCGTTTTGTTTTTTGTTGTTTTGAGTTGGATGAGTTGACCGAAGACTAGTTGCTTATGGTCAGCGCTACATATATACTTGCCTGTTCAATCGACATGCTCTAGGTCTTCTCGCTGGAACATTTCTTGGCACATTGAATTGGTTGTGGAGCACTGTAAGTCCACGTACGTCACGCATCTCAACACACACACGATCCATCCACGTAAACTGCCATCATCATCGACCGGTGAGCTACTGTTTGACCCTTCCGTATCCATCCATGTGTTAACTAAAGCGGGCGCTCCTTTGGAGAATAAATTAGTTACATCACAATCACACATGGGCTTTAGAAATTTTGAGTTGCTCGCACAGGTCGCCTTCAAGGTACCGGGACTATTCGATCGCCGCAACTGGACGCCCCACGTCTTCCGTTCAAAGATCAAACACCCACTAAGAAATTTTGAAAGAGAGAAATGCAATCCCGAGACATTTAATCATTGCGAAGATCAAAGAGAAGACTAGATTTTGGAGCATTGCCCACGCAAAAGCAGGGCGGGACGATGCTATACAATCATAAAAAATCGAATGAGGTCAGCTATATGTTAATTATCACTATTTCAGCGGGTTCTTTCTCTATAATTAGTGGTAATTATAGTACTCTCTTCGATTCATACTCCCTCCGTCCAGGATAACTAGGCCTCTAGTGGAAATCTATTTGTCCAGAAACTCCACCTCCACAAGGCTTGTTAGAATTAATTGCTCCTAAATCAGTGGGCCTAATTATGGCTAATCTCCTCCACCACCGCATGGTTTCCTCTCTGTCCCTTAATTCTCTCCACCGCATGCATGGTCGTGTGAATTCTTCTCCACTGCACCTTCCTCCCTCTCTCTCCCTTAATTCTCCTAAATCAGTGGGAATACGTTTCTGTTTTTTGCTCCGCATGGGCTTCCACATGCAAGTCTGAACATGATTGCATGCAAGTGCATGCGAGGCCTCTTATCTCTCTGTTTTTCCGGCTCCCTTATTTTCAGCTGTTTGCATTCATAAGTGTACATAGCTGGGTATAAAACCCCACACAATGGAGTCCATGTGACACACAAACCGTGGAGGTTCCTGCCATGGAGGAGGTGCAAGGCGTGCTCAAGGTTCCTGGCGTGGAGGTGGTGCAAGAGCAAGATGGCGTCCATGACGATGTCGATGGCGTACAGGGCGAGGTGGAGAATGTCGATGACGATGTGGAGGTCACAGAAGGCCAAGTGCAAGAACTAGAGGATGAATTTGAGAGGCTTCATACAAACATCCAAGATCTTTTTCAGAGAGTGGATCATGCAACCAATGTTGGAGCTACAGAGGCAAGGATTTCAGCTACTCCAAGGTATATCCGCACTACTAACCTCGCGCAAGATGTGGATTCATCCGGATTCATCAGAACCTACTCCAACCCGAGCTCAACTTGCGAGGTGTGCATTCATCCGGCTTTGTGCCTCAAGTGTGGCGTCCGCGGTGAGCCTTCCATATTCCTTTGCTTAGGATGTAGGCTCCCGGTACCAACAGATTTGCGTTCTTGCGAGTCTTGCGGAAATCCTTGCCTCTGTGACAATTTTTGGTGCAAAGATTGTGCGACTACGGTGGCGATAAACAAAGAAGGGGTATGCATAAGGCGCCGTCGCAGCCCATCTATCTATCTCGAGAACGAAAAGAAAGCGCACGATGTACCATTACAACTCACTATATTTTCATCGTCCGGCGAATCTAAACTTGACTATCCGGCACATCATGCGCTTTCTTTTCGTTCTCGAGATAGATAGATGGGCTGCGACGGCACCTTATGCATACCCCTTCTTTGTTTATCTTCACCGTAGTCGCACAATCTTTTCACCAAAAATTGTCACAGAGGCAAGGATTTCCGCAAGACTCGCAAGAACGCAAATCTGTTGGTACCGGGAGCCTACATCCTAAGCAAAGGAATATGGGAGACTCACCGCGGACGCCACACTTGAGGCACAAAGCCGGATGAATGCACACCTCGCAAGTTGAGCTCGGGTTGGAGTAGGTTCTGATGAAGCCGGATGAATCCACATCTTGCGCGAGGTTAGTAGTGCGGATATACCTTGCAGTAGCTGAAATCCTTGCCTCTGTAGCTCCAACATTGGTTGCACGATCCACTCTCTGAAAAAGATCTTGGATGTTTGTATGAAGCCTCTCAAATTCATCCTCTAGTTCTTGCACTTGGCCTTCTGTGACCTCCACATCGTCATCGACATTCTCCACCTCGCCCTGTACGCCATCGACATCGTCATGGACGCCATCTTGCTCTTGCACCACCTCCACGCCATGAACCTTGAGCACGCCTTGCACCTCCTCCATGGCGGGAACCTCCACGATTTGTGTGTCACATGGACTCCATTGTGTGGGGTTTTATACCCAGCTATGTACACTTGTGAATGCAAACAGCTGAAAATAAGGGAGCCGAAAAAACAGAGAGAGAGGAGGCCTCGCATGCACTTGCATGCAATCATGTTCAGACTTGCATGTGGAAGCCCATGCGGAGCAAAAAACAGAAACGTATTCCCACTGATTTAGGAGAATTAAGGGAGAGAGAGGGAGGAAGGTGCGGTGGAGAAGAATTCACACGACCATGCATGCGGTGGAGAGAATTAAGGGACAGAGAGAGGAAACCATGCGGTGGTGGAGGAGATTAGCCATAATTAGGCCCACTGATTTAGGAGCAATTAATTCTAACAAGCCTTGTGGAGGTGGAGTTTGTGGCAAATAGATTTCCACTAGAGGCCTAGTTATCCTGGACGGAGGGAGTATGTAGATATATTTTAGTTCTAAATATATCCATATTAGCAATAAGTAATATGAATTAGAGGGGTAGGATTTTGCAGGGTTTGTCTAAGGTCAGCCGACCCAGTTTCCAAAGCCAACTCTATTTTCTAGGTAAAAATCGTGAGTAATGTAATTTTAGGAGAACATGCGTTTCAGTTAAGCCCTGGAACTTGTCCTAGGCATTTATGTTATTCTACAGCTATATCTTGATTAATGAAATGGCAACTTTTTGGCTTTCAAAAAAAAAGTTGTGATCCATAGTTCCATAGTCTAGGGCTTAACTTTTTGGCTTAACATGTCTTCCATTGGCAACATAATTTTCTACCCAAATTTAATTAATTCTTATTAATTATAAAGGATGACAAAAACAGGTAAGGCATTGTACACGATGGGTATTGCCTTCTTTAGATGACATGAAGTGCTAACTGCTAAGCGAATACATGTTTTTTTGAACAAGGACCCAGGGTCTAGAAGACCCCACAGAAGATTTCATTCATCACACATGGCAGGTACATATTGCAAAGAAGCCCCTGTACAACACTCGCACTGAGAAACCTGAAATTTGAAGAAGGGGCTCCAATATTTGCAGAAAACACCCTGTCAAGAAAAATTAAAACGCAATCAAGTCCATGGGTGGCGCTGCCACAGATCGCCGGCGAACTCAAGATGGAGACGTCGAGATCCGGTGCCAAGATGCTCGACAGCACACTTCCGACGTCGTGTCGCATCCGGCGGTCGCTTCTCCACCTCCGGGGACGAACCACTTGGCGATGAAGCAGCGCCGAGCTCCGACGGTCAACACGAGAGAGAACCTCCACACTGGAGGTTGAAGTTGGGCCGCCATGCCGGCCAAGGATCACGGCGCCGAGAGACACCGTGTGTCACGCTCGAAGGAGCCCTAGGAGAGCAGCTCCATAGCACCTCTCAGGCAGCCGACGCTGCAGAAGGCGGAGAACAGGGATCCCGCAGCCACTTCCCTCCTCGCCTCCACGGCAGGCCAGGGAATATTGACTTGGAACTCTGCTCCATCTCTCACAGCTCGGAAGAAGACCGGAACCAACATCCAGATCCAGAAGAGGCCCTGCACGCCCCAACTTCTCCTCGCCACCATGGCCGGCCAGGAGAGAGGCTGCAAGGCGCTGTGCCGCGTAGAACTTGCCTTCCCCCTCGCCACCATGGCCGGACGGGAGAGCAACATCGGTAGCATCTTGGATTGACAGAGCCAGGAGTCACCACTTTATTTGGGAGGACGGTGGCGCTCTTCCTCCAGCTTTGCTCCAACCACTCCACAGGAGCAGAATCAGAGCAAGAGACAGCCCTAGAACCTGCAGGATCTGGTGATTGAGATCCAAGGTCCGGCCTCCACTACTAAGCAAACCAAAACACGGCATATAGCCAAAAGAAAGAAGAAAACCTAAAGATCTACACCTATACTATACCGGCGCCCAACCTAGGCCAGCTCCGGCCGGCTATTCCGGCGGAGCGGCCGTTGACGGCCCGGTCAAGGGAGGAGGAGAACCACAGATACCGTAGCTAGCTGAGAGCTGAGAGGGGGTAAATGAGCACAGCCTAATATAACTGGTTACTAAGCGAATACATACTTTCTCTACCATTTTACGTGCCCTAAGTGCCAACAATAGGAAACATGGCAGGACCAGAACTATCCGAGCAGTGCACCCATGGCAATTGGCATGTCTGTATGACTGTATCCGTCGGATTAATCAGCCCATGTATCCGTACGGATCAATTGGCATGTATCAGTGTCTATCCGTACGGATCAATTGGCATGTCTGTAACGTAACATGATGCATTCAAGGCCAACCCAAGTTGCCAAGTGCCAACCAGCCTTGGCATTGGCAGCAGGGATTTGCACAGTGCCGGTTAGTACCAACAAGTCAACAATATAATACTGTATTACTCCTTTATTATGTATTACTACGTATGATTCAAATTGTCAACATTAGTTGGCTAGTTAATTTGAGAGGTGGAGTTGCGGACGTGATCGAGGTTGCTACACGCCAGCCTCTTGACCTGCGCACATGAGAGTGCATGCATGCTTGCTTGTACTTTCTTACTTCTGGTTTTGTTTTTTGTTGATTTCAGTTGTATGAGTTGACCGACGACTAGGTTTCAGTTTAACTGTACCAAGTGGAGTGGTGATTGCTTAAGTTAGCTCTATGCCTGTTCAATATGTACTTTTTCTTCAGGAACATTTCTAGATCATCTCTAACGAATACCACAAAAGTCAATATTGCACAAATATGTTTGCAATAAAGGGTTTTTACCGTATGAATCTGCGCCGGTAGAACATATACCAAAAAGAAACCGCAAACCCTTATTTCCCCTTTCTTCTACTCATCTAGGAGGCCGACGAGAGCACATGCTCACACTCCAGGGCGAAGCTCTCCTTAGGGCAAGGCAGGGCAGCTGCCCTATCTTGATCTTTGGTGTATGCATTTGGATGCCTATGTTTTTTCTGAATATCTTGAGTGGTCATGCATCGAAAACAAACTATGTGAGAAAGTTATGCTTGTTTTAGTGAACATTGTGTAAAATCGACTTCGAATTGGAAACCTAGACTTATATTCTAGGTTCAATGTAAATAACAATGATTCTATATTTCTATTATAGAGATTTATCATGAATCTTAGTATATGCAGGATAACTTTGTGATATTCATATATTCATTATTCAAACATGTAGAATGGAAAATTTAGAGATTTCTTAATATTTGAAAGACACATCATGATTTCATCAACGACATTATCACCTCATTGAGATGGTGAATTGGGAGGGTTTCTTGGCGACAAAGATTATTAAGATCTAGTTGCTCACGATGGATATTTAAAAGTCTTAATCGATAAAATTATTCTCTTTACAAAAAAAGTAAAGTTTTGGCATTGAGGTGACATTATCGTTATGTTTTTGTGTTCTACGTGTATCAAATATGTCTTTGTTTTTATCGCACTAAGTTATTTCGTTGGAATCATATATGACGTTCATGTCTTACGGCTATATTGGTATTTGCATCTTTTTTTAGTTTGTCCTACCTCAATCTTTTTCCGTCCTTCGCCACTGCTCACACTACTACGGCCACGGTGAATGGCTCCAGCGCCGCTGTGGCCACCCACCTAGCCCTTCGTTGCTCTGGCGGGCTGTCCCGCTGCCATCTCTTGTGTGTGCCTCCCTGTGCAAGTAGCTACTGCTATGGCTAGCGGTCGTCCGCCTAGTCGCCTACGCCCAACATTGCAGCCCCCTGCTTCACGGCCAGATCGGTCACCGCCCTTGCTGCCGCCGGCAAGCCGCCATTAACGGTTTGACTTGCTCCTCCATATATTTTCCTCGTATTTTTGTCGAAAATAGATTGCGATGGGGCAGCTAGGTAGAACACGGCGGGGATTTGGCCGTACTACGGATGGCGCTGCAGAATTTCACCGGAGTAGGCACCTGTCCAGTGAGCGTTGACCAAAAGTTTACCTCCTGCAAAGCTTTACGGTTTACCTGATAATCGACCAAAAACTGCAGATATGCAGTACGAGGGGCTTGTTTTACGGTTCCTTGCAAAAATATTTACTATTCAGACCATTACGAGGGACCTGTTCGGTGTAGTTTCTTGGTTAACCAACAAAATTTAAGGTTTTGATATCTACTAGAGAGGCTCTTATAAGGGTTACACGTACACGTATTTTTGGAAAAAAATTAAACATAAATTTGTTCAATAAATATGACTTATATGTCACAAATGTTAAACCATTAAAAATAAGTTTGTAGTTGAACTTCTTCTTAAACTGTGCAACCCTTATAAGTCGATACGGAAGGAATCTAAAGGTATAATTGCTCCACCCCCATGGGGGATTTACAGCGATTCCAGCTTCTGAGCCGTCGGATTTCACTAGTAGGAAAACCCTTATAGACAAAGCTTAGTTCTGTGGCGCACCGTTTTGAATGCGCCACAGAAACTTATTTTGTGGCGCACCAGGAAGTGTGCGCCACAAAAATAGCTTATTTTTGTGGCGCATGGCTGAACCGTGCGCCACGGAAATTATGTGGGGCCCACATTCTGCCACCACGAATTATTAGGGTAGGTATTTACGTGGCGCACAATGCTTTCGCGCCACGGAAATAACTATTTACGTGGCGCACCGGCTGCAGTGCGCCACGGAAGTAGTTATTTCGTGGCGCACCGGCTCCGGTGCGCCACGTAAGTAGTTATTTCGTGGCGCACTTGTGCTGGTGCGCCACAGAATTAGGGTAAGTTATGTCGTCCCCGTACCCCTCCCCTCCCCTCCCCTCCCCACGCCCGTACGTTCACCTCCCCTCCCCTCTCCCCGCCGCCGCCGCCATGGTCGTCGCACCGGCCGTCGCCGCCGCCGCCTCCTTCCTCCCGCGAGGGCCGCATGCCGCCACGCTCCACCCATCCCCGCCACTCGCAGCACAAGCCGCTGCGGCGTGGAGGAGGAGGGGCCGCCGCATGGAGGAGGAGGGGCCGCCGCGTCAAGGAGGAGGAGCCGCCGCGTCTTCCTCCTCCTCCACCCTCGCCGTCGTCGTCAACCTCCTCCTCCACCCCTATCGTCGGTGAGCTCCACCTCTCCCCTCCCCTCCCTCCTCCTCCACCCCTGCCGTCGTCGTCAACCTCCTCCTCGATCCACCCCTAGCGTCGGTGAGCTCCACCTCTCCCCTCCCCCCCCTCCTCTACCCCCGCTCTGGATGTGTTGATGTTGTGCTCGATCCGGATGCTCTTGTGCCGCTTGTTGTTCTCTCGGATGTTGATGCTGCTCTGGACAAAATTATAGAGAGGATGATGTTGTGCTCGATCCGGATGCTCGTTGTGCTGCTGTTGTGGTCATCATGAATAAAAACAGATCAAACATTCTTTTTGTTTTACTCGTGTCTGTTAGCTATATATTTTTTCTATGCTCTGCCTGTGTGATGCTTGTGTTTTGGAGCAAGCGGCTGGCATGGCATGTGAGAGAGAGCATGAGAGAGTTCTTGGGGGCAGAGATGATGGCAACATCAGCACCGGTCCCGCATTGGTCCTCGCTTTGAATTAGTAAGATCAAGTAGTGGCTTGAGTTCCCGTTGGTAACCAATACCAACAGAGAGCTACTTCATTTTAAGTAGAATTTCTTTTAAGGACTCTAGCTAGATTAGAGGGGAAAAAGATTGCTGATTTGTTGCCTATGATAATGGATCATCAAATGTTTCCCTTTGTCCCCGGTTGCCTCCTTAATTGATGCCTTATGATCCAAATGATCCAAGTCCCTTGCATGATCCCATTTGTCCCTAATGTTGCTTAATTAAGATGAATAAATTCCCTCTAATCACCATTTGGAGATCAAGACTAGTTCTTGATATCCATTAGCTAGACTCCAATATTAAAAATGTCTCCCAAATATGGAGACAAACATTTTAACATTACCCCAATGTTATTTCTCTCAAATTGACAGTTTCGATGGTATGCTTGCTTCTCACCGTACTTTATCAATTCCCTACCGATCCTAAGTACCCATGAATATCTCGGTGGTGTTCTTCTCGTTGTTTAGTTACTCGTCAACACATGTGTTTGCATGTGTGTGTGAGCTGCTTGTAGTGTCACTTGACTATTCAAGTTTCAATGTTGGTTACTTTTCCTCTAGTGCAAGAATGAGCGAGATGTTTATCCACTCGTTGGCCTTTATTCTTGGGTAGCTCAAAGTGTCATGCACTTACTGGATCATCAAATGTTTCCCTTTGTCCCCGGTTGCCTCCTTAATTGATGCCTTATGATCCAAATTACTATATTATTGGATTGAGTGATATGGCTACTGCTTGTTTGCTCTCCAAATTACCAAGTGATGAATATATAATCCCTTTGGAGCATCTGCCCCATGCTATATATGTGTATTTGACCATGCTTATGATGGATTTCTTTTAAGGACTCTAGCTAGATTAGAGGGGAAAAAGTTGCCGCTTTGTTGCCTATGATAATGGATCATCAAATGCTTCCCTTTGTCCCTGGTTGCCTCCTTAATTGATGCCTTATGATCCAAATGACCCAAGTCCCTTGCATGATCCCATTTGTCCCTAATGTTGCTTAAGATGAATAAATTCCCTCTAATCACCATTTGGAGATCAAGACTAGTTCTTGATTTCCATTAGCTAGACTCCAATATTAAAAATGTCTCCCAAATATGGAGACAAACATTTTAACATTACCCCAAGTGATTTACTTGTCGATGATTAGATGGTTGGTCGATCACTCGTACACTGGGGTGGAGCAAGTGAGGCTTGGTGTGATGGCACAAATATCAATATCTTGTGCATCCTACCTGGCCTCACTTACTCCATCCCTGGATGTTAATATTTGTTTCGACCAACAAAGTATGAGGCATTCCATTTAGTTGATACCACTTGGCTCTTTCTTCCATTTTAGTGCCGATGATTAGAATGTTCGGTCAATCGTACACTCGGGGTGTCGCTAGTGAGCCCGGTGTGATGGCACAAATATCAATCTCTTGTGCATCCTACCCGGCCTCACTAACGCCATCCCGGGATGTTCATATTTGTTTCGACCAACAAAGTATGAGGCATTCCATTTAGTTCATACTAGCTACTTCTTAATTGCATTGGCCTTTCTTCCATTTTAGTGCCGATGATTAGAATGTTTGGTCACCTATACGCCGCAATATACTTTGTAGACGAGCCCCCTTTCCTCGGCCGCCGTTCCGTGAACGAGTCCTTGATGAGACAACAACGCCGACATGCCTCTCCGGCGCAGCACCACTTTTCTTCTCTCTCCGTCCAGTACTTGAACGAGTCCTTAATGCCAAGACGGTGCCAGCCTCCCTAGCATCATGCCGACCCATGTTGTCGCGCTTCAGGCCATGTCGATCATGCGCCCTGCACTCTTCGCCTTCTTGCCCGGTGAACGAATAGACTAATCGTTGGAATAAGGAAGCCGATGACGGCCGATCGCAATTTAATCTTGCGACCGGGCTGTCATCGGTTTCCTTATTCCAACGATCAGCCTATTGGTTCACCGGCAAGAAGGCGAACAAGGTGTGGCGCGGGACACACGGCTTGAAGCGCGGCAACACGGCCCGGCATAATGCTGGGCAGGCCGGCACGGTCTTTGCATCAAGGACTCGTTCACTGGACAGCGAGGGACTGGCGTGGTTCTGCGCCGGAGATGCAGATCGGCGTTGTTGTGTCGTCAAGCACCCGTTGACGGAACGCCGACCGGGGAAAGGGGGCCCTTCTGCAAAGTATTTGTGTTGACCAACAATGTATGAGGCACATATTCTATTTTGTCATTCCATTTGCTTTGAGATTTTCAAAATGCCGATGATTAAAATGTTTGGTCACCGTACACTCGGGGTGGCGTAAGTGAGCTCGGTAAGATAGCACAAATATCAATCTCTTGTGCATCCTACCCGGCCTCGCTTACACCATCCCTAAATGTTAATATTTGTGTTGACCAACAATGTATGAGGCACTTATTCCATTTTGTCATTCCATTTGCTTTGAGATTTTCAAAATGCCGATGATTAAAATGCTTGGTCACCGTACACTCGGGGCGGTGTTAGTGAGCCTCGTGTGATTGCACAAATATCAATCTCTTGTGCATCCTACCTGGCTCGCTAACTCCGTCCCGGAATGTTAATATTTGTTTCGACCAACAAAGTATGAGGCCCTTGTCATTCCATTTGCTTTGGTATTTTCAAAATGCCGATGATTAAAATGTTGGTCACCGTACACTTGGGGGTGGCGTAAGTGAGCCCGGTAAGATAGCACAAATATCAATCTCTTGTGCATCGGACTTGGTCTCACTTACGCCATCCCTAAATGTTAATATTTGTGTTGACCAACAATGTATGAGGCACTTATTCCATTTTGTCATTCCATTTGCTTTGACATTTTCAAAATGCCGATGATTAAAATGTTTGGTCACCGTACACTCGGGGCGGCGTAAGTGAGCTCGGTAAGATAGCACAAATATCAATCTCTTGTGCATCGGACTTGGTCTCACTTACACCGTCCCTGAATGTTAATATTTGTGTTGACCAACAATGTATGAGGCATTTATTCCATTTTCTCTTGTGCATCGGACTTGTTGGTCTCACTTTCTTCCATTTTCATCATAGTAGGAACTGGATGAAGGACCCCGATGCAAGCGAGCCTGGTGGGTAGAGATGACGGAGCAAAGGAGGAACCGGATGAAGACTACTTTGTATCTCGAAATTGTGAATTTTGTATGAATTAAGAGTTGTATGCAAAACATTTGACACTTGCCACTATATATGTATCTCGATCGGGCTCTAAGTAATGTGATGATGATGTCTATGTTATATCTGTGCAATGTACATGATATTTATATTATATCTGAATGTTGCTGTATATAACCTGTGTATCTATGTATCTGTATTGCTGTCTATGTATAGCAGGCAGCACAAAATCGTGTATAATACAAGCAAATTCTGTGGCGCACTAAAAACCAATTCTGTGGCGCACGCTTTTCACGTGGCGCACCTAAGAACACGTGCGCCACGAAACCTTAATTCTGTGGCGCATGAGCAGGTGCGCCACAGAAACCTTATTTTTGTGGCGACGTTTCTGTGGCGCACCTCCCATGCGCCACAGAATCCATTTTTCGTGCGCCACTGATGAGGCTTTTCCTACTAGTGTTTTTACTGTGTCTGGTCAACACAGGATCTCAGCCCTCCATTTCTGGCAGTAGAGCGCGCTAGCGAAAGCCATGCACTGGCCGTTGTCTACCCGCATCTGGCTGCATTTGGGTCCTACGGTCCGGTGGGTCCGCACATCAGTCTCTATGGCTCGTTTCGGGGGTGACGAGCTGGCGTGCAAAAATATCTTCACCCCGCGGAAAAGGTGCAACCAAAACCCTACCTCACCCAATCCCTCGCACCCACCTCCTCCCCAATCCCCTCTTTGGCATGGCAGCGGCGGCGGCGCCGAGCACGCTCCTGGGCAACAGAGCGGAGCACGCGCCTGGGCGACCACAAGCGCGCGCCTGAAGACGGCGGCGGCGAAGGCGCGCTTGGCGACAGCGGCCGCGAGCGCCACGCCTGGGCGATGATGGCGAGCGCGAGAGCGCGCCTGGGCGACGGCAGCGACTGCGGCGGCGAGCGCGCACCTGGAGATGGCGGCGGCGAGCGCGTGCCTGGAAACGGCGGCGGCATGCATGTGCCTGGGCCAGCGCGCGACTGGAGCGCACGTTGGAGGAGGAGGAGGCAGAGGATGAGGCAGCCGCCTTGGGCCAAGGATGAGGCAGCCGGCGCCTGGAGCTCCGCCCTCCTCCCACGACGGCGAGGGCGGACAAGACACATCTGGAGGTGGTGCGGCTCGGGAAGACGTGCGAGTGAACCAGCAGTGCCTCGAGCTCCACCTCAACTTACCACCTCGTGCACTCGCAGCTCCGCCTCGAGCTCCACCTCAACCTTGCGTCCCTGAGATCCGCCTTGAGCTCCACCTCGATCTTGCGTCGTCATCCTGCCGGGAGCACAGCTATTCCCGTCGCTGGTGGTGTAAGCTGAGAGAAAGAGCATGAGGCATCGATCTTCACCTCTTCCATCCCCAGCTGTGGAGGCCCAAGATCCACAACCTCCAGCCCTGGGCGTCCTCCTCCCTTACATGGTCACAGGTCACTGAGGATGATGAGATGCAGCGGAACGGCTTGCTCTCCTACACATCTTCATTCAGGTCTCTCTCTCTCCCCCATCCTCCTCTCTGTCTACCTAGATCCCCTTCATGAACCAGCTTGGGAATAAGCAATATAATGATGTTTATATATTTTGGTATTTCCTCTGTAGAGATGGACGGATTTGGGTATTTCCTATGTAGAGATGGACGGATGGTTCCATGTGCACTGTAAGATCATCCTCCTTTTGTTCATGGCAGCCTGCGAGCTTTCTCCATCTCTGTTCTATAGCACATATTTGTTGGATGCTGCTAACAAATCGATGATTGATTGTTCTGTCTAGATGTGCTTCTAAGAAGAGATGTGGAGGGCCAGTTTGTTCCTATAATTCTTTCACTACAACTGATGTCGGGATTGGTATTCTTGCAATCTTACCTGAAGGGACTGCACGTACATGGTTTCAGGCTTTCAAATTTTGGATGCATAGGGAGAATCTCAGAATTATTTGCTATGGTAATAATTGTTATATTGAGATAACAAAAATGATCTTTTAGCTTACACACAATAGATATTAAAGTATCACTTTGACTGGCTGTTTTTGCTTCTATTGCACTACAAATAGTACAGTCAGGTATACCAATTTAGACTATTCATCTATATTGAAAGTTATGATTTCATATTTCAGAGATTAGATGAGATTGAGTATGAGGAAAGGGTTCATGTTGATCCCTAGAGCTATGAAGTGTTCTCTTTCATTTCCTGGTCAGATTGTTGGATGTCAAGTAATATAGCTACTGTATTCCTTTGCTTTGGTAAAATTCAGCTAGGATATCTCTGAAATAATTCAGCTAGGAACATATCTTATATGTTATTTTTCTTATGTTTGGATATCTCTGAAGTCGCATGTTGTTTCTCATCACCAGGCCAAGGATAGGTGGGTGGCTATGGGTTTGTTCCTCTCCTCTGTTGAGTGCGTCTTCCTGGCTCAATCATGTTACTGTGATGTCAATATGTTCAGGGGACTCTTCATGTTTGGTTCTGGGGACTCATCATGGTATCTTCAGGGAAAAGGTTTAGAAATCCATTAAAACTGAATCTTAGGTGAGTTCTCAGTTTCAAGGTTCATAGCTACTATTTGAAGTTATCTGTTAATTCCTCTTATTTATCATGTTTATCTGTCCTGGTTTTCAAGGCATCTTTTCTGATTTATATTAGCGACATGGGAAAGAAATAACTAATTCACACTCTTCTACTATTGCAGAGTCGCTTTAAGAACTATTTTAATGTTAGAAAGAATTAACTAATTCATTTTTATTCTACCATTGCAGGTTTGCTTCAAAGACTATTTTCACCAAATCAACAATAGGGGATTTTTTTAACCTCCCCTTGCAAGATTTTCAATATGGTTCTACTTGTTTCCACATGAAGATTATTACTTAATGAAATATACCATTTATTATGTACAAAGATCGATTGACATCAACTCTCCGATGTACGGGGATGCACAACAGCTTACAAGCTTTATAGGTATGCACAACAACCTTCGGATCAAACATCTCAAGCTGTACTCGTCAAAAATGGCATGCCTCCTATTATGTTTTTGAACTGGTTGATCCGAAGGGAACGACTAATCCAAGAATGGCTTGAGGATAGAGCTCTTAGGACGCATCCAAGCCGTCTCTTTGCGAGTACAACTAAGGTATTTACATTGTTGGATGCAAGCTCGATCAAACGGCTAGAAAGCGACTCTAACAAGTATTTGAGGAATTACGTTAGAATTTAACATATTTAGAGCTCAAACAACAATTATGCTTAATTTCTTTCCACCTAAATGAACAAGCGAGGGCAGTTTCTACCAACTTAATAAGAGATCAGATTTAGATGAATATTAGATTTTGGCTGAAATGTTATTTCTATGCTATAGTTGTTTGAGAAGTAATTCTTTCCTGGTTTTCTCTGCATTATAAAATCAAGAAGTTAATTCAAGAATGCCCTATTTCAAAGAGCCTTGTTCAGGAGTTGCCTCCTCTGGTTGGGTCCGAAGATATTGGTTCAGCTACTGTTGATCCGGATCAGCCACCTGCCTTGCCGAATGATAAAAGGTAGCTTCTGTTCTTAGTGGGAACAGTCTGATGCATAGGCATGTGTCGTAAATATTTATGTCCTATCATGACTGAAGTTTTATGTAAAATGTTTTGTAGGCATTGCTGTTGTCATATTCAAGCGCACCTTTTCTTTCGGCCTACTAATATAAAGAAAGTTTCTACTACTGACACTAGAAGCGTGTAATGCTAGATTAAAGATAACTCATGTTTGATACTCGTCGGATTTTTTTTTCATTTTTCTAGGTTATAATCTGAATGTTCATGCATCAATAAGCATTTTATATCATGAAGCACTCCAAGAGGTCTCTGTTTTCTTTATGGATGTTGTTCTTTGCTAAATTTAGCAGATATATATATGCTTTAAAATGTGGATGCGATTGGATTTCTACCTACAAGAGTCTAAAAAATAAAATGATATATAAACAATATTGCATAGGACATATTATGCAAAGAGACACGCATATGTATATCAGGCTGATATGTAAATTATGTTGTATAGGAAGATGGATACAGTATGTAAGCTATTTCCTCACTAATTTGTTGCTATTTCTTTCTTAAACATCGAACTGATTTTTAAATAAACCGATTCAGCAAAAAAACATAATTTTGTATCTTATCATTTGAAGAACTGTTTTATTATATAATGGCCAGGTTGGATGTAGGTCAGGGCCTATTAACTAGGGGAGAAAATCTTACCATTTCCCGTAATTGGACTTTTTATTTCATATCTTCCTTTCTATGTGACCTATATAACTCGACCACATAAAATAAATTTACGTACGAAAAGTCAGTTCGTAGGCAATTAACCATGTAGTTATTATATATGTCATACATGTATTAGCTTCTGCGTTAGATGATCTTTATTTAATTGCATATGAAATTGTTAAGCTGACAAAAAATGAGATTACTTTTACTTTAATTTGTGCTATGGTTGTTTTTTATTCAGATTATATATATTGGCAACATTTCTATTGGGAATCCCTTGCTCTTTTATCAATTAGTATGCAGCGTGGTATGGTCATGCTCATAGGGCACCAGAACTTCAGGTTCTTGTACTACTTTCCCCTGCAGACTTGTTTAATAACTTCCATTTGTTTATTTTTTACTCAGTTCTTATGTTCAAATTTCAGCATTTGATTACCAACTTATATTCCAATTGGCATGTTCCATCAGTATTTGCCTTCTTTACCTTCTGCACAATTAATAAGGTACAATGATTATAAAAGTGGATGCGAAGTACTGCGACATTAAAAATGAACTCTGTGAAGCTGAAAGGTTTTTCCATTATAATGTGCTTCAGTGCTTTTAAAATTGTCAATATTTCTACATAGCTTCCTGTCTAGCAAAATGTCTAGGCAGCCAGGGTTCGAGACTCACCACCTATCTTAATAACATGGGTTCCTCTCCCTGTTTTTTTTGGTCTTTCAAAAAAAGGAAGTCAATCATGAGCAAGTTCTTGATAAAAGATAGCTTGTCATTCAGGTGTGTTTATGTACTATCATTCCTAAGGCCTGGTTTGGTTATAAGAAGCAGCTCCACAATTGGTTAATACAAACCGTTCCTCAACAGGAACAGTGAACCAGAAGTAGTATATGGCATACTGCAATTCTTGTCATGTGCAGGTGATGAAAAGAGGATCTATTCTATTTTGACTAAACTGCAGTTTGCACCAACTGCCAAGTATTAATCCGCCCTGATGGATCTTATGTACGAACCTGGAGGGACAGGGTCTTAATATCAGCAACGTCCAGTGAGTCATGTTGATGTACTACCAGAAAAAAAAGATCAATCAATACCTTAATATTGTAGAGTTTTTCTCAGTTTATTGTTAAATGCATTACAAAATGATCATCACTACGTTTTCGTAAGCATACGAAAATCATTATCATTTTTCTACTTATACACGAGCCTCACGGGATCGTGCGCCAAGGCACACATCTAAATCTAACTGTTTGCAATCTTGCAATCTCTTTTGACTAACAATGAACGTGTTTTCTTTTTGTTTGGTTCAGCTAGGCATCAAGACCAAGAAAGTTTGAGGAAGAAGAGGTACATGTCCCTGCGACTTACAAATGTTTTTGCCAAAGAGGGCACTGATAAGATGTGAAGTTTTCATGTGCTTTTGTGATGCAGTTTTTGTTTGCTAGAGACTTTGCCACTTCAGCTGCTATTTAAACCTTTTTGGCCAAGGGAATATCATGAAAATATGTGCAAGTAAGGGATTCATCTTCTTTTTTATATCCTCTACATTAGTGCAACTTTCAAATGATAATGTCGAGGAGAGCCATTAACATGAATTTGTTTCTAGAACTTAAATAATAGTTAAATCTTGGATGAATGTTTAAGGACGGAGATTTATGGCTGTTCTGGTGGGAAAGGGAAACACAACTTCTAGATGATAATGTGGTGGAGAGTTGTAGTATTTCTCTGAATCCACGGAGCATTTGGTCCCATTTTTTTAGTTGACTGTTAATATTTCAGTCTGGACCTATTTTTCTTTTCTTTCTTGGAGAACATCTTTTTGTTTATCTAAAAATATTTCAGTGATTCCTATGCATCATTCACCATTTACCATGGGTTGGTCATGTTTTAATGGTTCTATATTAATTTTTTTGGTCTCTGCGTTTTCACGCGTAGTCACGCCGAGTTGTGGTTTGATTGTGATTAATAGTTAAATATGTGATGTCAGCTTTTATTTAGATGCATTATTTTCAGCTATGCTTTTGTGTGTGCTACACAAGAGATTCTGCTACTCCCTTCTCATGTTGGCATTAGTAGTTTCAGCTATGTCAGATTAGATGTTGGCCCAGTTAAGGTTGATTTGCAAATGTTGACAGCTCCTTCCCTGACGATGGTGTTGGAACGATCCGCGACCACCTGGGTTGTGTTACCGTCGCAGCTAGGACAGTTTGGCCTCGCTGCACCAGCGTGAAAGAAGTTGATGCTGTAGCTCTCTTTGAATGGTCGTGAAATAGATAACCGTGCTGACAATTTTTTGAGTTGGATTTTGCCGCTGTCATCTAGGACCAGGTCAAAGAAGCCCTGCCGCCCTTAAAGATTTCATTAAGATTTTAGTTTCTATTCTACTTTTATTCAAAACTGGAACTGTATCTTTGCTAAAATAAATCAAAATGAAATTACTCACGAGTGTGCGCTGCCCAGTGTGGCTTATAGGTAATGGGACAGTCTGGAACAATGTTTTAGACTGTAACTCTATGAATAAAAGCTTTAGCCCTAAAAAATCCGTGTTGGGGTTAGATTGTACAATACTTTGGCCATAGCTATTCTTTACTGAAGGTACAATCAGGATAAACAATTAGAATGATGCATTTCTAACTTTGAAGTTGAAATTTAGATGATGGTTTCCTGCACACAAGTTTAATTTTTTCGTTCGTTATTAATTTCTTCAGCATATCACTCACCTTTGTACTTTTTGTTGTTGTTGTTGAAACAAGTGTGATACTCCATTCTGAACTTCGACTCTGCATTTACGCTTGAAGTATTGATTCATCCTTTGTCCTTTGAAACTTCACAAAAGTTTGCTTCTTTGTTAGTTCTGCCATTTTGGTGGAGAATTCTTTTTGCGACCTTGGGCATTGTTGGAGGCAAGCAAAGAAAAATATACTGAAATATGTTTGGTTCACCTTCTAATGAAGTTCCTTTGTATATAGCTTTAAGTACGCGCACAATGTATGGTACTATTGTATTTGGGTTATTTTTCTTTGTCACCATTCAGGATGTATAATCACAGATTGATATGACCCAACTGATCAGGTTAATCACCGTAGTGCATGAAACCATTTACCAAAGGTAATTCACACCGTTCATTACTATGGAAATGGTTGCCGGTGCGTATATGGTCATCATTCAAAGTTGTGGGCTATTAAATCCCTTGTTTCTTTCCGTCTACAAATAGGACCTGCCGATACACTACTGGATTTTATGACTTGTCCAATTTGAACATTCATGGTTTCAATCTACTCCTTGGTATCACGGCGATAACATTTTCTAAAGCAGAACAAACGATAAATGACCTGTTTTCCACGCACTATACTGTGTAATATATTCCCCTATACTTTTAATATGCTTATTTTCTGAATAATAATGACTATGCATCAATGCTTGACATAGCGTTTTACCATCTGTGCTGAAGACGGGTCGCGGGGCAAAGCCGCGCTCCAAAATCCAGAACTAGAAAACAAGTAAGTCCCTATTAGGTACATGTTTCATGTGTCCAAGGTCTCTAAAAGAGCATGCTGCGACAATGCCTATAAGCTTATGTAGATGTTGCTTCTGTTGTCCCTTTCTTCTTATGTTGGTCTTGACTCTTACAGAACCGCAGAGTGTTAGTTATTATAATGTATACTGCTATTTTTCTAATTAAATATAAGTGTCTGCTTCTCTGTTTGTAATTTTGTGTGCTTTATCATAATTGTATTCTATGTACTTTGTTTTGTAAATCCTAAAAGAAATTATTATTTTTATATAACTAGCAAGGTGGCCCTCGCAAATGCGAGGGCATCATTTTTAGTTTAACCGAAATATGTAGAAGCTAATTAATATGTTGATCTAGTGACTGTTTAGTTCCTATTACCAATTGTAAACATTAAATTTCTACTTTATTAAAAGAAAAAAATAACATTTTACATGAGGCTTGGAATTTCTCACTTTGTGTGTGATGAGCCAAAAAAATCTGGTATGCTAAACTTCATCTCTTCAAATTTATGGATATTTTATTTGATTATAAAGAAATATACTTAAATCCTGGTATAACTCTTATGTATATTTAACTAACAAAATAAAAAAAATCATCAAGTATGGATATGGATGCTTATTGGCACTATTCTAGAAGTGCTTCCATTCCGGCTTCTTGAATTGAAATAGACGGGAACGTTGCTGCTACACGACTCGTACGGCACGGACGTCCCTAGGAACTTTTTTCCTTGAGACTCTGCTCTTGGACGCTCACCTTTCACATCTGGATGGTCGGAGGTTTGGGGCAATGTACTAAGCCATGCATCTTGGCCACAACCCCGCTGGAACATGCAAGTAAAGGCAAGCGAAGAAATTTTGATCATAGGTACTTGGGTGTCTCGACGTACCGCTGATCGCCATAAAAACACGGTTACACCACGGGACCATGCAAGAAAAGGCAAATGAAGAAATTTCCATGGTAGATACTCAGAGTGTATCGATGATTGCCGCTGTTGTTATTCCCTCATACATGAGTAAAATCTTATCCCTTTTTAATCTATGCATCTCAACAATTTATTTTATGTCACCTCAAAAACACAATTGCTAATTCTGGGGTTGACATGGATACACAGTTTTATAATATCAACATGTTAGAGCATACCTAAATACACCAATAAGTGACAACGGAACTTGCCAGGACATAAATTTTATCTTACATGTTAGACATATTATGTAGCGACATTGGATTTGGTGCACCTAGGTCCTAGGCACACTATTGCCCTCTTTTTGAAAAAAACGAAAACTGTACTTTTGAGTTTCAAAAATTTCAAAAACAAATATTTCAGGAATACGTATGCATGATCCGTATATTCGTACGAGTTTTCGGTAGGAAACTCGTTCTGTTTGGAGCTCTAAAAAAACAGATTTCTGACATTATATAGAACTAATATACGTTAGTTTTATTAGAAAAAATTTCCTTGTTCTATTTCCTAAAATACAATGTATTTTGGAACGAAATTTCTGGTATATATTTTGGATGCATATATCTAGCGATATCTTTCTCCGCAAATTTTTTGAAGAGTCAGAAATATGATTTTGTTTTTTTTAAAAGAGCTCTCTGCTGCCTAGGCACACCGATCAGTTTTTGCTTTGATATGATGAGGTTATCAGGATATTCACTATAGCTTATAGGAGCATTTGTTCTCGTTGTGTGAATCTACATTTTGAAGTGTCAGTAATTCTAAAATAAATTTTCTATGTACATTTACACATTTTATGTTCGTATATAAGTTTTTAAAAAAACTAAAAAATAATGTGGCTCTTGTAAAAAAGACAAATTTTGATGCTATAACATGACTACGTACAAACCATTTTTTTCTTTTTTTTGTACACGCCTCATAAAATATTGTTTCTCCATGAAAACTTGTGCACTAACATAGAATGTCACGATGTACACCAAAAACTTTATGTCAGAATTTTTTGACATTTGTAAAATTGCTTTTTAATTATTTGTGATGAAAGCATTTGCTTCTATGAGCCAAAACACCGCCTCCGAGGTTATCTGGTTAGTCAACGTAATACAATTAGTGCTTTTTAAATTTTGGAATAAAATACTTCTTTGATCAGGAACGCCAGTGTTTTAAAGAGAAAGATTAGCACGCACATTTTTTTTTTAGGAAGCCCACACCTAACACATCAGGTTGGATTAGAATCCTAGAAGGACACGGTTTGGTCACCCCTAAAAGCAGATGTGCATTAATTCCTAATCCTGATCTGGACCGATCACTTTCCATGTTTGTTTGATCTCGTTTCTTTCTAATACGTTATTTTTTCTATCACGTTTATATTAGATCTAAACAAACATTGGCACGTGTCCATAATTTTACGTAACTCTTAGATCTATTAAATCATAACCGTTGGTAGTAAAATCAATGGTTTATTTATTTCTTGCCTATGTGGATTAACGTGGTGTCTTTATTTTAGACATTCGTATCTTGCTTTTAGTATATAATAGATAGATATCAGCGTGAATTTCACGGGATCGTGCGCCAAGGCGCACATCTAAATCTAGTATGAGTGAATGGATTGTGGAGCACTCCAGGTCTACGCACGACACGCATCTCAACACACATGATCTAGGTAAACTGGCCTCTTCAACCGGTGAGTGAGTAGTGCTTGACCAGTGTGGGAACTCATTTGGAATAAATTAGTTCCATCACCATCAAACATAAGCTTAATAATTATCAGTTGCTCGCACAGGTCGCCTTCGAAGGCACCGGGAGAACTCGATCGCCGCAACTGGACGACGACGTCTCTTGCTTTGAAAGTTCAAAAACCTACCTCGAGCGCGCGAGAGAGAGAGCAAGGAAATAAAAAAGAAGGAAGAGATCATCACATCAGCATGACCGGCACCAGAGCCAAACCGAACCTTTCTAGACGCCGAAAGCCGTCTCCCTCTGACTGCAAGGCCGGGTCCATCCCAAGTCCCAACAACCGCCCGCATACACGTTCATCGTGGTTTGTCGCGCCCAAAAAAAAGGCCCGACAGTTGGGACAGAGATTTATGGCTCCTGGTTATGCTGTTTTTTAAAAAAATAAAAATCACACTTGTGTGTTTCAAAAAAAATAGAAAAAAATTATGATCTAGCCAATGAATTATCTCATAAACATGCAAAAATGCAATTTCAAATACAAAATATTCTGGGCTACACAAAAATGACAAACGTGTGGATCTGGGTATGCATATTTCGAATCTCCAAATTTTAACAGATTTTGTCTTTTCTATGTAGGCTGAAATATAAATAATTTCATATTAAAATTTTACATACTTATAGGTTACATCATTTACTATGTCCAGATTTATTTTTAGATTTTTTTAAAACAAATACGTATGATTTTCCATTTTTTTAAACAGAAAGAGCACTGGTGCCCAAGAGCCAAAGGCTCTTTTCACAACCGTTGATCCCATACAAACCGCGTCTCATGGAGGTATCCGTTGTGAGCACATCCAACCTAAATTGAGATCAGATTTGTCCGTTGTGAGCACATCCAACCTAAATTTAGATCAGATTTGCGGCGGAACGTGGCCGTCGCTGGCCCATAGTTTAGTGGCTACATAGCTTTTTCCCTCATAAAGCATAGTTAGAATACATCTTCATATTTATAATTAAAAACTAAACAAAGTTAAACTACATTGGACCCGCCGCACCGTTCGCGTAGATTGGTGGTCTTCAGCCTTCGTGCACCTGCATCACTATTGGAGGTGCCTTGGCCCTCGTCGCCGCCGCGCATCCCCTCGACGGCCCGATGCATCCTGTCGCGGGCGAAGTGCCTCCTAGCGTGACACGCGAAGGTCATGGCCTCATGGTGCATACGCGCAACCATCGCACGGTGCGCCGCTACGTGAGCAGCCTTGATAGACGCTGATGGCGTGTATTTCACACGTTCGTTGGGCAACCCCAAGAGGAAGGTATGATGCGCACAGCAGCAAGTTTTCCCTCAGAAAGAAACCAAGGTTTATCGAACCAGGAGGAGCCAAGAAGCACGTTGAAGGTTGATGGCGGCGGGATGTAGTGCGGCGCAACACCGGAGATTCCGGCGCCAACGTGGAACTCGCACAACACAACCAAAGTACTTTGCCCCAACGAAACGAGTGAGGTTGTCAATCTCACCGGCTTGTCTGTAACAAAGGATTAACCGTATTGTGTGGAAGATGATTGTTTGCGGAGAAAATAGTAAAACAAGTATTACAGCAGATTTGTATTTCGAGTATTAAAAGAATGGACCGGGGTCCACGAGTTCACTAGAGGTGTCTCTCCCATAAGATAAAAGCATGTTGGGTGAACAAATTACGGTCGGGCAATTGACAAATAGAGAGGGCATAACAATGCACATACATGACATGATAAGTATAGTGAGATTTAATTGGGCATTACGACAAAGTACATAGACCGCCATCCAATTGCATCTATGCCTAAAAAGTCCACCTTCGGGTTATCATCCGAACCCCCTCCGGTATTAAGTTGCAAAGCAACGGACAATTGCATTAAGTATGGTGCGTAATGTAATCAACAACTACATCCTCGGACATAGCGCCAATGTTTTATCCCTAGTGGCAACAGCACAACACAATCTTAGAACTTTACGTCACTTGTCCCGGGTGTCAATGCGGGCATGAACCCACTATCGAGCATAAGTACTCCCTCTTGGAGTTAAGAGTAAAAACTTGGCCGAGCCTCTACTAGTAACGGAGAGCATGCAAGATCATAAACAACACATGTATAATAACTTGATAATTAACATGACATGGTATTCTCTATCCATCGGATCCCGACAAACACAACATATAGAATTACGGATAGATGATCTTGATCATGTTAGGCAGCTCACAAGATCCAACAATGAAGCACAATGAGGAGAAGACAACCATCTAGCTACTGCTATGGACCCATAGTCCGGGGGTGAACTACTCACTCATCACTCCGGAGGCGACCATGGCGGTGTAGAGTCCTCCGGGAGATGAATCCCCTCTCCGGCAGGGTGCCGGAGGAGATCTCCGAGAATCCCCGAGATGGGATCGGCGGCGGCGGCGTCTCGATGGGTTTTCCGTATCGTGGTTTTTTGCATCGGGGGTTTCGCGACGGAGGCTTTAAGTAGGCGGAAGGGCGAGTCGGGGGCCGGACGAGGGGCCACACCATAGGGCGGCGCGGGCCCCCACGGGCCGCGCCGCCTTGTGGTGTCGCCACCTCGTGGCCCCACTTCGTATGTTCTTCGGTCTTCGGAAGCTCCGGTGGAAAAATAGGCCCCTGGGTCTTTGTTTCGTCCAATTCCGAGAATATTTCGTTACTAGGATTTCGAAACCAAAAACAGCGAAAACAGGAACTGGCACTTCGGCATCTTGTTAATAGGTTAGTTCCGGAAAATGCACGAATATGACATAAAGTGTGCATAAAACATGTAGGTATCATCAATAATATGGCATAGAACATAAGAAATTATCGATACGTCGGAGACGTATCAAGCATCCCCAAGCTTAGTTCTGCTCGTCCCGAGCAGGTAAAACGATAACAAAGATAATTTCTGAAGTGATATGCCATCATAACTTTGATCATACTATTTGTAAACATATGTAGTGGTTGCAGCGATCAAAACAATGGTGATGACATGAGTAAACAAGTGAATCATAAAGCAAAGACTTTTCATGAATAGTACTTCAAGACAAGTATTAATAAGTCTTGCATAAGAGTTAACTCATAAAGCAATAAATCAAAGTAAAGGTATTGAAGCAACACAAAGGAAGATTAAGTTTCAGCGGTTGCTTTCAACTTGTAACATGTATATCTCATGGATAATTGTCAACATAGAGTAATATAACAAGTACAATATGCAAATATGTAGGAATCAATGCACAGTTCACACAAGTGTTTGCTTCTTGAGGTGGAGAGAAATAGGTGAAGCTGACTCAACATAAAAGTAAAGAGAATGGTCCTTCAAAGAGGAAAGCATCGATTGCTATATTTGTGCTAGAGCTTTTATTTTGAAAACATGAAACAATTTTGTCAACGGTAGTAATAAAGCATATGAGTTATGTACATTATATCTTACAAGTTGCAAGTCTCATGCATAGTATACTAATAGTGCCCGCACCTTGTCCTAATTAACTTGGACTACTGAATCTTTGCAATGCACATGTTTTGACCAAGTGTCACAATGGGGTACCTCCATGTCGCCTGTACAAAGGTCTAAGGAGAAAGCTCGCATTTTGGATTTCTCGCTTTTGATTATTCTAAACTTAGACATCCATACCGGGACAACATGGACAACGAGATAATGGACTCCTCTTTAATGCATAAGCATGTGGCAACAATTATTATTCTCATATGAGATTGAGGATATGTGTCCAAAGCTGAAACATCCACCATGAATCATGGCTTTAGTTAGCGGCCCAAAGTTCTTCTCTAACAATATGCATGCTCCAACCATGAAGGTGGTAGATCTCTCTTGCTTCAGACAAGACGGACATGCATAGCAACTCACATGATATCCAACAAAGAATAGTTGATGGCGTCCCCAGAAACATGGTTATCGCTTCAACAAGCAACTTAATAAGAGATAAAGTGCATAAGTACATATTCAATACCACAATAGTTTTTAAGCTATTTGTCCCATGAGCTATATATTGCAAAGGTGAATGATGGAATTTTAAAGGTAGCACTCAAGCAATTTACTTTGGAATGGCGGATAAATACCATGTAGTAGGTAGATATGGTGGACACAAATGGCATAGTGGTTGGCTCAAGTATTTTTGATGCATGAGAAGTATTCCCTCTCGATACAAGGTTTAGGCTAGCAAGGTTATTTGAAACAAACACAAGGATGAACGGTACAGCAAAACTCACATAAAAGACATATGGTAAACATTATAAGACTCCATACCATCTTCCTTGTTGTTCAAAACTCAATACTAGATGTTATCTAGACTCTAGAGAAACCAAATATGCAAACCAAATTAGCAAGCTCTAAGTATTTCTTCATTAATGGGTGCAAAGTATATGATGCAAGAGCTTAAACATGAGCACAACAATTGCCAAGTATCAAATTATCCAAGACATTATAGCAATTTACTACATGTAGTATTTTCCAATTCCAACCATATAACAATTTAACGAAGAAGAAACTTCGCCATGAATACTATGAGTAGAGCCTAAGGACATATTTGTCCATATGCAACAGCGGAGCGTGTCTCTCTCCCATAAAATGAATGCTAGGATCCATTTTATTCAAACAAAACAAAAAACAAAAACAAACCGACGCTCCAAGCAAAGTACATAAGATGTGACGGAATAAAAATATAGTTTCAGGGGAGGAACTTGATAATGTTGTCGATGAAGAAGGGGATGCCTTGGGCATCCCCAAGCTTAGACGCTTGAGTCTTCTTAATATATGCAGGGGTGAACCACCGGGGCATCCCCAAGCTTAGAGCTTTCAATCTCCTTGATCATATTGCATCATACTCCTCTCTTGATCCTTGAAAACTTCCTCCACACCAAACTCGAAACAACTCATTAGAGGGTTAGTGCATAATAAAAATTCACATGTTCAGAGGTGACACAATCATTATTAACACTTCTGGACATTGCATAAAGCTACTTGGACATTAGTGGATCAAAGAAATTCATCCAACATAGCAAAAGAGGCAATGCGAAATAAAAGACAGAATCTGTCAAAACAGAACAGTCCGTAAAGATGGATTTTATTAGGCCACCAGACTTGCTCAAACGAAAATGCTCAAATTGAATGAAAGTTGCGTACATATCTGAGGATCATGCTCGTAAATTGGCGTAATTTTCTGAGCTACCTACAGGGAGATAGACCCAGATTCGTGACAGCAAAGAAATCTAGAACTGCGCAGTAATCCAAATCTAGTACTTACTTTTCTATCAAAGACTTTACTTGGCACAACAAAACTCAAAACTAAGATAAGGAGAGGTTGCTACAGTAGTAAACAACTTCCAAGACACAAATATAAAACAAAAATACTGTAGTAAAAACATGGGTTGTCTCCCATAAGCGCTTTTCTTTAACGCCTTTCAGCTAGGCGCAGAAAGTGTATCTCAAGTGTTATCGCGAGATGGTGTGTCTATAGCGGGGTTTGGAGTTTTCTCAACCATGCATAGTATATTGGATACATAAGTTTCAGCATCTCCCTTCTCATTAGTCTTGGGCTTGCTACTCTCATCAAACAAATTTTCAGGAACAAGCCAAGCATAGTTATTTTCTAGTGCATCATTCATAGCTAGGAGTTTACATGGTATTGGTGCTTTGATCTCCCCACCATCATTAACATTATTAGTGTACCTTATCCTATCCATATCTATTTTTTCAAGGAGACCAACAAAATTAGTATGAGAACCAAGCATATTAAATTTAGCGAAGACCTTTCTAGCCTCTCTTGCTAGACCACCAAATTCTCTAAGAAGGGTTTCTAAAACAAAATCTTTCTTTTCCCCCTCTTCCATATCACCAAGTGTAAGAAACATGTGTTGGATTATAGGATTGAGATTAACAAATTTAGTTTCCAACAAGCGAACTAAAGCAGCAGCATCAATTTCATAAGTAGGAGCAAGTTCTACCAAGTGTCTATCTTCAAAATCTTCAACGGTACTAACATGGGTGAAAAATTCTTCTATATTGTTCCTCCCAATTATAGACCCTTGTCCTACCTGTATGTTCTTTGTGGTAAAATTAAAAGGAAACATGATGAGTAAAGTAAATGCAAGTAAACTAAATTTTTTTGTGTTTTTGATATAGAGTGCAAGACAGTAAATAAAGTAAAACTAGCAACTAATTTTTTTGTGTTTTGATATAAGTGCAGCAAACAAAGTAGTAAATAAAATAAAGCAAGACAAAAACAAAGTAAAGAGATTGAGAAGTGGAGACTCCCCTTGCAGCGTGTCTTGATCTCCCCGACAACGGCGCCGGAAAAAGAGCTTGATGGCGTGTATTTCACACGTTCGTTGGGCAACCCCAAGAGGAAGGTATGATGCGCACAGCAGCAAGTTTTCCCTCGGAAAGAAACCAAGGTTTATCGAACCAGGAGGAGCCAAGAAGCACGTTGAAGGTTGATGGCGGCGGGATGTAGTGCGGCGCAACACCGGAGATTCCGGCGCCAACGTGGAACCTGCACAACACAACCAAAGTACTTTGCCCCAACGAAACGAGTGAGGTTGTCAATCTCACCGGCTTGCTGTAAAAAAGGTTTAACCGTATTGTGTGGAAGATGATTGTTTGCGAGAGAAAATAGTAAAACAAGTATTGCAGCAGATTTGTATTTCGGTATTAAAAGAATGGACCGGGGTCCACGAGTTCACTAGAGGTGTCTCTCCCATAAGATAAAAGCATGTTGGGTGAACAAATTACAGTCGGGCAATTGACAAATAGAGAGGGCATAACAATGCACATACATTACATGATAAGTATAGTGAGATTTAATTGGGCATTACGACAAAGTACATAGACCGCCATCCAACCGCATCTATGCCTAAAAAGTCCACCTTCGAGGTTATCATCCGAACCCCCTCCGGTATTAAGTTGCAAAGCAACGGACAATTGCATTAAGTATGGTGCGTAATGTAATCAACAACTACATCCTCGGACATAGCGCCAATGTTTTATCCCTAGTGGCAACGAGCACAACACAACCTTAGAACTTTCTGTCACATCGTCCCAGGTGTCAATGCAGACATGAACCCACTATCGAGCATAAGTACTCCCTCTTGGAGTTAAGAGTAAAAACTTGGCCAGAGCCTCTACTAGTAACGGAGAGCATGCAAGATCATAAACAACACATGTATAATAACTTGATAATTAACATGACATGGTATTCTCTATCCATCGGATCCCGACAAACACAACATATAGAATTACGGATAGATGATCTTGATCATGTTAGGCAGCTCACAAGATCCAACAATGAAGCACAATGAGGAGAAGACAACCATCTAGCTACTGCTATGGACCCATAGTCCAGGGGTGAACTACTCACTCATCACTCCGGAGGCGACCATGGCGGTGTAGAGTCCTCCGAGAGATTAATCCCCTCCGGCAGGGTGCCGGAGGAGATCTCCGGAATCCCCGAGATGGGATCGGCGGCGGCGGCGTCTCGGTAAGGTTTTCCGTATCGTGGTTTTTCGCATCGGGGGTTTCGCGACGGAGGCTTTAAGTAGGCGGAATGGCGAGTCGGGGGCCGGACGAGGGGGCCACACCATAGGGCGGCGCGGGCCCCCCGGGCCGCGCCGCCTTGTGGTGTCGCCACCTCGTGGCCCCACTTCGTATGTTCTTCGGTCTTCGGAAGCTCCGTGGAAAAATAGGCCCCCGGGTCTTTGTTTCGTCCAATTCCGAGAATATTTCGTTACTAGGATTTACGAAACCAAAAACAGCAGAAAACAGGAACTGGCACTTCGGCATCTTGTTAATAGGTTAGTTCCAGAAAATGCACGAATATGACATAAAGTGTGCATAAAACATGTAGGTATCATCAATAATATGGCATAGAACATAAGAAATTATCGATACGTCGGAGACGTATCAGACGCCGCCTCCGTGTTGGCTGACGCCTCGATCTCGGCGGCCTATGCGGCTTGTGGGGCCGCCATTTCCGCTATGTCCAGGCAAAGGTGCTCTATCGTCGCCTGCACGGCGATAGAGGTTCGTTGCGTGCAGGAACCCTCTTCCGCCCCTGCGCAGCGGCAAGGGCGACATGATGTCGAGCGACCTCTTTGTTGGCCGCCAATTCAGCGATCTCGTGTGCCACCCGCTTTTCGTCCACCTCGTACCACATGCGGCGCTCTTGCGCCATGAACTGGCGGTTGCACTACTCCAAGGCCGCCCACTGGAAGGAGAGCTCGACGATGGCCGCGTCAATGGGCTCCTCGTGTCCTTTAAGAACGCGCTCCCGCGCGCTATGAAAGGAGTCGAGGAGGACGCGTTGCTCTGCAGGGTGGGGCACGAAGAGGGTCTTCACCGACGTCTTCGTCCTCCCAGCCCCCCTACTTGTCATCGCAGCTCGCTGCGGTGCTCGGAGGGTATCTCTCGAGGACGGCCTCGTTGATTTGGGTCCACGTGGTGAGCGGCCAACGGGGGAAGCCATGGTTTTGGATGTGGGGTCCCCGATTTCCTGACAAGCTGATTTATAGCAGGACGATCTAGGTGGGAAACTCGATTGCACGGACGTAAAGGACGCGGCCAAACACGGTGACCGAGGCGAAAAAGTGGTGATGTGGGTGGGAAGGACGCAGCGAGAAACGGGTGGGCACGGCTGTTTCCCGCACGTGCCGCCTACCCATTCAAGGCCAATCCAAGTTGCCAACCAGCCTCTGCAGTAGGGAGCTGCACAGTACTTGTACTGGTTAGTACCAACAAGTCAAACATATAATAATTCTTTATTAAGTATGATGTAAATTGTCAAAATTAGTTGGCTATTTAACTTCAAAAGCGGAAATGGGGACGTGATCAAGATTGCTACACACCGGCCTCTTGACCTGGACCATGTTTGTGTAAGATCTTGTATCTCCGTTTTGCAGTAATGGCTAGATTTTGTAAGCTGATCCATTCAAGGCCAATCCAAGTTGCCAACCGACCTTGGTACTAGGGAGTTGCACATGAGTACTGGTTAGTACTCCCTATGTTTTTATTTACTTCACGTTCTAAATTTTGTCAAGTTTGAATAAAATATAAAAAAAACATTGATATCTATAATAGCAAATGCATGATGTATAAAAATTTGCTTCTATAATAGATTTTATATTGTAGAAAATTTTCTTTTAAAATATTTTGTCAAACTTAACAAAGTTTGGCTTTGATAAAACCTATAACGCAAAGCAATTGTGAATGGGGAATACCAACAAGTCAAAAATAGGATACTCCCTATGATTGTAGATACTTGCCGTAGATTTAGACAAAATGTAGGCTAAAATCGATCTAAAGTTATTAAACCCGAGACAAGCATTTATTACCGGAGGGAATATTACTCTATTAAACAGTACCACCGTTTAATAATGTAACCCATTTTGACAAACTAAACGGCTTAGGTCATGGAAGAGAGTGATATAATGCAAATTGTCAAAATTAGTTGGCTATTTAATTAGAGAAGTAGAGATGAGGACGTCATAGAGATTGCGATGGGCCCAGCAGTACATGCATTCTTGTTCTTTAGTACTCTCTCCGATTCATAGTACTTATTGTTAATATTGATACATTTAGATATATTTTAGTTTTAGATACATCTACATTAGCAGCAGGTAGTATGAATCGGAGGAAGTATTACTTCTTTCGATTTTAGATATTTATCACATATTTAGGTAAAATCAAGCCTAAAATACGTTTATTAAAGCCTGTGACAATTATGTTTGAAACGGATGGAGCAATTTTTTGTTTTGTTAATTTGAGTTGAGTTGGTTGAGGTGACGAAGACAGGTTTTCAGTTTGAACTTTACAAACCGTAGTAGTAGTTTATGATCTTCTTGTTCAATACTATGGGGAGTGATGTTTTGGCACATGGGAGCGCATGCTCCCTTTATTTTCAAATACATGTTGGACATATTTTAAAATGTCAAAAAAATTGAAAAAAAAATTCGCACGTACATCTTGATGTGCTACACGCTCACAAAGTTGTTTCATGAAAAATCGACTTGTCATGTGGCGTGTGTAAAAAAGATAAAATTCGGTGCTGAAACAAAGACTTGTCACCAGATAAATTTTCTCTTTTTCGCTTAGACTACAAAAAAAACCATTTTTTCGTGAAACTTGACGAATACACATATATTATGGAGATGTACATGTAAATTTTTTGTCAAATTTTTTTAACACTTGGAAATATGTTTTTATGGTAGAGGGATCATACGCACCCGGGAGCCGAATTGAGTTTCTGAATACTATGCACTCTTCTTCTCGTTAGAACATTTCTCTTCGGGGCATCTCCAGCGGGGCGACGCATATTTATGTCCGTTTGCGTCGGGCACGGACATAAAAAAACATCCGCGTGTCCGCATGCGTCTGCCCCTTCTCCAGCGGTAGGGACGCATTTATTTGATCGCATGCGTGATTAGAGAGGAGAGAGAGAGAAAGATTCTGTTTGTGTGGCTAGGAATAAGCGCATGCGTGATTAAAGGAGGAGAGAGGGCTGCATGCAGCCCAACCGGACACAAACGGACGCGTCCGCAGAGAGGCATTCCTGGCGCATATTTGGTCCACGTTTGCGTCAGGACGGACACTGCGGACGTTTTGCGTCGCCCCGCTGGAGGGCGTTTTTTGTCCGCGCAGACGCAAAGGGACGAAAAACGTCTGTTTGCGTCGCCCCGCTGGAGATGCCCTCACAGCGCATCGGTTGTGGAGCACTCCAAAAGGTCTACGGATCACACGCATCTCAAGACACGCATGGTCGACGTATATTTCCCTCATCAACCGGTGAGCTAGTACTGCTTGACACTGCCATGTGTTGGCTAAAGCGGGATCTAACTCCTTTGGATAACAAATTAGTTCCGTCACCATCACACATTACTACTAGTAGGCTTTAGAAATTATCAGTTGCTCGCAGAGGTCAGGTCGCCTTCAGGGCACCGGGAGCCATGGCCGGGAGAGCTCGATCGCTGCAACTTGACGCCGACGTCTCTTCCTGTTCAAACTTCAAACACCCACCGCGAGCGCGCGCGAGGGAGAGGAAGGAAGGAAATCAAAAATACATAGAAGGGGAAGACATCACATCAGACATCACCATGACGACCGGCACCAGCCACCAGAGCCAAACAGAACCTTTCTGGACGCCGAAAGCCGTCTCGCTCCGACTCCGACGCCGGCCTATTAGAACGGTGATGGGAGAAACCGCCGTGCGCTGTGATGGCGAGGTGGGAAAAACTGCTGCTCGAGGGTCAAAGGGCGGCGTGGTCGTCGTCGCCGTCGCCGTCGAGAGGTGTGGTGTGGCGTCGCGGGCCGATCTTGTTTTGCCGGGGACCCGCGCGAGTGGACGGACCTGGTGGTGATGCGTTGCTTGCCGGGGTAGCGAGGCAACGGGCTCTGCATGGTGGTCAAGTCGTCACCTCCGGTGGCCGACACGCCACACTCCCAGCGACAGAGACATGTAACTGTGTAGTTTCTGCCCCAATAAAACATGTGTACGATGTTCTCTCCGTTCTGGAATTTGCAGAAACTGTAATTTCAAATGTTCGCAGAAAATTCGCAAAAGATATTCAATTTGCGTGTAATGCAGGAAACATGGCTCCGTTCTGGATGGAAGGGAGCAGACGGGCTTGAGCTCCCTGATAATCAGGAAAAAAAATTACTGATCATGGGACGAGGTTTTTTTTCAGCTTGTTTGTTCTTCCTTTTGGGTCAATACTCTTTGGATGAACCGGAATAGCAGCTGCGTCAGGAAACGCTAACGAATCAGCCCAAAACAATCGCAAGAGCTACTTTCTCTTGTTGTTGGTGGGCTATATTGGGTATCATTGTAGCAAAGTGAGACGGGCCAAACTCGGATGCAACTGTCAGCGCTCCAGTTCAGGGTTTGTTACATGCTGCTGCTCTTATTCACGGTTTGTTACAAGATCTAAGAAAAAATGTTAATTACAGCATCTATTTTAAAAAATGTCAGCCTTCTTTCTACTGGGCACGCTGGTCTGAAGAAGCAGAGCGCTCTCGGCTTCAGCTTCCTTCGCTGCTGCGATGGCTGACCGCTCCGCAACAATCTTTGGCATCCCGAACATCTGAACAACACAGCGCAAAAAGCTTTGATCATCAACACGTGAAGGGGGAGGGGGGGGGGGGTATGGCAGAACAGCGCAAAAAGCCTTGATCATCATGTTTTGGTTGCTCGCTGCATATGCCATGGGGTGTCACCTCAGCTACCTTCGAAATGGTCTTCTTGAAGCAAGTCTTGTGCTGATGTGCTCATCCATGGAGGCGTTGATGAACTCGTCGTGGTGCTCTTTCACGTCTTCAAGGAAGGTAGAATCGCCTGTTTTCTTCCTCCGGCATGACCCCATGGCACGGTTTTGGGGAGCAGATGGCTTTGAACCTTCTGACTGTGCGTTGCTGCATCTCAATGCAGCTGAAACAAACAAATGCGAAAACTGTTTATATATATAATGAATAACCTAAAGAAGAGAGATCAGGCTAATATGGATATGAAAACCAACTTCTGCATGTTCGCAGCTACTCTTCACATTGTATAAGGAAAGGGGCATAATTGTTCATATCGTAAAAGAACATATGCCATCAGACATATTGAAGTACCACAAGCATGAACCGCAGACCATTAATCTACTTGACGAACGAAGAGTACTCTGGAAAAGCTTAAACTGAGATTGTAGATAGTGCGGCAAAGAATTTTGGAAATCACGCAACAGCAGTTGTTTGATTGTTTCCAGTTTCCTTCGTGGGGGCTCGGAGTGGACGAAGACACATTGTCGCAGAAAACAGATGGATGAAACTAAATATGAATATAGGTTCCTGATTAAATGCATGTGAAACACCAGAATGGATCAGAACGCAGTCAAGTTTTACAGATTCAGAAATAGAAACTGTAAGCTGATCTCCCGCAAGTTAACTTAACACCACCGACAGAGTATTACTTTTCATCTTTATATAACTTGAATGCCGACGGAGACCAATACCTTTGGGCCAATACAATCGAGACACAGGATAATTGAGATACTCCTGAAAGTCATCCAGTCCAAGGTTTGTTACATACTGCTGCTATTATTCAAGGTTTGTTACAAGATCTAAGAAAAAAAGGTTCGTTGACGAAATTTATAGTGGTGCTCAATTGCTCATACAGCAACTGTCGGAAAAAGCAATATCAGCAGCTAGTGACTAGCTAGACTAGTGATACAAGAACCAAAGCTGCTGCCACCAATGCCTTCTTCTACTGGGACACGCTGGTCTGAAGAGGCAAAGCGCTCTCGACTTCAGCTTCCTTTGCTGCTGCTGCAGCGGACCGCTCCGCAACAATCTTTGACATGCCAAACATCTGACCAACACAGAGGAAAAAAAAAAGGCTTGATCAATCCACACATGAAGAAAAGATGGCAGAACAGAAGAAAAAAACTGTGAGATTCAGCATCTTGCTAATGTTTTGTATAGGTTGCTCACTGCATGTGCAGTGTGGTGCGAGATTCGGTGTCAGCGCAGCTACCTTCGAAATGGTCTTCTTGAAGCAGGTCTTGTGCTCGTCCATGGAGGCGTTGATGAACTCGTCGATGTGCTCTTTCACATCTTCAAGGAAGGTAGCATCATCAGTTTTCTTCTTCCGGCACGAAGCCATGGCGGGGTTTTGGGGAGCAGATGGCTTTGAACCTTCAGGCTGTGCATTGGTGGAATCCATCTCAAAGCTGAAACACACCAAAGGGAAAACTGTTGTTATACATATTCCGAAGAAGAGATCAGGGTAATATGGGTATGAAAGTCAACTTCTGCATGTTTGCAGCTGCACTTCACATTACATCAGGGAACAGACATAAATGTTCATGAGCTAAAGGACGTATGCCATCAGGAATACTTAAGTACCACAAGTATAGACAAAAACAAGCATTAATATACTTGATGAACGAAGAGTTCTCTAGAAAGGCTTAAACTGGTACTGAAGAAAATACGGCAAAGAATTAAGGAAATCATGCAACAGATGTTATATACTTTGTGGGACTTGGAATGGACAGACATATGTGACGCAAAACAGATAGATGAAACAAAATAATGAATATAGTACCACTAGTTTGAGATCATTTGTTGTGTCAGTAGTAAACAAGAAGATTGAAGTGAAATAATGAAGCAAACAATTGGCGCTATCTGATTGACATAGAACAATTGATTCCGAAGAGGTAAGACGACGAGTAAAAAGGAGGCATTTATAGAACTAATGAATAAAAGATACCTTCATCAGCATACTTAAGGTTAAAAAAAAATATGGGTAAAGTATAAGCATGTTGTGGATACTTCCATCAACACTATATAAACCGTTTACATCTAAGATGCATCTTATAGAGCACATATCACGGTTCATTTGGAGAAACATCATTTTTAGCATGGATGTGTTACAATGGTTTGTAAAGTAAGCAGTTGTGCAAGGACAACACCACTTTAAGTGTGGTCTTGCTAAATCATGCACGATGAACTCAAACAATAAGTGGTAAAACATGTAGTTATGCCAGTTCCATAAAGAAAATAGTTAACATCCTTGTCACTTCAAAATGCAAATCATATATTTAAAGGCAGCAGAGGCAGCATAATTGCTTCTCTCTATCTAGCAGGATACTTATAACTAATATAATTTAGGCATTCCTCAAGTACAAGAATGCCAGGAAGCAGTAGGATACACATATATAAATTTCAATCGTTCAATCCTCGACTTCATGAACGGTGACGAGATAAACCAAGAATTTAATGCAGTGCTTGATTAAATGCATGTTAAACACATGACTGTATTAGGAAATAGGAATTACTGCAGCATGTAGAACTTGATAAATTCAGAAATTTCGCCAGTACAGTAAAGCTGATCGCCCGTGACAATATGGCATGCACGTTAGCTGAACACCCCAGATAGAGTATTGGTTTTCATCTTTAGCTAACTTGAGGACGAAGTCCCATACCTTCAGGCCCAACAATCGAGACACAGGAATCTCTTTGACCAAGGTATATAAGAGCATGTCTAACAGGCCCCTTAAAACCCGCCCACCCCGTAAAATTCCGGCGGGATACGGGGCAGGCGCGGTTTGGGCCGTCTAGCAGGCCCCGTATTCGGGCCGGCCCGTTTCGGCGGAATACGGGGCCCAGGAAATCCGCACCGCTGCCCCCTACTTATACCGGGCGAAGGTGCGAGTGAGGGGTTAACCCCTCACTCGCAACCCTAGCTCTACCGTGCGCCGCCGCCTTCCCATTTAGCTCCGGCGAGAAATCCCGCACACCCTAGCTCCGCATTTCAACCGCCGGTCGGCATGTACGGGCGCCGAAGCAGTACCGCGTCGCCGGCGCCGGACACCGTCGAGGAGGCGTGGCGGCTCCAATGCAAACGGTCCGCCGCCGGGAGCCGCCGTGCGGCGTGCAGGTACGCCGGCGCCCTGTACGTCCCGCCGAAGCTCCGTGAGTTCGCCGCGGGCGGGCGCTGGTACAAAGAAGATCCGCCGCTTAAGCCGATGAGCGGCCCCGACTTCGAGAAGTGGCGCACCGAGTGGGAGCGGAACCGCCGGCGCGCATCGGGAGGAGGAGGAGGAGGAGGAGGAGGAGGAGGAGGAGGAGGAGGAGGAGGAGGAAGACCCCCTCTTCTTGCAGGCGATAGCAGCATCCCTCAAGGACGACACCGATAAGAAGAGGGCGGAGGAAGAAGAGAAGGCGGCGGCCATCGCCGCCGTGAAGGAGGCGCAGGCACGGGAGGATCGCGCAATTCCGTATGTATATATGTTGATCCGTATGTATGATCGACTATCTATGAACTATGAATATGAACAAGTTTCCCGGGGTTTTAAATTTTTCGAATTTACGGGATGAAATACGGGTCTGCTAGACGGAACGATCTATCTAGGAGCATTTTTTTTATACAGGGCGAAATACTCGCGTTTTATGGGGCAGAAAAGCAGGGCCTGCTAGACATGCTCTAAGAATCCAAATAAAAATGTTCCCCAGCACCACATGGGCATTTCGACAAACAACTACCGGTCTTGCGCTTTCTCTTGAGATTCCAAGCACTACCGCAAAAACAAAAAGAGGAAGAAAGAAGCTCTGCTCGTGACGCATGGTGCCTACACGGACTGCAGCCTTCGATGCGCAAAATCACATCCCATCTGACAGCGTGCGAGGAAGGACATGCAGAGATGGATCAGACAGGTGAATACGTACAAGGGTCGATCGGTTCTTGTTACCTTGGGATGGGAAAGCGGCGAGGATCGGTCTGGAGTGCGCCTGGCTAGAACCGACGAAGAAGAGGGGGGAACCGCCGGGGATTTTGAGAGGGGGAAGGAGGCGACAGTTTGTTTTGTTTCCTCTCTCCAGACGAAGAAGAGCGTTTTCTTTCTTGGAGGACAGGGAAGGAAAAGGCAAGACGGTACCGGAAACAACGAGAAGAAATAGAAAGCCGTCGAGCCGCAAGGTTCAGGTTGATCTCGGGAAATGACTTTTCGGCCCAAGTTAGATTTTGTTTTGAGCAATGTCGGCCCAAATTAGATGACCAGTGCTAGTGTGCTACAACGCACACAAACGTGGAAGCCACATAGTAAGATAGTCTGAAACACAGTATCTTGAAGTATTCTGTCAAAAAAAAAAAAACCCCATTGCACATGCCCTAAAGCACAAAGGACCTGGTACTAAAGAAAATTATGTAGAAAAACACATCCATAGAAAACTATCCTTAATAAGATTCCATGTACCGATCCAGTACACATGGTGAGATCGAGATTTTGAGGCACTTGTCGGTGGGGATATCCTCCATGTCAGCATGATCCATGTGTTGTCCTCTTGTCCACGCCCGCGGCTTGAAAACACTAAGAAAACATCATTAAAGGCCAACACCATCGCCACCTACAAGCGTAGAACCCCAACCACCAAACCCCAAACTCGATGGAAATAGAGTATGAGGGTACGACCATAGAGGGTCACCTGCTTCTGAGCTCTACTAATTAGAACTTTTTCGAGGTTGGGGAAGAACAAGGGGAATTCATTCGAACGTGGCGCCATTCGTGCCACTAATTCTGCAACATGGGAAAACAATGAACATCAGTACGCGAAGAGGTGAGGGACATGCCACCTTCCTAGTAGAGGGACGGGGCAAACTGTAGCAGCCCTAAAAGCCCAGTAGTACATAGGGAAGCAAATCCTTAGAGTTTTGTTAAACAAACAAATTAACATAGAGAAAAAGCAGGAGTGACACACAAAGGGTTGGCGCCTTCCTTTAGAAAGCATGGAGTTTTTTTTGGCGAAACACGGTACAGAAGCAGACGCTCACACAAACGTATATACACTCACCCCTATGAACGCACGCACACCCTACCCCTATGAGTACCTTCGAGAGACCGAGTACAAGAAACTGATCCAGCGGGTCTTGAGATTGATGAAGTCACTACGAACGCCTCGCTGTCGACGTGAACGTCGCCTCCCACTGAATAATATTCCATCTTTTAATGAGACACCAAAATATTAAATCTGGAATTTGAACTCTGGTGGGCTGGAGGTGCCACTCCCCTCCTAACCATTTAACCCTAGGTTGGTTCTCAACTTGGATTGATGACCAAATGATAAGCTCACTCGTGGATTGAGCATCCTTGACAATTATAGTGATACCATCCTTTAATGATACTATTGTATCAACTTTAAAAGGTTATGTAAATGGTCCTAAAAAAATCTCTAGAAATTAACAGCGAGTATGACATGATACTATTATGTACAATATGAACTTTTAATTTTAAGTCGCGTGTTTAATTTTTATTTTAAGCCACATGTTCCATTAAACAACACCGGTGCTACAACGCACACAAATGTTGAAGCCACATAGAAAGATAGTCCCGAATACTACCATCTTCAAGTATTTCACAAAGTACCCTATACTAAAGAAAATTATGGCCCACCATCGTCCGGCATTGACACGGTGCACATATCTCGAGGAACACGTTCATAGAAAACTATCCTTAATCAAATTCGATGTATCGATCCACCACAAATGGTGAGATCAAGACTTTGGGGCACGTCAGCGGAGATGTCCCCCCACACCCGCATGATCCACGTGTTGTCCTCTATCCACACACACACACTCAGCTTTAAAACACCAAAAAGAATCACAAAAGGCCAACACCATCGCTACCGGGAAGCGCGCATAACCCCGACCACAAAACCCTAAACCCGACGGAGCCATAGTATGATGGTACGGCCATACCGTGCCACCTGCTTCTAAGCTTTGCTAATTAGAACTCTGTCGAGGTTGAGAAAGAACAACGGAAATTTATTGGAACATGGTGCCATCACCGCCATCTATTCTACGACCTAGGAAAACATATATAAAGTCGGGCATATGTAAATGTTGGAGTTGAAGCACCGATGTAGCTCCCGCTAAACAAATCTTTGGAGTCATGCTAAACAAAAACATTAATGTAGAGAAAAAACAAGAGTAACGCACAAGGGTTGGCACCCTGCTTAAAAAGCATGGATTGATGACCAAATGATAAGCTCACTTGTCGATTGAGCATCCTTGAATATTATATGAATATAACTGTGGCAAATGCAATAGACGACTCCAAACCTTAGTTTTTCAAGGCTGCATACATAGTTTTGATTCCCAAAATTTAATAGTTAGTGATATGTAAAATGAAGACAGCCCAGAGAATCTAAAATGAATTTAGGTCCCTGATGGATGGAATAGCACAACCATAGTTTTGATTCCCAAAATTGAGAACCCGGACAAGGTCACACAATTTAGGCCGATCAGCTTGTGTAATATGGTCTATAAAATTATATCCAAAATGCTGTCAAATCGGATAAAGAGGTATTTGCCTGGTATTATTAGTGATCATCAAAGTGCTTTTGTTTCGGGGAGATTAATCACTGATAACATATTAGTTGCATATGAGAGTATCCATGCTATAAAGAAAAAGAAGGGCAAAATAGGAGTATGTGTTGTTAAGCTTGATATGCACAAAGCATATGACAGGGTGGAATGGAGTTATTTGAGTAAAATAATGCTGAAGATGGGTTTTGATAGAAGATGGGTGGATATGATCATGGTCTGTGTTTCCTCGGTAAACTATAATCTTAGATTCAATTCAATGGAAACAGATGTATTCATACCTTCGAGAGGCTTGAGATAGGGGGACCCTTTGTCACCGTATCTTTTCTTGCTGGTGGCTCAGGGGTTATCAAGTATGCTGAAGGGGGTGGAAATGAGAGGATAATTGGAAGGGGTACAGGTCTGTCGTGATGCACCAATGGTCTCTCATCTTCTATTCGCTGATGACTCTTTGATTCTGATTAAGGCGGATAGAAAGAATGCACTTAAATTGAAGGATATTCTTGATAGCTATTGTGCTAGTTCAGGCAGGAATTTTTCTGAAAACAAGTCAAGTATATTTTTTAGTCCAAATACTATTGTTGAAGAGAGGATGGAGGTTTGTCAGATTCTGAACATTATGACTGAGTCTCTTAATGACAAATATCTGGGTTTACCGGCGATGGTGGGGATAGACAAGAGTGAATGTTTTAGACACTTGTTGGATAGAGTTCTTGCAAGGATAAGTGGGTGGAAGGAGAAATTGCTGAGTCTGGGAGGTAAAGAAATTCTTATAAAGGCTATTGCTCAAGCAATACCAGTGTTTGCGATGATGGTTTTCAAGATTCCGAAAAACATTTGTAAAGGAATATCAGACGCCATCTCTCAATTCTGGTGGGGCGACGAGGAAGAGCAAAAATATATGCATTGGAAGGCATGGTGGAAATTATGTATCCCCAAGAAAAGTGGAGGTATGGGTTTTAGAGACTTACAAAGTTTTAATTTTTCTATGTTGGCTAAGCAGGTTTGGAAGCTTTTGAGTGAACCTGATTCTTTATGCGCAAGGGTGTTGAGGGTGAAATATTATCCAAATGGTCGGTTACTTAATGCAAATCCGAAGAGTGGTAGTTCTTTTACTTGGCAAAGTATTCTGGCATGGTTGGATTGCTTTAAAAAGGGTTGTATCTGGAGGGTTGGTGATGGAAGCCAAATTGATATATGGAAGGATAATTGGATACCATCAAGTCATAATTTGAAGATCATGACTTCTAGAGGCACAAACATTATTACCCGAGTGTCAGACTTGATAAATCCTGCTAATGATACATGGGATGAAGATATTATCCAAGATATCTTTTGGCCAATTGATGCCCATAGAATAATGCAAATTCCCCTGACCCCGGATAGGGAGGACTTTGTGGCGTGGCACTACAATAAGGTGGGTCTTTTTTCGGTTCGGTCTGCATACTATTTCCAGTGGAATTATAAATTTGGGAGAAGCAATAGGAATGAGAGTATAGCTGAAGGGTCAAATAATCCAGTGTGGTGGAAACTTTGGAGTCTTGAAGTTCCTAGTAAAATCAAAAAAATTGGATGGCGAGTTCTACATGCTATGATTCCATGCCGTGGGGTTCCAGCAAATCGCCATATAGGGAGTTGCCCGTTATGTATGACAAGCTGTGAGGATATCAAGCATATGTTGTTTACTTGTCCAAGAGCAAAAGAAGTTTGGGGCTGTCTTGGTTTGACTAGAAGTTTGGATAGTGTTATTAACATAGAAAGACCCGGTTCTGTAGTGGTGGAGGAGATCATATGCCGAGGAGGGCGCCTCCCTCCATTGATAATGTGGGTTTTGCTGAACTTGTGCTTATTGCAAGCTGGTATATATGGTGGGAGAGAAGACAGAAGGTTCATGGTGAGAACATTCAAACTCCTCTGTGATCAGCTATGTCAATTATGGTGCTAGCAAAAAATTATGTGACTTCATTAAAGAAATCTGATGCAAAACAAAGAAAAGGTTGGAAAAAACCACTTGAAGGTAAGATTTTTGTTAATGTTGATGCAGATTTTGACGAAGATTCTGGGAAGGGTGCGACAGGAGTGGTTATTAGAGCTGTACTGGAGGTTGTATCGCATGCTTACAAACCTTCGTACCGCATGTGGTTGATGCACCTATGGCTGAAGCTTATGCTTTTCGAGATGGTTTAAATTTGTCACAATAAATTGGTATTGAGAATTTCACGGTATAAACTGATTGTGCTCAAGTGGTGGAAACTATGAAGAATGGAGGCTTTTCAGCGATTTCGTCTGCAGCCATCTATGATGATTGTATGATCCTATGGAGTGGTTTCGGGAATGTGTATTTTGAGTATTGTAATAGGGAAGCAAATCAAGTAGCACACGAGCTTGCTAGAGATTCGTGTAGTTCTGGTAGGTCTTGTACTTGGGGCGATGAACCCCCTAGCTTCATTCTTAGCAAGCTCGTGAATGATGTAACTTTATTGGGATGATGGGCAACGGGTACCAGACGCACTCTTTTCCTTTCAGGATACCTAAGGAGACTGGGAGATTTTAAATGAGGCGGCATGCTGTCCTTTTAATAGAAAATGTTTCAAAAAAAGGCTACACGCATACAAGTTGCTTGTAGACTTTCCCGTGTTACCCAACCCTAGGTGACATGGGGGGATTCCGCTGCCAGTTCTCCAACCCCCTCCCCTCCTCCTCGCCGCTACTGAAAGACCCATCGGACGAAGCCCGAGTGGCGACAACGGCTATGGGGTCCTCCCTCGCATCGTGGCGGCTACTTCCCTAGCGGTGGCGGTGCGTGTTTCGGTGGTGGCTTTGTCAGCAAGGTGCTACGAAGGCCTGGCGGCGACCGCGACACGGCGATGTCGGCGGAGGTGCGGCCTCCCCGCGGTGGAGGCGCACCTGCTATCATGGATGCGAGCTCCAAGCCCGCTTCTACCCATCTAGACCTAGGCGGGCCTACAGAGCTAGGCTACCTTGTGGCAGCGGGCAAGTGTGGTGGTGTGTGGTGGCCCCGATAGGTGGGCACCGCGTTGGTGTCGACTGCCAGCTAAGCAGTGATAGGCTAGACCGCACCGTCTAGCTCCGCTCGGTGGTTGTGGTGCGTGGTGGTCAGCTCTCTCTCCTGCTCCGGCGTCGTGGTTTCTTGTCTCTCGGTGGTAGAACGGCCAGCTTCAAGTCCCATTCCACTCGATTCAAGCGAACATTGGGGAAGGGGGGTTGACATTAGGTTGGGGAGAAATCCTTGCTTTTAGTGGAGATGGCGATCCCCGCATGTATTGTCTTCCTCCTTGGGATGCATTGCCATGGTCATGGTTGTGCCTCCCCGCCTTGAGCACCTGGGGAAACCCTAGATCCGGATCGGATCATGCGACGATGGCACCACAGTGTCGCTCCCTTCTTGAAGGCGCTGCCTAGGAGTTGAGGCTTGCTACTTCTCAGAGTGTGGGTCTCAGGCGCGGTCGAAACTTCTTTGATGATGCCTTCTTCTAGTCTGGTCGGATCCTTCCGCCCACTTGCTGACCCTCTAGGCGTTTATGAGTGTCTTCCCAGAGTCGGAGCTATTCTACCGAGGTCTTCTTCTTCGGGCGTGACGCGGCTTTGGGGCTTTATGTCCCGTCTCCTCGCCATTTTGGCAGGGAGGTGCATGGCGAGCTTTCAGTAACAGGTGCTGTGAGGGTGTAAGCCGACTGGTGTTGAGTTCATGTTGTAGCCATTCTTGGCGGTGTATCGGCCGTCTAGATCTTTCTTCTATATGATTGATACACCTTCCAGGGTGCAATCTCGATAATAAAGGGTACACTCATAATCTAAAACATTGGGCCAACTTTGGAGCTAATTTCATAAAATGGTGAATTTCGGTAGATGTCATCTGGCAATCTCAGCAAAAAAAATTGATATTGAAAACTATATGCTTCCAAACATATATGGCTATGTCTCCTTTTCGGAAAAATAGAATGCTTCCAAACAGTGTTTTTGCAATTCTGCTTAGTGAAGTTCAGAAATTTCAATGGATGGTCTGTGGATTCTGCTGGTGGTTAAGAGATTTGTTGAGTTTCGCGAAAATTCTGAATCCCGATCTGAATGTTAAACACTGCTCACAAGAGTTGTTCAAGACTATGACAAGTATCGCTATGTTGAAGACACACGGCGGTCTGAATCAGTGGAAGATCCTGATGCTTTTGACTACCACGGCTAAAAGCTCCGGCCTGATGGAACAAAGCTCGCTTGACGAACCCATCTACGACAACATACACAAACGAATGTCTTCAGTCTAAAGTGTCATGTCTCCAAGTCTACATATAGGTGCCGGTATTTCTTTCTTTAAGTCATCAGTGTCGTTACGTGTAATACACTCACTAGAAGGCATTGACGGAATGACTAACTTTTCTTTAATAGTAGGGGCATCTCCGACGACGCAAATGGATGCGGGGCGACAGTTTGCGACAGTTTGCGACCGCACGGTCGAGAAATGCGTTTACATCAGGCCTAGCGGCCCGACACATAGTGACCGAACTAGCAGCCGATACACAAACGCGACCCAAATATACGCCCTGGATGCGTATGGGCGGGTGATCGCTCCCTCCTCCCACGGGCCCATCTGGCAGCAACCTAAACCTATGTCGATGCGTCTTTTTAGGCGCGTCAGTTATATCGATGAGGCATCACTCCGACAGTCTGCTCCACGTTAATGGCGATGTCTCGGCTGTCCGCCGTCCACCTCTGCCAATGAATTTAATGTCGTGTCGCGTCCCTCGGCAGCCTTCGGCGTATATAAAGAGGGGCGCGCGCTCGATTGACTCAGTATCTCCCCCCACACAAGCCCTAGCTGCCACGCAACCTCCACCGTAGCACCCCCCACACACACAAACCCATGAGGGAATCCATGTCTGGCTCAGGTGGCCGGCGAGGCGATCGAGACCGCGGGCATGGTCGCCGCGGCTGGGGTCGTCGTGTTGGAGCAGCATCACCCCGTCGCGGGTCGTCGTCGTCCTCGCAAGAGGCGGGGTGCCTCGAGTTCATCCTCCTCATCGACGAGGACCCTCTCGGCATCAAGTGCCTGCCAGACAAGTACACCGAGTTCGTTAATGGCACCGAGTTGGCTGAGTTGCAGCTGTAGGAGGCCAGATGCGGCTTTTGCCGGTGGCCTATCGAGGTCTTGTTCGGCGGGCATGGCAAGATGTAGTTGCACACCGGGTGGGAGAAGTTCGCTCGCACTCACAACCTTGAAGCCGGCTGCCTGCTCACCTTCATTTACGAATGTGATGGCAAGATGATCGTCAAGACGTTCGACAAGACATCCTGCCGCAGACACTACCATACTGACAAGTCCGGCGAGGACACCAACAATTAGCGTTGTTAGTGTGTTCTTTTTTGCAACGAAGATAGCCACCGGCCAACTGAAGTCACTAGTGTAGGTGTCTGTATGTCCTTTTGCATCGAAAAAGAATAGGGCACTCAAAGCAAGTTGGATTTTCTAATTTGGGTGATTAAGTGTGTGAGAGTGTTCTTCTTGGCAGCGAAAAAACAAAACATGTGTAGTTAACACTAGTTAGGTTTCCTCATTTTGCAATGTTTTAACCATATTTCAAATTATGTAGTAGTTTGTGTAATATTTATATCTATATATATTTAAATAAAAAAGGGAAAAAATTAGGTAAAAAATTATGTCGGCCCACTGGAGCGCCCAATCACAAACGGACGCACGGTCAACAATAATCATTTTAATATTCGCTGGCCAAACGCTAATCGAAGCGCGCCCACTTTAAATATCTTGTAGTACTAGATGCCATGAGATGCTACGGACACGGAGTGGCATAGTGACATGTTTAGACTAGATGCCAACAATTTGCTCCTATAAAGAACCGGCCTCGGGTACCATTGCAGCAGCTAGGCAAGTCACAAGTGATGGAGTCGTTGACCAGTGCCGGCTCCGCGCCAGCACAGTCCACGGTGCGGCCGCACGTCGTGCTGCTGGCGAGCCCCGACGCCGGCCACCTCATACCGCTGTTCGAGCTTGCTCGGCGGCTCGTCGAGCACCACGGCTTCGCGGCCACGATCGTCACCTTCCACAGCCTCTCCGAACGGCAAACCCTCCCCAGCAGCCTCCCCGCCTCCGTCACCATCGCCGCGCTCCCCGCAGTCAAGATCGACGACCTCCCCGCTGATGCTCTCCGACCCGTCGTCCTCGTGGAGATCATCCACCGCTCCCTACCGAGCCTCCGCACCCTGCTCCGCTCCATCAGCTCCGGATCGACGACCTCCCGGCTCGCCGCACTGGTGCCGGACTTCCTCTGCTTCCCGGCGCTGCCCCTCGCCGCCGAGCTAGGCGTCCCGGCCTATATCTTCTTCGCCAGCAACGTGACGCTTCTTTACCTGATGCACGGCCTGGTGGAGCTCCACGACGGCGCTCTCCCTGGCGAATACCGCGACCTCCCGGAGCCTTTCCAGATCCCCGGGGGATTGTCGCTGCCCCGCGCCGACCTTCCGGACGGCTATCGTTCTAGTAAGGATCCGGTTTACGCGGGAGTGGTAGAGGCATGCCGGCAATACCTCCTCGCCGACGGCTTCTTGGCGAACACCTTTGACGAGATGGAACCTGCCACCGTTGAGGCGTTCAAACAGGTGGTGGACCGAGGCGCGTTCCCGCCGGTGTTCCCTGTGGGGCCGCTGGTCCGGTCAAACTCCGATGAGGAAGCTGCTGGAGGCGCGTCGCCTTTGCTAGAGTGGCTGGACCGCCAGCCGGCGAGGTCCGTGGTGTACGTCTCGTTCGGAAGCGGCGGGGCGCTGTCCGTGGAGCAGACGACCGAGCTCGCCGCGGGGCTAGAGGCGAGCGGGCACAGGTTCCTGTGGGTGGTGCGGATGCCGAGCTTGGACGGCCGCGCCCAGGCCTTCGGGGCCGGCGGCGACGACGACGACCCACTGGCGTGGCTTCCCGAGGGCTTCATGCAGAGGACTGAGGACAGGGGCCTCGCGGTCGCGGGCTGGGCGCCTCAGGTGCGCGTGCTGTCCCACCCGGCGACGGCGGCCTTCGTGTCGCACTGCGGGTGGAACTCCACGCTGGAGGACGCGGTGGCCGGCGTGCCGATGGTCGCGTGGCCGCTGCACACGGAGCAGAGGATGAATGCACTCCTGCTGGAAGAGAGCCTCGGGGTGGCGCTGCGACCACGCGCGCGGGAGGACGGCGGCGTCGTGGCGCGCGAGGAGGTGGCGGCGGCCGTGAAGGAGCTCATGGAGGGGGAGAATGGGCGCGCTGTGCGGCGCCGCGCTGAGGAACTGCAGCAAGCGGCGGCGCGCGCGCTGTCGCCGGAAGGGTCGTCGTGCCAGGCGTTGGAGGATGTCGCCGCCAAGTGGAAAGCCGCGGTTAGCGGGTAATCCAATATGTAACGGACGACGTGCGACGGTGCGTGACAGCGCCAAGCACGAGCCATGAACTGGAATTGTGATCAATTACACCATTTCATCTATCTCGTGCTGCTACTTTTGCTCATTACTAGCACGACCATCAGCTTTCTATGCTTGCAGCATAACTCACCTGCTCCTCCAACGGAGTGGAATGTTACAATAGGGTGTTGCACTGCTGCTACTTTGGTTTCATCATAGAGTAATCCTCCTCCAATAAACGTATTTCATCTCACCTGATCCTCCAATGGTTCGCTGCTCTGGACTTACACTACTTTACCCACCACAGTTAACTATTAAGATTAATCTGAAACACATAAAGCAAAACAAATAAATTGGTTACCACATATGTTGTGATGTAAAAAAAATTATGTACTCCCTCCGATCTATAGAAGTGTGGAGGATTTAGTACTGCTTTAGTATAACTCCGACACTTACTTTTGGATCTGACACTTACTTTTAGATCGGAGGGAGTAATAAAAATCACCGCTAGGTGAATTTCAGAAGCGATTAACACTACAACTCGAACTGATAGATCAGGTTCGATGATACTTGAACTGACAGATGGGGTTCAATGATACTTGATCATGTAATTCACACGCTAGGCTCATGAGCACCACTTGGCGGCATTGGCCTCCTAGAAATCATACAAACTAGTGTGTGGTACGTTTGACGGGAGAGAAGGCAATGCATTCATGGTGAATAAGTTGTTCAAGCTCCAAAAATTCCGACAAAGGCCAACGCCATCGGCACCCGTGAGTGCAGAACCTCGACCACCAAACCCTAAACTCGGTGGAACTAGAATATGGCAGTATGGTCATACTAGGTCGCCTCCTTCTAAGCTCCGCTAATTAGAGCGTTGTCGATGTTGTGGAAGAACAAGGGGTAAGTGGCACCATCCCCACCACCAATGCTACAACCCATCAAAACAGGAAGTCGGACATATGTAAATGTTAGAGCCTAAGCACCAACATCTTCATAACTACCATCACTAATGGTATAGACGGAGGGGCCAGGGCATGCTGCCTCACCATCATGGATGATTATACAAATATGACTTCTACAAATAAATTTGGCGGCTCCAAACCTTTAGTTGTTTAAGCCTACACTGGCAATTTCAAACTTTTAGCCAACTTTGGAATAAATTTCTTAAAACTTTTTTTTTATAGAGGGTGTATTTGGCACTCTCCTTAAAAATAGCCGTTTGATTTTGATGACTACTCCCCCGTACTAAAATAAGTGCCTCAATCTAGATGCATTTTACCTAGAAAAAGTTGAGATCGTATCTAGAAAAAGTTGGGACACTTATTTAAGACAGAGGTAGTATATGCTTCTAAATAGTTTTTTTTTTCAATTCAGGCAAAGAAGGGTCATAAATTTTGATGGAGGCTCTGTGGATTTTGTTGCTTTGGTCAACACATTTGTTGAATTTCGTGAAAGTTGTGTATTTCAGCCTAAGTGTTAAAACTTGGTTACGATCAGAGATGATGCAAACAACAGGATGATTTTTCACGGCTCCCATCTTCAAGCAGCTCAGAAACTACAACTAGCTTTCTTTGTTCTCGCTCTCCACTAGTGCATATGCAATAGGAACGAGCTTATTCGTGTCTGCTGTGATAGTGTGCCCGTGTAGTTTTCAGTGAGAAAGGTACCATTAATTGATAGCAACGGGCGCCAGCGATGGAATGCTTGTATAGTCTAGGGGAATACCCAAAATAAACGTGGATTCCTAAGTTTGACTCTCTTGGGTGCGGCCGCAATCTCCTGAACACGTTAATTCCTGATTTAGATCGATATCTAATGAAGCAGTCCGGAGCAAAGGTCATATGCCTACTCACAGGTTCTATACGACCTATGAAAAATGGCCTCCTTGGCACGTATAGCCATGTTGTACGTAGCTGACCATGAATCCAATCTGATCTTTGGCAGATTTTTGCATCTTCCTAATATTGATGTTGATATCTTCTTTTACCGCAACTTGCATGATATGTGATATATATTTAGCGGTGACATTGCGGTGTTCTAGAATAGTCTCGGTCTGCTCGGATCTTTGATGTTATGTTTTTGAGATATTCCATGGCTGGCATACCCTAGGGCTCCTGCAAGCGACCACTCTCCTCTTGCAACCCTCTTGCAATGGATGCATATATGACTTTGAACTAATTTCGATCAAACTGCTTCACTCTATGTTGGCAATAAATACCTAATGCATACTTCTTTATTTCCTGGTTAGCGGAGTCCTGTAATGGAAAAGTCTGCCCAACCTGCAGACTTCCCTCTCCTAGGCCCGAGCATAGAGAAATTCACTGCTGATGGTCATTGTGTGTAAGAACTCAGAATGCATTGGTGCCGCAACCTCCCTCAGGGAAGGACATGCACCTTCTTCGTCCGAGGATTCAGACAAAGTAGACGGAGCTTCATCGTCTAGCGCCTCTGCAATCCCTTCACATATTCACTGAAGTCAACGACAATATCCTTGGTCGAGAACATGGTGTTCGACCATCTTCTCCAATGGGCCGGTGTTGGGGGATATGGTGATTTCCAGCTGCTCCGATGGGCCGGTGTTGGGGTCTACGGTGATAGCCATGTGCTCCCCAGCAACACCGCTACTGCCAACATCATCAGTAGCGAAAATAAACTACACATACACCATCTTCTCTAAGTCCATAGCAGTACCAGGTGTGCTTGCAAAAATCATGTACCTACTCTAGTTTGTATCCTATGCGACGAGGGGCTCAACGATCATCTTCTTGCTATGCATCCCGGTACCAAACTTGGCTCGGATGCATTTTCTGACATCCACAAATTTTCGTAGAGTCGCAGTTCGTCACATCGACCCGAGAAAATTCGTCATGTCCGATGTTAATATAAAACACTAACAAATATTCCATCGTACCTACCGCAAAACCATATTTTCATACTAAAACTAGTAACAGTGTAGCTTAATTGTATTAATGCTTAAACTATATAAAAATAACCATTCCATAATAACATATTTTTACAAATACGATATTAACAAAGTATACAATACCTTTGAAAAATAGTTGCATCACTTGAAAAAATATTCTAACACCAAAGATAAGACGGCAACATTTATACCACAACAACAGGACCGTTCCATTTCAAATTTCCAACTATCCATGTAAAACACACCTTTAATAAATATAGTTAGAACATGTGCCCCTAATTTCTTAACCCAGATGTAGCTTAAATATTAACTGGGCGTGATAAATTGGTACACTTGCAGTAGCGAGTAATATTAAATGGCCATGACAAATTAGGTCGACCATATGTCGAAAAATTATCTACACAATGTTGAAATATTGGGCCTACACTTAGTGGCCCATACTAGATTTCAGATTTTCCTATAAATCTCAAAGCCCACATAGTGGAAGCCTTGTGAGTTTGAGCCCAAGTTGGTGGCAGCTCACTAGGGAGTGGCAAGAGGTGGAAAGTTTAGTCCCACATGGAAAGTTGGGAGGAAGTTAGACCACCTTAAAAGGTGGGTTGTTCCACCACTAGTAAGTGAGTGAGAATAGGAGTGCTACACGCGCGCTCTCCTCCTCCTCCTCGCTCGCTCGTCTCGACACGACACGACACGACACGACACGACTCGACTCGACTCGACTCGACTCGACTCGACTCGACTCGACACGACACGACACGACACGACGTGCGCGCCGCGCTCGTGGTGAGTGGATTGAGCCTCGAGCCGAGACTTTCCTTAGACGGACGCATCGCAGTTAGTCGGTTCGGGTCGTGATGTCTACGCACACTCCTTTTCCTGTAGACAGTGTTGGGCCTCCAAGAGCAGAGGTTTGTAGAACAGCAGCAAGTTTTCCCTTAAGTGGATCACCCAAGGTTTATCGAACTCATGGAGGAAGAGGTCAAAGATATCCCTCTCAAGCAACCCTGCAATCACGATACAAGAAGTCTCTTATGTCCCCAACACACCTAGTACACTTGTCAGATGTATAGGTGCACTAGTTCGGCGAAGAGATAGTGAAATACAAGTGGTATGAATGAATACGAGCAGTAGTAACGGCGCCAGAAAATAGCTTGCTGGCGTGCAGTTGATGGTAGTAATATTGCAGGAAGTAAAGATGCAGTAGAACAGTAAATAAGCGATGATTGCAGTATTTGGAAACAAGGCCTAGGGATCATACTTTCACTAGTGGACACTCTCAACATTGATCACATAATAAAACCACTCTACACTCTCTTATTGGATGATGAACACCATTAATTGTGTAGGGCTAGTACTAACATAGCATGCACACTGTCACCATCAAGCTATGAAAGGAGGAATATATCACATCAATACTATCATAGTAATAGTTAACTTCATAATCTACAAGAGATCACAATCATAAACTACGCCAAGTACTACATGATGCACACACTGTTACCATTACATCATCGAGCATGAATAGACTACTTTAATAACATCACTAGAGTAGCCCATAGATTAATAGTGATATAAAGCACATTGCAATCGTAAAGGAATATAAATAAGCACTTCACTATGTTATTATGAATTACTCTCTGGCAAGATAACGAACACTAATTCATCATGTAGGCAAACCTTAAAGATGTATTCCCAAGTACTAATAAGCATTCATAGGAGGTACTAACACACCACAATTTCATAGAGACATCCAACTCAAATCATAACTCAGTGAATAAGTATTCTCTGAAATATAGACTAAGAGACCCACACGGTGCACACATTGTCACCTTTACACACGTGGGACAAGGAGTCTCCGGAGATCACATAAGTAAAATCCACTTGAATATCATAACGACATCTAGATTACAAGCTCATCATATGGATCTCAATCATGTAAGGCAGCTCATGAGATCATTGTATTGAAGTACATGGGAGAGAGATTAACCACATAGCTACGGTACAGCCCTTAGCCTCGATGGAGAACTACTCCCTCCTCATGGGAGACAGTGAGCGTCGATGGAGATGGCGGTGGTGTTGATGGAGATGCCTTCCGGGGCACTTCCCCGTCCCGGCGGTGTGCCGGAACAGAGACTCTCGTCCCCCAGATCTTGGCTTCGCGATGGCGGCGGCTCTGGAAGGTTTCTCGTACCGTGGCTTTTTTCGTCTCGAAGATTTAGGTCAGGGGGCTTCTTATAGGCGAGGAGGCGGAGTCGGAAGGGCTACGGAGCCGCCAGACAATAGGGGGGCGCGCCCCCACCTTGGGCCGCGCCGGCCACCTGTGTGGTGGGCCTGTGGCTCTCCTCTGGTCCCTCTCCGGTGTTCTGGAAGCTTCGTGGAATTATAAGATAATGGGCGTTGATTTCGTCCAATTCCGAGAATATTTCCTTACTAGGATTTCTGAAACCAAAAACAGCAGAAAACAGGAACTGACACTTCGGCATCTCGTCAATAGGTTAGTTCCGGAAAACGCATAAAAATGACATATAATGTGTATAAAACATGTGAGTATCATCATAAAAGTAGCATGGAACATAAGAAATTATAGATACGTTTGAGACGTATCAGGTCGCTCCCGGATCGTGGGCTATCTGTAACCTACTCGAAACGTTCGTGCGACATGGGCGTGGCCCACGTTGCCTAGGGTTTCCCGAGCTTATATAATCTCTTGTCCGGCTACCGCAGAAATATATCTAATACACGAGTTAGGGTTTCCACCTCTCTCTGCTTGCGCCGCCAACAACGTTACTGCTGCGACATCATCTGCTACACCTCCACCGCCACCTCCACCAGATCGGTACGTGCGACATATCTCGATCTGTTTAGCGATGGATGTTGTACCGTTTGCTCTGCTACTGTTCATGTTGATCACTGCATCTAGTATGTTCGAGTTTCACATATTAGTAGTTACTTTCGTCATGCTTTATATTCTGGAATTAATCATGAAAATTGTGCCTAATTATCCAACACACAACACATACAATCACAGCGTCTATAACTAATTCCAAATAAATAGCCATAGTAACAATTTTGATTAGCTAATTACCTCCTAATCTAGACATGCACCCAAACTGGAAAATTCAGCTGACATTGATAACCCTGTTGTTCCCACCAAGTATGACATACAGAAACCGCCACTACTGGCTTCAATTGGCTCGTGGCCATATTCGCTGCAAAGAAAGATCACCCTAACAGTTTTAATTATCGGTGTCTGATACGTCCAATTTGCATCGCTATTTTATATCATAATTTGCTGTTATTCATTGATATATTTCATATTTGGAGATAATACTTATGTTATTTCATCTATTTTGCATGATTCATGATTATTGGAGGATCGCGCACCGGAGCCGGGATTCTCGCTGGAAAAAGCATCGTCGAACACAATATTTCGGAAGATCAACAATTGACGGGAATTACACGAAAACTCCTATTTTTCCGGATGACGAAGGGAGCCGAAGGGGGAGAAGAGGGGACCCGAGGTGGGCCCACCCCATAGGCCGGCGCGGCCCAAGGCCCGACCGCGCCGCCCTATGAGGAGGGGGCCCACGGCCCCTCTCGCCTCCTTTTCTTCGCGTATGCCTTCGTCCCGAAAACCTAAGCCGAAGAGGGTACGTCGCGAAGAGCCACGGCCGCCTCGCGGGGCGGAGAACACCGTAGAGAAAAGAGCTCTCCGGCGGGCGGGAATCCGCCGGGGAAATTCCCTCCCGCAGGGGGAAATCGACGCCATCGCCACCGTCATCGAGCTAGACATCATCTCCATCACCATCACCATCATCTTCATCATCATCACCGCCGTCTCCACCGCTGCACCTCGTCACCGCTGTAGCAATTTGGGTTTGATCTTGATTGTTTGATAGGGGAAACTCTCCCGGTGTTGATTTCTACTTGTTATTGATGCTATTGAGTGAAACCGTTGAACCAAGGTTTATGTTCAGATTGTTATTCATTATCATATCACCTCGATCATGTTCCATATGATGTCTCGTGAGTAGTTCGTTTAGTTCTTGAGGACATGGGTGAAGTCTAAATGTTAGTAGTGAAGTATGGTTGAGTAATATTCAATGTTATGATATTTAAGTTGTGGTGTTATTCTTCTAGTGGTGTCGTGTGAACGTCGACTACACTATGATACGTCTCCGACGTATCGATAATTTCTTATGTTCCATGCCACATTATTGATAATATCTACATGTTTTATGCGCACTTTATGTCATATTCGTGCATTTTCTGGAACTAACCTATTAACAAGATGCCGAAGAGCCGATTGTTGTTTTACTGCTGTTTTTGGTTTCGAAATCCTAGTAAAGAAATATTCTCGGAATTGGACGAAATCAACGCCCGGGGTCCTATTTTGCCACGAAGCTTCCAGAAGACCGAAGGAGAGTCGAAGTGGGGCCACGAGGTGGCCAAACACCAGGGCGGCGCGTCCCAGGCCCTGGCCGCGCCGACCTATGGTGTGGGCCCCTCGTGCCGCCTCTTTACCTGCCCTTCCGCCTACAAATAGCCTCCATCGCGAAACCCCCAGTACCGAGAGCCACGATACGGAAAACCTTACTGAGACGCCGCCGCCGCCAATCCCATCTCGGGGGATTCTGGAGATCTCCTCCGGCACCTGCCGGAGAGGGGATTCATCTCCGGAGGACTCTTCACCGCCATGGTCGCCTCCGGAGTGATGAGTGAGTAGTTCACCCCTGGACTATGGGTCCATAGCAGTAGCTAGATGGTTGTCTTCTCCTCATTGTGCTTCATTGTTGGATCTTGTGAGCTGCCTAACATGATCAAGATCATCTATCCGTAATACTATATGTTGTGTTTGTCGGGATCCGATGGATAGAGAATACTATGTTATGTTAATTATCAAGTTATTACCTATGTGTTGTTTATGATCTTGCATGCTCTCCGTTATTAGTAGAGGCTCGGCCAAGTTTTTGCTCTTAACTCCAAGAGGGAGTATTTATGCTCGATAGTGGGTTCATGCCTCCATTAAATGCGGGACGATGACGAGAAAGTTCTAAGGTTGTGGATGTCTTGTTGCCACTAGGGATAAAACATTGATGCTATGTCTAAGGATGTAGTTATTGATTACATTACGCACCATACTTAATGCAATTGTCCGTTGTTTTACAACTTAATACTGGAAGGGGTTCGGACGATAACTTCGAAGGTGGACTTTTTAGGCATAGATGCATGCTTGGATAGCGGTCTATGTACTTTGTCGTAATGCCCAATTAAATCTCACTATATTTATCATGTCATGTATGTGCATTGTTATGCCCTCTCTATTTGTCAATTGCCCGACTGTAATTTGTTCACCCAACATGCTTTTATCTTATGGGAGAGACACCTCTAGTGAACTGTGGACCCCGGTCCTATTCTTTACATCGCATACAATCTACTGCAATACTTGTTCTTTACTGTTTTCTTGCAAACAATCATCTTCCACACAATACGGTTAATCCTTTGTTACAGCAAGCCGGTGAGATTGACAACCTCACTATTTCGTTAGGGCAAAGTACTTTGGTTGTATTGTGCAGGTTCCACGTTGGCGCCGGAATCCTGGTGTTGCGCCGCATTACATTCCGCCACCATCAACCTTCAACGTGCTTCTTGACTCCTACTGGTTCGATTAAACCTTGGTTTCTTTCGAGGGAAAACTTACTCGTTGTGCGCATCGCACCTTCCTCTTGGGGTTCCCAACGAACGTGTCAATTATACGCGCATCAAGATCTGTTTTACCGGCGCCGTTGCGGGGAGATCAAGACACGCTGCAAGGGGAGTCTCCACAATCCAATCTCTTTACTTTGTTTTTGTCTTGCTTTATTTTATTTACTACTTTGTTTGCTGCATTATATCAAAACACAAAAAAATTAGTTGCTAGCTTTACTTTATCTAGTTTGCTTTATTTACTATTGCTAAAATGGCTACCCCTGAAAATACTAAGTTGTGTGACTTCGCGAACACAAATAATAATGATTTCTTATGCACACCTATTGCTCCACCTGCTACTACAGCAGAATTCTTTGAAATTAAACCTGCTTTACTGAATCTTGTTATGCGAGAGAAATTTTCTGGTGTAAGTTCTGATGATGCTGCTGCCCATCTCAATAACTTTGTTGAATTGTGTGAAATGCAAAAGTATAAAGATGTAGATGGTGACATTATAAAATTATAATTGTTTCCTTTCTCATTAAGAGCAATAGCTAAAGATTGGTTGCTATCTCTGCCTAAGAATAGTATTGATTCCTGGACTAAATGCAAGGATGCTTTTATTGGTAGATATTATCCCCCTGCTAAAATTATATCTTTGAGAAGTAGCATAATGAATTTTAAACAATTGGATAATGAACATGTTGCTCAAGCTTGGGAAAGAATGAAATCTTTGGTTAAAAATTGCCCAACCCATGGACTCGACTACTTGGATGATCATCCAAACCTTCTATGCAGGACTAAATTTTTCTTCGCGGAATTTATTGGATTCAGCTGCTTGGAGGTACCTTTATGTCCATCACTTTGGGGCGGCTACAAAGCTTCTTGATGATATGATGATTAATTACTCTGAATGGCACACGGAAAGAGCTCCACAAGGTAAGAAGGTAAATTCTGTCGAAGAATCCTCTTCCTTGAATGATAAGATTGATGCTATTATGTCTATGCTTGTGAATGATAGGACTAATTTTGATCCTAATAATGTTCCGTTAGCTTCATTGGCTGCTCAAGAAGAACATGTTGATGTAAACTTCATTAAAAATAATAATTTCAACAACAATGCTTATCGGAACAATTCTAGTAATAACTATAGTCCATATCCTTATAATAATGGTAACGGTTATGCTAATTCTTATGGGAATTCTTACAACAATAATAGGAACACACCCCCTGGACTTGAAGCCATGCTTAAAGAATTTATTAGTACACAAACTGCTTTTAACAAATCTGTTGAGGAAAAGCCTGATAAAATTGATATCCTTGCTTCTAGAGTTGATAGACTTGCCTCTGATGTTGATCTTTTGAAATCGAAAGTTATGCCTAATAGGGATATTGAAAATAAGATTACTACTACAGCAAATGCCATCCAAGTTAGAATTAATGAGAATATAAGATTAATGGCTGAATTGCGTGCTAGGTGGGATAGAGAAGAAAATGAAAAACTCGCTAAAGAGAATAATGTAGCTAAAGTTTGGACTATTACCACCACTAGTAATGTTAATGATTCACATGTTTCTGCACCTCCTACTATTAATGGTAAAATAATTGGTGTTGGCAATGTTTCTACTCCTAGTGCAAAGCGCGCAAAATTACCTGAAGTTGCTAAAACTGCTGAAATTGCTTGTGATAAAACTGCTGAAATTTTTTCCAACCTTGGGGACAATGATCCCATTGCTTTAGATTGTAATGATTTAGATTTTGATGATTGCCACATCTCTGAAGTTATAAAGTTCTTACAAAAACTTGCTAAGAGTCCCAATGTTAGCGCTGTAAACTTGGCTTTCACAAAACATATTACAAATGCTCTCATAAAAGCTAGAGAAGAGAAACTAAAACTTGAAACTTCTATTCCTAGAAAGCTAGAGGATGGTTGGGAGCCCATCATTAAGATGAAGGTCAATGACTTTGATTGTAATGCTTTATGTGATCTTGGTGCAAGTATTTCTGTTATGCCTAAGAAAGTCTATGATATGCTTTACTTGCCACCATTGAAAAATTGTTATTTGGATGTTAATCTCGCTGATAATGCTAAAAAGAAACCTTTGGGGAGAGTTGATAATGTTCATATTATGGTTAACAATAACCTTGTCCCCGTTGATTTTGTTGTCTTGGATATTGAATGCAACGCATCTTGCCCCATTATATTGGGAAGACCTTTTCTTCGAACCGATGGTGCTACTATTGATATGAAGGAAGGTAATATTAAATATCAATTTCCTCTCAAGAAAGGTATGGAACACTTCCCTAGAAAGAGAATGAAGTTACCTTTTGATTCTATTATTAGAACAAATTATGATGTTGATGCTTCGTCTCTTGATGTTACTTGATTTACACTTTCTGCGCCTAGCTGAAAGGCGTTAAAGAAAAGCGCTTATGGGAGACAACCCATGTTTTTACTACAGTATTTTTGTTTTATATTTGCGTCTTGGAAGTTGTTTACTACTGTAGCAACCTCTCCTTATCTTAGTTTTGAGTTTTGTTGTGCCAAGTAAAGTCTTTGATAGTAAAGTGAATACTAGATTTGGATTACTGCGCAGTTTCAGATTTCTTTGCTGTCACGAATTTCGACCTGCCTCCCTGTAGGTAGCTCAGAAAATTAAGCCAACTTACGTGTGTGATCCTCAGATATGTACGCAACTTTCATTCAATTTGGGCATTTTCATTTGAGCAAGTCTGGTGCCTCAATAAAATCCATCTTTACGGACTGTTCTGTTTTGACAGATTCTGCCTTTTATTTTGCATTGCCTCTTTTGCTATGTTGGATGAATTTCTTTGATCCATTAATGTCCAGTAGCTTTATGCAATGTCCAGAAGTGTTAAGAATGATTGTGTCACCTCTAAACATGTTAATTTTTATTATCCACTAACCCTCTAATGAGTTGTTTCGAGTTTGGTGTGGAGGAAGTTTTCAAGGATCAAGAGAGGAGTATGATGCAATATGATCAAGGAGAGTGAAAGCTCTAAGCTTGGGGATGCCCCGGTGGTTCACCTCGCATATTCTAAGAAGACTCAAGCGTCTAAGCTTGGGGATGCCCAAGGCATCCCCTTCTTCATCGACAACATTATCAGGTTCCTCCCCTGAAACTATATTTTTATTCCGTCACATCTTATGTACTTTGCTTGGAGCGTCGGTTTGCTTTAGTTTTTGTTTTTGTTTGAATAAAATGGATCCTAGCATTCATTGTGTGGGAGAGAGACACGCTCCGCTGTTGCATATGGACAAATATGTCCTTAGGCTTTACTCATAGTATTCATGGCGAAGGTTGAATCTTCTTCGTTAAATTGTTATATGGTTGGAATCGGGAAATGCTACATGTAGTAATTCTAAAATGTCTTGGATAATTTGATACTTGGCAATTGTTGTGCTCATGTTTAAACTCTTGCATCATATACTTTGCACCCATTAATGAAGAAATACATAGAGCTTGCTAAAATTTGGTTTGCATATTTGGTCTCTCTAAAGTCTAGATAATTTCTAGTATTGAGTTTGAACAACAAGGAAGACGGTGTAGAGTCTTATAATGTTTACAATATGTCTTTTATGTGAGTTTTGCTGCACCGTTCATCCTTGTGTTTGTTTCAAATAACCTTGCTAGCCTAAACCTTGTATCGAGAGGGAATACTTCTCATGCATCCAAAATCCTTGAGCCAACCACTATGCCATTTGTGTCCACCATACCTACCTACTACATGGTATTTCTCCGCCATTCCAAAGTAAATTTCTTGAGTGCTACCTTTAAATTCCATCATTCGCCTTGACAATATATAGCTCATGGGACAAATAGCTTAAAAACTATTGTGGTATTGAATATGTACTTATGCACTTTATCTCTTATTAAGTTGCTTGTTGTGCGATAACCATGCTTCTGGGGACGCCATCAACTACTCTTTGTTGAATATCATGTGAGTTGCTATGCATGTCCGTCTTGTCTGAAGTAAGAGAGATCTACCACCTTAATGGTTGGAGCATACATATTGTTAGAGAAGAACATTGGGCCGCTAACTAAAACCATGAATCATGGTGGAAGTTTCAGTTTTGGACATATATCCTCAATCTCATATGAGAATAATAATTGTTGCCACATGCTTATGCATTAAAGAGGAGTCCATTATCTGTTGTCCATGTTGCCCCGGTCTGGATGTCTAAGTTGAGAATAATCAAAAGCGAGAAATCCAAAATGCGAGCTTTCTCCTTAGACTTTTGTACAGGCGGCATGGAGGTACCCCATTGTGACACTTGGTTAAAACATGTGTATGCGATGATCCGGTAGTCCAAGCTAATTAGGACAAGGTGCGGGCACTATTAGTACACTATGCATGAGGCTTGCAACTTGTAAGATATAGTTTACATAACTCATATGCTTTATTACTACCGTTGACAAAATTGTTTCATGTTTTCAAAATAAAAGCTCTAGCACAAATATAGCAATCGATGCTTTCCTCTTTGAAGGACCATTCTTTTTACTTTTATGTTGAGTCAATTCACCTATTTCTCTCCACCTCAAGAAGCAAACACTTGTGTGAACTCGTGCATTGATTCCTACATACTTGCATATTGCACTTGTTATATTACTCTATGTTGACAATTATCCATGAGATATACATGTTATAAGTTGAAAGCAACCGCTGAAACTTAATCTTCCTTTGTGTTGCTTCAATACCTTTACTTTGATTTATTGCTTTATGAGTTAACTCTTATGCAAGACTTATTGATGCTTGTCTTGAAGTGCTATTCATGAAAAGTCTTTGCTTTATGATTCATTTGTTTACTCATGTCATTACCATTGTTTTGATCGCTGCATTCATTACATATGTTTACAATAGTATGATCAAGGTTATGATGGCATGTCACTCCGGAAATTATCTTTGTTATCGTTTACTCGCTCTCGGGACGAGCGGAACTAAGCTTGGGGATGCTGATACGTCTCCGACGTATCGATAATTTCTTATGTTCCATGCCACATTATTGATGATATCTACATGTTTTATGCACACTTTATGTCATATTCGTGCATTTTCCGGAACTAACCTATTAACAAGATGCCGAAGAGCCGATTGTCTGTTTTCTGCTTTTTGGTTTCGAAATCCTAGTAAAGAAATATTCTCGGAATTGGACGAAATCAACGCCCAGGGTCCTATTTTGCCACGAAGCTTCCAGAAGACCGAAGGAGAGTCGAAGTGGGGCCACGAGGTGGCCAGACACCAGGGCGGCGCGGCCCAAGCCCTCGGCCGCGCCGACCTATGGTGTGGGCCCTCGTGCCGCCTCTTTACCTCGCCCTTCCGCCTACAAATTGCCTCCGTCGCGAAACCCCCGGTACTTAGAGCCACGATACGGAAAACCTTACCGAGACGCCGCCGCCGCCAATCCCATCTCGGGGGATTCTCGGAGATCTCCTCCGGCACCCTGCCGGAGAGGGGATTCATCTCCCGGAGGACTCTTCACCGCCATGGTCGCCTCCGGAGTGATGAGTGAGTAGTTCACCCCCGGACTATGGGTCCATAGCAGTAGCTAGATGGTTGTCTTCTCCTCATTGTGCTTCATTGTTGGATCTTGTGAGCTGCCTAACATGATCAAGATCATCTATTTGTAATACTATATGTTGTGTTTGTTGGGATCCGATGGATAGAGAATACTATGTTATGTTAATTATCAAGTTATTACCTATGTGTTGTTTATGATCTTGCATGCTCTCCGTTATTAGTAGAGGCTCTGGCCAAGTTTTTGCTCTTAACTCCAAGAGGGAGTATTTATGCTCGATAGTGGGTTCATGCCTCCATTAAATCTGGGACAGTGACGGAAAGTTCTAAGGTTGTGGATGTGCTGTTGCCACTAGGGATAAAACATTGATGCTATGTCTAAGGATGTAGTTATTGATTACATTACGCACCATACTTAATGCAATTGTCTGTTGTTTTACAACTTAATACTGGAAGGGGTTCGGACGATAACCTGAAGGTGGACTTTTTAGGCATAGATGAATGCTGGATAGCGGTCTATGTACTTTGTCGTAATGCCCAATTAAATCTCACTATATTTATCATGTCATGTATGTGCATTGTTATGCCCTCTCTATTTGTCAATCGCCCGACTGTAATTTGTTCACCCAACATGCTTTTATCTTATGGGAGAGACACCTCTAGTGAACTCGTGGACCCCGGTCCTATTCTTTTACATCGCATACAATCTACCGCAATACTTGTTCTTTATTTTTTTCTTG